>NC_051069.1:10612500-10980000 GCF_004664715.2 Peromyscus leucopus | reverse complement strand
GAGTGAGCTGGGGTGCTCTGGAGATACACTTTATCCAAATCTCCTGAGGCCTCAGCTTCAGGGTGACTGGCTGCCTGGGCCCCTCTCTCTTGTCACTCCAGACGGTTTTGTGTTCCTCGTTGTGCGCTCTTTTTCTGAGGAGAAATGCTCAAAGATTGCTCAGCTGGCCTGTTGAAATGGCTCAGTGGATAAAGACACTCACTGATAAGCTTAAGGACTGGAGTTCAATCCCTTGACTAATGTTGGAAAGGGAGAAGCAACACGTCTCCCAGAGTGGCCTCCATGTGCGGTGCCCTGGAGTTCGCCTCCTCTCTCCTGCCTAACAAGTGAAATAAAAACCATGGTTTTTTTTTAACTATTTAAACTCGGGTCTCACCAAACCTCGCTTTGCTCCTCGCAGTCATAAAGGGCCTCTGAGACGGTGACATTGGAACACAGACACAATAAACATGAAGTAAATACTTCGAAACCAAACTATGTGGGGTTGCGTTTGTTTGTTTTACTGTGTGCTCATTCTCCAAAACGGGGCACTCAAAAACTGCATACACTAGGCCGCAAGATGGCTCAGCGGTGAGGACGCACAAGTAGAAAGGGAAAACCAACTCCACAAAGGATGTTCTCTGCCCTCCATCCATACCCCCACACCCCTACACATGCACACCATACAGGTACACATAATAACAGTAAATTTTAAGAGAGAAAGTGACCATGATAAAAAGCAAAGTGAAATTCTTGGCCCTGAGAGAGGCAGCCAAGAGATTCTAAAAGGCCTGGTCTGTCTCTCTGCTTTGGTGAATTAAAAGGCTCCATTTGAACTGTTCTCTCAAGCCAAGCATCAAAGCCAAGTTGACCCTGGAATTTTCAGATCTTGGATGCCTGCACTATGCCAAGACCAAAGCCAGGCCTGAGAAGCTGGCCTGGGAACAAGATAATAGCAGGGATGAGAAGCTGTGGGAGACATGAGACTCCAGGGGGTGGACGCTGAAGGATGAAGGAAGACAAACAGACAACATGAAGTGCTGATAAGGGGGTAGAGCAACTGGAGTGCTCATCGCCTCCAGGAATGCAAAGGGCACAGGATTGTGGAAAACAGTCCCACTGTTTCTTTTAAAATTAGTCATAGGGCTAGTGAGGTGACTGAGTGTGTACAGGCACCTGCCACCAAGCCTGATAACCTGAGTTCTATCCCCAGAACCCACATGCTAAGAGGAGAGAACAGACTCCCACAGGTTGTCCTCTGACCTCCATTATGCACACCATGATGCACGCACACAATCAATCAATCAGTAAATAAATGAAGTTAGACGAGTATATAACATATATCTGAGCAGTTGCCATCACTGGTATGTATCCAGAGAATAAGCACTTACAGTCACCCAAAACCCATACACAGAACCTTTATCCGTAACAGCCGAAAGATGGAAGGAGAGCCAGAAACAGGCCAACCATCCAATCTGAGGGTCTACCTACCCATGAGTGGAGACTGACAGCATGACAAGATACAAAGGGCTGATGTGCCAGCATCATGTGTCATGAGCACACACTGAAAGAGAGAAGGCCAACCCAGAACTTACCAGTACAGACACAGGAGTTTCCCCACCATGGGAAAGCAGATGGGAAGTGGGGATCATTGGCTGACAGGGGCACCAGAGGACTTTCTGGGGTGATCAAAATGTCAGATACACATTTAGCAAAAGCCACTGAGTTGTGTGCTCCAGATGAGTATACTTTTGTATCTATGTCACACCTTTATAAAGTCAATGGAAAAAAATCACGCCAAGCTGAGGTTCGAGTGTGTACTTGTCATTCCAACTCCTGCAGAGGCTGAGGTAACTAACTTGAAAGTGGGTGTGATGTCACACGTGTAACCCTGGCATTTAGGAGGCTGATGCAGGAGAATTACCACAAGTTTAAGGGCAGCCTGGGCTATAGAGTAAAAAACTGTCTCATCAGGCGGTGGTGGCATGTGCCTTTAATCCTAACACTCCGGAGGCAGAGGCAGGCAGATCTCTAAGTTAGAGGCTAGCCTGGTCTACAGAGTGAGTTCTAGGACAGCCAGGGCTACACAAAGAAACCCTGTCTTGTAAAACTAAACAAAAAGAAAACAAAAAACCTATCTCACAAAAACTAGCAGATTAGTACAATGAATGTATATAAAGACGATGAACCCGTGAGTTTAAGAGCAGCCTTTGCAGTATACAGGAACCCTCTCCAAAAAAGAACCAAGATCCAGAGAGAGGTATGACTGTGCCAAGGTCAAAGTCACATACACAGTGAGTTAGGGCTATTGGTAATGAGTACTTGTTCCTTGTTGGAAGTGGTAGTTTGGGGGTTGGCTTTATTGTGGGATGGGTCCCATGTAGCCCAGTTGGCCTCAGAATTGCTGTGTAGCGGAAGATAACCTTGAACTCCTGATTCTCCTTCCTCCCAAGTCCTAGGATTACAGGTGTGCACTACCACGCCTGGTTTATGAGGTGCTGGGGATCAAACCTGGGGCTTCTTGTATACCAAGCAAGCATTCTACCGACTAAACCCATCCCCAGCCATCAGATGATGAGTGATTGACTAGCTAGTTGAAGCTCCTGGAGTTCTTGCCCAAAGCCCTTTGGTTAGCAGGTGTCTTGGATCTGGGCCCCAGCAGTTCTGCTGACATTGGATTACAGACACCTCCACTAAGGCCTCAGACCATTAGAAGACATGGTCAAGACCACACAGTGACCTACCTGCCTGGACAGCTGCTGCCAATGTGGGACTACAAGCTTCTTCCCTCTTCCCCACACATCCTCCTCCAGGCAAAGGGCAGCTGGGAGGCTCTCACTGAATCTTCGGTGTCCAGGGCTCAGCCAGGCACTCCCACAGACAGAGGAAATGAGAGGAGGACTCACCCAGATTCTGTGATCTGTGGGCTCACCACCACCAGGGTGCTCCCCCTCCCTGGGCAAAGCACACTTTGGCATGGGGAATAGATGGAAAGACAGACCCAGCTTTGCTCAGAAAGATCTAGTTTCCCCCAGAAGCTTTTTCCAGCCTAGCTAGCCAGGAGAGATTAAGATCTCAGAGAGCAACGTGACTGTTGGAAAAGGTGACTTGTCGATCCCCGGGTGCTTCTCTCACAGAGGAAGGCAGTTTGTTTGAGATCTGACTCCAGCCTGCAGGATGAAACTGTGTCAGGTCCCACTGGAGCTGACAGGAGGAGAGAGGAGAGGGAGAAGGCCTCTTGTGTAGATAGAGGCAAAGGAGCCTCAAGCCAAATCCAGGAGGATTTCTGAGTCCCTGGAGGACCTCCGTCTGTGACTCAGGCCCCTCTTGATGATGGCAGGTCCTCTTGGGGGAGGTTCCCAGCCTCGCTGATGCTTTGGTTCTACAGAGCCAGTCTGTCCTGAGAGGAATCCAGTTGGGAAGGCTGGACCAGATGAGAGGGGAGGGCAGAAAGGAAAGGAAAGAAGAGCCAGGTATATGCAAGCTGGCAGGGCCTTGAAAGTCAAGTGTGAAAACCTAACCGACAATGTTTTACATGGTGAACCCCTCCAGCTGGCGCAGGAAACTCAATAACGTCTCAGCCGTTACAGTGACCTTGAAACAGGAAGGTCAAGGGACAAGATCCAAGCCCGTGTTCGGTTCAACTCTAGTAAAGAGATAATGGAAAGTCACAGGGTAATGAATGAAAACTGGGTAGAGGCTGGTGGCTAAAGGCAAAGCGGATACTTCTATTTTTCAGGATATTGTGCCTGAAAGGGCCTTGGGCTCCCCGAGAGCAGGAAATGAGGGGTCAGCCACTCCCATCTGACCTTCAGTGGCTGAGTCCACATAAGCACATGTCGGACCACCCGAAAGATGTCAAGCGGCAGTATGTCTGTGCTTCTCGGAAGTTCCCGGTGTCACGAGCAGGTAAGACAAGCGTAGAAAAGAAGAAAGAGGAGAGAGGGGCCTGGGAGAGAATAGAAAAGGCAGATAAAAAGGAGAGGGGAGCCTGAGAACTGAGATCTCCGAAGACGACCGGGGGTGGGGGTAGGGAGGCAGCTGGCTCAGCTTGTAGAGTCAGGCCTGGCAACCTGAGTTCAATCCCTTCCTTGTAAGAGAAAAACCAACCTCACAGGGCTGACCTCTGACCTCTGTGTGCACACCTATGTGCACACACGAGAATAATACATAGAAGGGATAAAGGGGTCTGCAAAGACCTCATAACAGAATAGAGCGTGCGGCCTTCTTGAACCTGAAGAGTGTTGTGGGGTGCCTTTCTGTATGCTGTGAATATGTGTTGCTCTGATTGGTTGATAAATAAAGCTCTATTGGCCAATGGCAAGGCAGCTTAGAGGCAGGTGGGAAATCTAAGCAGAGATACGGAGAGAAGAAAGGAGAAGAGGGGAGACACCAGCTTCTGCCGTGGAAGGTGCAGCAAGATGCCAGCAGACCGGTAATGCCACGGCCACATGGCAACTTATAGATTAATAGAAATGGGATAAGTTATAAGAGCTAGCTAGTGAGAAGCCTGCCATAGGCCATGCAATCGGTAATTAATATAAGCCTCCGAATGACTATTTTATAAGCAGCTATGGGCCACTGGGCCAGGTGGGACCGGAGAAACCATCAGGCTATAGAAGAGAGTGTCCTCCCAGGCCCTTTCCTGAGTCCAGCTCAGTCTGGAACGCTAAGGCTTGTCCCCTCCAGCCCTCGTACCCAGGACCTCTCGGCACCACTCAACCCCCTGAGCTTCACTCAGCCAGTTGGCCTTGAGCTCCAACCTGCCAGATGTCACCTGCCAGTTGTCCCTCCGATCCCATTCATCCCCAGGTTCTCCAGCCTGAGAGGCTAAGGAAGAGAAACAGAACCTGACGGGACACAATGTGTCCTCGAGGCCCAAGGAACTCCCTGCGTCAACAATGAGTTGGAGAGACGGCACCCGGCTTCCTGACCAGTGGCAGCTTCTGGGCCCGTGACTCCCTGGAGCAGCTTCCTGCTGGGTGTCCCTAGCCTACTTTAAGTATCCACCCTGTTCTTCTACTTCCAGAGAATGCCCTAGAGATAGGCATGGCACAGAGCCTGGGGAAGCCAGCTAAGAGCCAGCCCTACAGTGTCACACCAAAAGAACGCCGGGAGATCACAGTGTGGTTTTGCCAGGCAGCTCTGTCCTCCCAACCCCAGCAACACATGCACAAACAGGTTTCAAAGACACCGCCCCCCTCCCAGGTCTGATTGCCCGGGCACTGGGCTGGCAGTCACTCCCTGGCTTCTCCCCAGGGAAATGCCTAATCTGGCCTCCAGACTGAGCTCTGTAAACAACCAGCAGGTGTATTTACTGAGAGCCCTTGACCTTCCCAAAGCAGGGACAGGACCACAGTCAGCTCTTTGAGCGCAGCTGGCAGTGTCCACATACAAAGTGACTCGCCCGTAAACCGGTCCAGTGCGCTGCATTACCACAGCTGCTCCAGTGCAGACCTGAGACCCTGATGCAGAGCTCAGGGTCACCACCCAAACCCAGGAGCTTGACCTCCCAACTGAATCCTGCTGCAGTCACCACACGACCCAGGAAAAGTCCCCCGACCTCATGGTCTCTTCCCAGTGAACTAAGGTCCTTCAAGCTTGGATGGAATCAACGTTGCATGCCTCCTCCTGTGCATGGAGCATGGACCTCAGGTGTGTCCCGCAGAAGCCTCCTGCTAGCATGCTCCTCACAGGACCACTCTTCCCTGACTTCAGACGTCTTCAGGAGCATGCTTTGTGGGTAGTGTTTACATGGGAACATCGCGTCTGTTCCCAAATGTCAGTGTGACATAATTTCACTTTCTCTTTTAACCACATTTTACCTCGTGTGTTCACATATGTGTGCCTTAGCACACATGTGGAAATTGGAGGACAACTTGTGAGAGCCAGCTCTCTCCTTCCACCATGTAGGTCCTGGGAATCAAACCGCAGGTCCTCAGGCTTGGTGGAAAGTGTTCTAACCTGCTCAGCTATCAGTCCCCAGTATAACATTTTAACCAACAAAAACAAAACAGTGTGTGTGAGGAGGATGGAGGGACTTTCCTAAACCAACTAGCAGAATGAATGAAGCTGTACTCTGAAATACATTCAAGTTAGGGAAGGAAGGGAATGGGGCCCCTTGGCCATTGCTGGCACTGAGTGGCAGAGTCCCGCCACAGAGTGACTGCTTGTTAATGTCCCCATTAGTCCTGGTGTGATCTGGAAGCAAAGCCGCAAGCTTTTTACAGCTGAACATGGTTGTGTGTAGCACATGTAAACACACTGGTATATTTTATTAGATTTTAGGAAATTGGTTAAGAGACTTGAGCTGACAAGCTACAATATAATTTTTCCTCTTTAAAAATAATGGAAAAATGGGGAATGGTGACTAATGACTGTGATTCTAAAACTCTAGAGGTAGAGACAGGAGGATCAGAAGTTCAAGGTCACCCTCAGCTACATAGTGAGTTTGGAGGCCAGTCTGGAATATATGGAAGTCTGTATCAAATAAAATTTTCCTCGCTGAACAAACCAAGCCAAAATATTTAAGACAAAAATTTTAAATATAAAAATAAAGAGCTGTGGAGATGATGGTTCAGTAAGTAATGAACCTGAGTCCAGGTCCCCAGCACCAAAGCAAAAGCCAAGGAGGGCTGCATGCAGCTGTCACCCCCACACTAGGGGGACAGGGACATTCTGTGCTTGCTAGCCAACCAGCCCAGCCGCACTGGTGAGCTCTGGGCTCAGTGAGAGTCTACTCCAAAAACTCAGGTGGAGAGCAGTAGAGGAGGACGCCAGATGTTAACCTCTGCTTCCACAAAATATCTTTGTCCCTTGTTGACACTCATTCCAATTCCCAACCCCTTAGTCCACAGCAACCAACAAACTCGATTCCATCTCGGGGGGCTGGTGTCTTCTAAGAATTAAGAAGTAGAATTAGATAGAATGTGCCTGGCTTTATCACCTTCGACATGCATCCACCGGGGCAGTCCAGACACGCGAGGGAGCCTGTCTTCAAATACAGGAGGGGCTGGAGAGACGCTCAGTGGCTAAGACCACTGGTTGCTCTTCCAGAGAGAGAACCTGGGTTCGATTCCCAGCACCCACGTGGTGGTTCACAACCATCTGTAACTCCACTTCCAGAAGATGCCCTCTTCTGGCCTCTGTGGGCACCAGGCACACAGGTGGTGCACAGACATTCATGGAGACAAAACACCTAAACACATAAAATAAATTTGTTTTTTTTAAAAAAATGAAATTTTAAAAAAGAAATAGACAGCTCCTGAAGAACAATACACAAGGTTGACCTCTGGCCTCCACAGGCAGATTCTACACGTGTGCATACATGAACACACACACACACACATGCACACACACACACCATCAGGAGGAGGAGAGAGGATGTTAAAACACTAATCCAAAGTCATAAATCAAGACAGAGGAAAGAGCAGTACCCAGAATGCCTACCATGACGGAATCTTCTGGAGACCCTCTCTTGAGCAGAAGTCCCTCCCCAGCCTCATCCAGGCTGGGCCTGTCTCCCAAGAGCCCCATCCCTCCTCAGGGAAGTACCAGCTCTCCGTGGTGCCACAGCGCCCCCTGCTGCCCACTCCCATTCCCTCTCGGCCGCATCAGTTCGTGCTTCCTAGTCCAAGAGGCTCCAGAACTCTTTCTCGATGACCCCTTTACCCTCTTGAAATCCCTCCTGGAGCATGGAGAAAATCAGGGGTGAAATGTGGCTAATCTCTGGGCTTCTAGTCTATGACAAAAAGGACCAAACAGCCCCCACCATATTTCCTCCCTCCTGTCACATTCAAGGGAAAGAGAATTCTGGATACTGCGTTAGAGACCGCAAGGCCACCCACCACCGCCAGTTCTACTCTTCAAACCTGGGTAAACTGAGTCTTAGGTGCCTCATCTGCAAGTCGAAGATATAAATGCCTGTCTTTCCACAGAAGGGCATAGGTCAGACACTGTGTATCTAGTACTCAGCATCTGGCAGGTAACAGGCTTCTGACTAGTACTGAGTACAGACCCCCCTCCTTCCTGAGCCATGGCTTCCTGTTCTCAAGATGCTAAACAGACACCTGCTCGATGCAGGCATTGGCCTTCCCCTGCTTTCCTCCACTCAGTTATCACAGGATGACCCAAGGCATAACAGGAAAACTGAGGCCCAAGGGCATTGAGCATTTTGCCCCAAGTCATACAGCTGGCAAAACCCACTGACAAGATTTCATTCAACCCAGAAAGCCTGGCTTTAATTGCTAGGCTCACAACCACCATACCGGGGTCTTCCACTGCGCAGCAGAAACCACGGCGTCTCTATACTGTCCAATGTGTGGAGTCCATGCAATGATGGGCAGGTGACAGAGGGAATTCTGAGCACTGAGGACTTCACTACAGGGTCTTGGGTCCAGCCCTGCAGGCATCCTAGGGAAGGCAGGGGCTGAGGCAAATCTCAATACAGCAGTTACGGCGACTTGTTGGACCAACTGTCCTCAGGAGAAATGTGCACCCAAAAAGGCTGACATCTCCCAATGTCATAGGATCCTAGAGGAAAAAAATGTCAGGCCGGGCCTGCTGCATAATGAACACATGAGTGGGGTATCCACACAGGCCAGGCACGGTGCCAAGTCTCCCTACCCTACCTGTAGCTGCCATTACACCCCTTGTACCCGAGGAAGCAAGACTTTTTGGGTGACTTTCCCAAGGCCTCCCAGCTTGAGTGAAGATTCAAACCCAGGCAGCTGGTATCAGAGCCCAATGCTGCATATACCAAAGCCACGCACAGCTCCTCTTCCCAATCCTCACTCTCCTTTCATCTCCACTTGGGTGGTCCTCCTGGGTGCTCTCCCTGGAGATGTCACAAAACTGGATGAAGAAAGTGAACCCCACCTCTTTCCATCCTTCAGAAAGTGCAGAGGATGCCTGGATAATGAAGAAACCCGGCCTGATCCGAAAGATGAGTCCCATGTCGCTGCTGCCCCCTGCTGCCCAAAAGGAGTACTCCACAGACTCTGCCATATTGAGTACCAGAGAGGCCACCTGTGAAAAAGGCACAGGGTTGTCTTTGAGTTTGTTTTCTATCATTAATCGACAAATAATAATAGCATATATTTGCGGGGTACCATGTGAGATGTGATAACTGTATAGAATGTAGAGTAAGTGGAGATAACTTATCCGTTGCCCTCATCCTTTTTTCCACAGTGAGAATGTTTAGTTCTCACATTTAGACAATTTTGAAGTATACAGCATGTTAGTATTAACTCCGGCCTCCTTGCCATGCAACACACCTCAGGAATCTCATTCTTTCTTCCGGAATGAGACCTTTCGATCCATATAGCCCCAGCTCCACCCACTCCACGTCTGGTAAATACCATTCTACACTGTTTGCTTGCAAGTTCAATTTTGAAGCCAGGTATGTTGACATCTGCCTGTAAGCCAGGCACTGGGGAGTCAGAGGCAGGAGAATCACCATGAGCTTGAAGGCAACCTGGTCTACTTAGCAAGTTGCTTGCTAGCTAGGGCTACATAGCAAAACCTTGTCTCACCCACCCCCAGCCCCACCAAAAATACATGTGCTCAGGTTTGCTGTTGCCATTATTCAGTGACTTGCTGATAGGAAGTCAAGGTCTCAGTGGCGGGAAAGTGACTCTTTGTCACTGAGCTGCATCCTCAGCTCAATTCAGCAGTTTCTGACTTTGCAGGAGAGGTTACTCAGTGCCCATCCTTCTGTGTCTGTCATGTCCATCCAGGATCCTGCCACAAATGACAGGATTCCTTCATGAAGGCTGGCTGACAGCCCATTGTGTCCTGGAAAAACTTTCAACCTACTCTTAATTTTCTATATATTTATTTATTTTATTATAGGGGGCACACGTACATGTAGAGGTCAGAAGACAACATTGTGGAGCTGGTTCCCTCCTTCCAGCTTCATATGAGTTCTGGGGACCCAACTTAGGTCATCAGGATTTTCAAGCAAATGTCTTTTACCCATATCACCAACTTCTAATCTATAGAGGGCCAATACTTTATGTAAAATGGAATAAAAATTGATTAGCGAAGAAGGAGGGAGAGGAGGAGGAGGAGAAGAAGAAACAGGGATACTAGTTGAGCCTGAGCTCTGTAATTCCAGCTATTCAGAAGACTGAAGCAGAAAGATCACAAGTTCAAAGCCTTCCTGGGAAACTTAGTAAGACCCTGTCTCAAAATAAAAATAGGCAGTTGTAGAACCCTCATCTGGAATCTGAAAGAAATGGAGGAGGAAGAAGGGAGAAGAGGGAACAAGGGGAGAAGAAGGGAGGACAAGGAGGAGAAGAGGAAGAAGGAGGAGGAGGGGGGAAGAAGAAGATTTTTTTTTTTAAGATTTATTATGCATACAGTGTTCTGTCTGCAGGCCAGAAGAGGGCACCAGATGGATGGATGGTTGTGAACCACCATGTGGTTGCTAGGAACTGAACTCAGGACCTCAGGAAGAGCAGCCAATGCTCTTAACCACTGAACCATCTCTCCAGCTCCGAAGCAGATTTCTTAAAAGGCTTCTTTTGTATTCAGTAAGTAGTCATTGTACCCATAACCACATTTTGTGAGTCAGCATGTGTCTCCAGACCACACTGGTCCTAAGCAGACAAAAAAAAGCCAGAGGGTCCTGGGCCAGCATGTGGAATCCATCTCCTGAGGTGTACCTCACAGACAGCAAGGACTCCTGGACCACTTCCGTGACTCAGCTCCAGTCAACAGCGGGAGTGGAGATGTCTGGGGGGCTCAGGAGACAGTCCTGAGGACAACAGTGCCCAAAGTAGCTGGAACTACATGTGTCCACAACCACACTGTGGGTTTTGTTGTAAAGGAGGCCGACTCAGGGTTCCAGAAGGAGGCAGCGGATCAGTTCTCAGTGCAAGGCTTGCCTGGGGTCAGGGTCCGAGGATAGTGGCCTGTCTCCAGGCATGGCCCCTCAACCACTGAAGCAAGGCTCAGAAGAACAAGCCACAGGCCTAACCAGTGCAAAGGAGGCATAGGTAGCTGAAAGCTGGTGACTTCTCTCCAGGGGGCATCAGACAGGGCAGTGGAAGAAGAAGAAGACTCAACAAAGACCCACCCACCGGTTCCACCCTCTGGAAGCCATCAGCATCTTTGAAAATCTTCTTGGGGCTCGAAAGAAGACTCGGTAGTTAAGATCAATGGCTGCTGTTCCAGGGGACCTGGGTTCAATCCCCAGCATCCACATGGTGGCTCATAACCATCAGTAACTCCAGTTCCAGGGTGTTCTGTGACTCCCTCTTCTGGCCTCTGCAGGCACCAGGCATGCGCGTGGCAAACAGACAAATGCCAGAGCCACTAATCAGGAATCATGGGGCTGACTTCTGTCCCCACATAACTGTGACAGCAGACACACACATCACTTGGCCTCTCTGAGCTCCACCTTCACAAATGTACACATCAGAAGGCTGGATGCACTGAAGTTCCCCCTAGCTCTAGAATGCTGTGCTTCTCCCAGAGGCTCAGCTGTCTCCCTTATGTAGGAACAACCAGCCTAATACACAGGAGAAATGAAGTGTGTGGGCATAAGCGGGGTGTTCAGCCAGCAAAGGGGACATGGAGGATTCGGGGGCCTGGAAAACAGGGCAATGCTCTAAGCTGGGTGAGCAGTGAGATGCCGCGGAGAGGAGCTGAGCTAGGGGTTGCCTGGCAACAGCATCGGCTGGACCGAGCAGCACCTGAGGAGAAATGGACCACATCCCCTGCAAGAGGCACCCTTAAGACCTGGCCCCCATCCCAGAGAGCTGCTTCTACCTCTCCTTACAGCACCCCAACTTCCTGAAAGGAAGCAAATGCCTGTGCAATGAGAAGCAAGCGTTCCCCACCCTGGGGGCCAAGGTGAAGGGCTACAGAGTTCCTGCTGACAGACAAAAGCAATCAATTTTTCATTACCCAGCGAAGGCAACAGGATGTCTTGGATGTCAACAGTTTCTGGGCAACAAAGACAAACCCAATACACAGGCTCCTCACCTGAAAAGACGTTCCCTTTACAAGCACCTGCTGGGGCGGAAAGAAGAGGAGGAGCCAGGGAAGGCAGGAGAAGCCACTTCAGCCTCACATCTGAGCCTGTGACACCTTTGGCAGATCCTGTCAGGCAATGACTCAAGTGGAGCCCGCCTTTGGGAGGGTTTGGACGCAAGACGGCACAGGTTGAAGACATCAGCCGATGTGGTGTGTTCATTCACTCAACAAAGAATTTCGAATATTCCAGCACAGGCACTCAGACTGGAGGAGCACAGAAAAGGGGACACTGAGGCCAGGTGTGGTGGTGCACACCTTTGATTCCAGCGCTTGGGGAGTAAAAAGCAGGCAAACCTGTGTAAATCTGAGGCCAGCTTGGTCTATACAAGGAGTTGTCCAAGCCAGCAAGAGGCTACATAGTGAGGCTTTGTCTTAAAAAGCAAATAAACAAATAAAACAAGGGGCGGGGGAGAAGGAGAGGATGAGCCACTGAAAGCCAGAGGAAGAGGAAGAAAGGAATTGTCCCAAGATCCATGGCCACTAAGAGCACAGCTAGAATTGAACCCACAGCCCAAGGGACAGTGACAGTGTGCCATGGTCCCCAAATGATCACATGCAGTCTTACGAAGAAAACCCCAGGAGCTTCTTAGAGACCTTCAAAATGCTCAGCTACTGAAACCCTGAAAGAGATCATTGTGTTACTGGATTTGTTAGGACCAGACATAGCCTGGGCCCTGGTAATGCTAGGGAGCTAGCTAGGCTCAGCCACCCGCCTTCGATAGGCCGATGAAGCAGGTGAGTCATGGTGAAGAAAAGAAAAAAGGAAATTTATTCAATGTGGCTACATTGGGAAGAAAAACAAGGATGTCAGAGAATACCCAAGTCTGCCCTCCTGCCCATCACTGTCTGGCTCTGGTTTACTGGGTAGAATCTCTTCCTTGGAGACAAGTTCCCCTTTGGCTAGCACCAGGTCTCAGACTCTTCCTTCTCCCAGCACAAAGTTCTGGGGGAAATTCCAATTTCTTGGGGTCCACTGTTTCAATAATGTGACAGCCCAAGTGGGGACACAAGTGTCTCTTCAGGATATCCTCATTGCTGCCAGGACACTTACAAACTGGAATCTCTTCCGTGTGTA
The DNA here is from genome assembly GCF_004664715.2 of Peromyscus leucopus. Classification (NCBI taxonomy): domain Eukaryota; kingdom Metazoa; phylum Chordata; class Mammalia; order Rodentia; family Cricetidae; genus Peromyscus; species Peromyscus leucopus. The sequence goes on along the minus strand of NC_051069.1, from coordinate 10,966,904 downwards.
CGGTATTATTTTTACTCAGGTGAGTCTAACCAAAACAGAAAGCATGGGCCTTTCCAGGCGGGTTCCTAGCTCTGTGTCAGGCCGGGGCTCCCAGGCTGCCTCTGTGTTTGTGTTACCCAGCGAATGTCAACGGAGGCTCAAGAATAAGTCAACACAAGCCTCCCTGTATGTGCCAAGGCTTGTTAGCAGAGTAAACGGTGTGCTTAGCTCGCCTTAGAAGAATCTTTGCTGAGTAAACAGAAGGAAGGTTTTGCTTGAGAATAAACAGAGCAAGGAGCTGAGGTGGCCCTGGGGCGGGAAGGTGACTCCACCACACAAGCCAGAGAGAGGGAAGCCGGGACTGGAGTCCTTGAAAGTCCTTGATGCAAAGGCCAGAGGTTGAGGTCCAGGGAAGTACTGGGGCTGACCAATGTCATACCACAGCTCCAAGAAGAAGAAGGAGAAGGAGGAAGAAAAGGAGGAAGAGGAAGAGGAGGAGGAGGAGGAGGAGGAGGAGGAGGAGAAGGAGAAGGAGAAGAAGAAGAAGAAGAAGAAGAAGAAGAAGAAGAAGAAGAAGAAGAAGAAGAAGAAGAAGAAGAAGAAGAAGAAGAAGAAGGCTTCTCTTTTCCACACAATCTCTGCCCTCCCCACTTTCCTGGAAAGGCAAAATCCCAGACTCTGACAGGGATCCCACAGGAAGGAAGACCCAGAAGCGAGCTCACTGACTCTGAAGTCTTCAGACACTGATGTCTTGACCTTCCCAGGAAAACGCGTGTATTTCAAGAAGGCTACAAGGAAGTCAAGCCCTGGCTTTAGCAATCCCACTACTTGGGAGGAGTAGGCAAAGAGGAATAGGAGTTTAAGGCCAGCCTTGGTCATACACTAAGTTCAAAGCCAGCCTGGGCTTCATGAGGCTCTGTTCAAAAACAAAAGAAAAAGCCGTAACGGGGGCAAGTGCAAAACCTCAGCGGCAGGCATGGGGGCAGCTTTGTTGAAAGCGAGATTGTCTACCGCACATGAAGCTCTGGGTTTGATCCCTGGTACCATATAAATCCCAGCACTCAGACGGAGGTAGGAGGGTAGGAAGTTCAAGTTTATCTCAGCTGCATAAGGACTTCAAGGCGATATGGCTCGTGAGATCCTATCTCCAAAAGACAGGGCAGCGGAGGAGTAAGGCAGAAGTAGGGAACTAATTTTTTTTTTAAGATTTTCATTTATTTATTTTGTGTGCATGTCACATGCCATGGCACACCTGTGGAGGGCAGGGGACAAATCACAGTCAGAGTCAGTTCTCTTTCCACGTGTGGTGCTGGGGGTGGAACGCCAGTGGGCAGGCTTGGCAGCAGGTACCCTCACCCACTGAGCCCTCTCACCCGCCTGGAAAGTGGTTTTGATCCCAGTAAACCACCAACGTTTTGTCTCTAAGTGTTCACACTGATTCAATATTATCTCTGGGAGCGGGGTGGGTAAGGGAACAAGCCTTAGCGGTGCCGGATCTTTTCACGCACCTTGCAACTTCCTCCTTGGCCTCGTTCACCTGAGGTTCCCATTTACCCAAGTAAAGAGACACCCTGCTCCAAAACCTTTGATCCATATAAACCTGTCAGTCTCAAAACTAACTTGGATCCAACCACTGGCTAAAATCGTCTCAAAGAACTTATTGTCACAGCTCTGCACAGAATCTTCTGAGTGTTTCCCTTTTCGTTTAATTTACAGAGCCCTCCATCCTCCGTCCTCCTTCTCAAAAGGACTTGAAGGCTTAGATCAAAGTGCAGATGTGCAGCCAAGTCAATGGAAGAGCCACATAAATTAAACAAGAAAAATCAGCATCGAGCAGAGGAGGAGACAGAGGCATGGTCTGTGTAGGTCACTTCTGTCAAGAGACGGGGCCGGAAATCCTCTGGATGAATTTCTCATCGGCTGAGAGGCCAACTCACAGAACCCCTTGTCATTCTGAAAGGGGACAGGGTGGGCAAGATGGCTCATTCCTGGGCAGGATTGAGGGACTGAGTTCAGATCCCCAGAATCCACATGAAGGTGGGAGGAGAAACTGGCTTCTCAAAGCTGTGTTCTGACCTCCACAAGTATGTTCTGGCACACACACACACACACACACACACACACACACACACACACACACACCACACACCATGCAATAATAATCTAATAAATAAATAAATAAATAACCAACTAAAAAGTGTTCTGGAGAGATGGCTCAGAGGTTAGGGGTGCTTCCTGTTCTTCGGGAGGACTAGCGTTTCGTTCCCAGAACCCACCCTGAGCTTACAGCACATAACTCCAAGTCCTCAGGATCTGACACCCTCTTCTGGCCTCCGAGGTCATAGTCACACACATGGCAAACACTCACATGAACACCACACACACAAGTAAATAAGAATAAATCTTAAAAGTTAAATAAAATAACAACAAAAACAAAGGAGGGTAACAATTTTCCAGGTGACACAAACTTTGCCCCAGGTCTCCATTTCACAAGAACTTTTCTTCCTTAGGGGACACGGCACCTCTGAAAGTCCATGACAAAAACAGAAGCTGCCCTCATCTAGCTGCTTCTTCTGACAAGCCTGGAGGGGCACAGGGTCCGCCTGGCTGCAGGATGGGGCAGCCACATCCTTGGCTCTCAGACAAGAAATGGATTTGAGTGTGAGAAGGGAAATGCCAAGTGTGCGAGAGTAAGTTACAAAGAAGGTAAGGCCAAATTCAAGTGCACTTGGCCTCCTTTTGACAGTCACAGGTTTACACACAACCTTGCCTTTTCTTACCAAGGTGTGGGCTCCCTCCCTCCCTAGTTGGTAAAATAGCTCCCCCGCCTGTGAAGCCATTCCTGAAACAGGCCACTGTGGGGCAGCACTGAGCCAGCATCCTTACAAATTCATTTGTAAGCAATCCATGCAAATCCAGCATGCATGCAATTCTGCCTTCATGAAACCTGAAATCCCATGATCTGACTTTCCCCATAGTTAAAACATGCAAACTAAAAAACGTTCCTGCAAATGACTTCTCTAATTTCCTTTTAAATAATTTAAAAAATCATTTTTACCGTGTGTGTGTGTGTGTGTGTGTGTGTGTGTGTGTGTGTGTCTACTGTGTGGACTGTGGCATTTGAGTGCAAGTGAGAGGAAAAATTGTGGGGATCATTTCTCTCCTTCCATTATGTGGGTCCCTGGGATCAATCTCATATTACCAGGTTGGCAGCAGGCGTCTCTACCTGCTGAGCCATCCTGCCATTCCATCTTTTTATTTTAAAAAATATATATTTGTTTATTTGTTTGTTTTTGAAACAGTGTCTCATTATTTAACTTGGGCTGATCCTGGAGCTCACTCTATAGACCAGGCTGGCCTCAAACTCACAGAGATCCTCTTGCCCCTGCATCCTGAGACCTGGGGTTTAAGATGTATCCCACAACATCCAGCTCAGATTTATTTTATTTCTAATTATATGCTGAGGCTCATGGAGGCCAAGGGCGCCCAATTCCCCTGGAGCTATAGGTGCTTGTGAGATGCCCTACCTGGATGGCTGGAACCGAACCTGGATCCTCTGAAACGCCAGCATGAGCTCTTGACCACTGAACCATCCCTGCATCTCTCTTTTTAGGTTTTAAGCATCATTTTATTTTGAGAAAGCTAAGAAACGAAATGTTAATGCCCCCTTTTTCTTTGAGACAGAGTCTCACTATATGACCAAACCGGTTCTTGAATCACCCACTCAAATATTTTACCACTTCACGCTCCCAAGTGGTTGGGACTAGACTACACAACAATGCTCAGCTACACTAATTTTTTTTTTTTTTTTTTTTTTTTATGTATCCATCATGAGAGTATACGAATATTCATACTTTAATTCACTTTTTTTGTTTTGTTTTTTCGAGACAGGGTTTCTCTGTGCAGCTTTGCGCTTTCCTGGAGCTCACTTGGTAGTCCAAGCTGGCCTCGAACTCACAGAGATCCTCCTGCCTGTGCCTCCCAAGTGCTGGGATTAAAGGCGTGCGCCACCACGCCCAGCTTACTAATTTTTTATTTAAACAAGAACTGTGTAAATGCTTCACCCACACCCCTCATCCTCCCTATAAGAGCTCAGTGAGGTAGCTACCATTAGCTGCCACCACCCCACCCAGCATACAATAAACCAGAGAGAGAGAGAGAGAGAGAGAGAGACTAACCTTCCCAAGGCCACACAGCCCTGGCAGCATTTGGATCTGACTCAACACTAGTAGTTTGACATCAGAACATTTAACCCTGTGTCCCAACAGATCTACAGGACATCGTAACAGGAAGAGATTGTCATTAGGTTTAAACATGATTTGTTATCCAGAGGTTTGTGTCCCACAGTCCTGGTCTACAGCGTGGTCGTCATGAGGGAGGGGTAGATCCTCTGGAGATGCAACAGGGTCCAGCGGAAGGAAATTAGGCCATGAGGCATTGCCCTCACAAGGGACTTGTGCAGGTCTTGTGGGATGGGTTGTTAGAATGTGACTCGGCACCACCCCTGACAACTCGTCCATGGATGGTGTCTGTCCCCTTGCACACTATGACCACCCATCATGTTGTGATATAGCCAAAAGGCCCTCAGTGTAGCAAATGGGGCCACCCAATCTTGGATTTTCCAGCTTCCAAAACTATGAACTACAAACAAACCTCTTTTTGAAAGGCACTATGCAGGGTCAGGTCAGGGTCAGCTCAGGTTAGACTAAGGCAATGGTTCTCAATCTTCCTAATGCTGTGACCCTTTAATACAGTTCCTCATGTTGTGACTCACAACCATAAAATTATTTTGTTGCTGCGTCATAACTGTAATTTTGCTACTGTTATGAACTGTAATGTATTATCAGATATTCAGGATATCTGGTATGTGACCCGCAAAGGAGTAGTGACCCACAGGTTGAACACCACTGGACTAAGGCAATTGGCTAGCCTAAATCCCATCTCAAAGCATTACCCTCCCTATCCCAGCAAGGCTTTTCCTGATTCTGCTTATTTCAAGCTAAAACTCTCTGAAAACTAGTGAGAGTTCCGGCCGCTGTAAGTACCTGGAAGTTGAGTGCCTCCTCCATATGAAACCATGCCAGTTTTTAAATCAAAATTCGCGTTTAAAACAAAACAAACAAACAAAAACAACGTAGGAGACTGCCTGCCGTGGGTCGTGTGACACCCATAACCCCAGCACTTGGGAAGCTGAAATGGGAGGATAAGGAGTTCTAGGTTATCCTCAGCCACACAGGTGTGTGTGTGTGTGTGTGTGTGTGTGTGTGTGTGTGGTGAGTGTGTGATATGGGTGTGATACAGGCATGTGCCTGTGGCAGCACACACACATTGATGTCAAGGACCACTCTCAGGAGTCAGTTCCTGCCTTCTACCTTGTTTTGAAGCGGAGGTCTCTCTTCTTTGGGCTGCTTCTCCACGTACAGATTAAGACATCACCAGAGCATGGGTGTGGGCATCTCCAAGGAGAGTTGCACTTTGTTATCTTTACATTAGCCATGTGGACTGGCTAGTTTTATGTCAACTTGACACAAGCTAGAGCCTCAATTAAGGGAACTCAATTAAGAAAATGCTTGCACGCAGGGCAGTGGTGGTACACGCCTTTAATTCCAGCATTCAAGAGGCAGAACAGGTGGATCTCTATGAGTTGGAGACCAGCTTGGTCTACAGAGTGAGTTCCAGGACACCCAGGGCTGCACAGAGAAACCCTGTCTCCAAAAAAACAAAAAAAAAAAAAAAAAAAAAAAAAAAAAAAAAAAAAAAAAAAAGAAGAAGAAAAGAAGAAGAAGAAGAAGAAGAAGAAGAAGAAGAAGAAGAAGAAGAAGAAAATGTTTCCATAAGCTCCAGCTGTAGGCAAACCTGTAGGGTATTTTCATAATTAGTGTTCATGTGAGAGGGCCCAGCTCATTGTGGGTGGTGCCATCTCTAGGCTGGTGGTGTTAGCATTTAGGCATCGGTACTGACCTGCCTTAGGGTCCTGACAGGATATACCTCACCGGCAACCACTAAGAGCACCCTGTGTGCACATTTGCTACATTTCCTTATAAAAGATGGGCCTTGTACACCTCCTCTCTCTCTCTCTCTCTCTCTCTCTCTCTCTCTCTCTCTCTCTCTCTCTCTCTCTCTCTCTCTCTCTCTCTCTCCTTTCTCTTTTTCTTCCTCAGCCCCAGGGACTGGTCTCTGCCCCTTCTCTCCCCTCCCCTCAATAAACCTCCTACATGGGCCCTGTTGTATGGTGTGACTTCTTCCTATGCTGTTTCTAAAATATAACAGGTGGTCCTGGTTGCTATAGGAAAGCAGACTGAAACTGGACCATGGAGGCGCATGCCTTTAATCTCAGCCTTTGGAGACAGAGGCAGGTGGACTTCTGAGTTTGAGGCCAGCCTGGTCTATACAGTGGGTTTCAGGACAGCCAGGGCTACAAAGAGAAATCCTGTCTGGAAAAGAAAAAAAAAAGCAGACTGACTGAGCAAGCCATGGATACCAAGCCAGTAAGCAGCACTCCTTCATGGCCTCTGCATCAGCTCCTGACCGCCTTAGATAATGAACTGTGATACTTAAGATTAAGTCAAATAGGGGTCTGGAGAGATGGCTTAGAGGTTAGGAGCACTGACTGCTCCCCCAGAGGTCCTGAGTTCAATTCCTAGCCATCAACCACATGGTGGCTCACAACTATCTGTAACGGATCTGGTGCCCTCTTCTGGCATGCAGTCATACATGCTGTATACATAATAAATAAATAAATCTTTTTTTAAAAAGTAAGTCAAATAAACCCTTTCCTCCCCAAGGTGCTTTTGGTTATGGTTGTTTCGTCACAGCAATAGAAATCCAAACTAAGAGACCATGTATATACAATTTTATTTAGTCCTAAAATCATTTTTAAAGGGTTAAAAAGAAATTTAGATGAGACCACAGGAGAGTTCCTGAGGCGTCCTGGGCAGGGTTAGAACTTACAAGGCACTAGCCTAGATGTGGAGAGTTAGGATGTCTCGGGGCCAGGGAGAGGGTTCAGTGGGTTGGAGTACATCTGCTCCTCCAGAGTGTGGTTCTCAGGACCATGTCAGGTGACTCACAAGTGTCACTCCAGTCCCGTGGCATCCGATGCCTCTGGCCTCCCTGAAAATGAAGGCACTGGAACAACCAAGGTGCCCCTGCCCAGGGTGCCGGACAGAAAGGCAGAGTGCGGGCTATCACCCAGAAACCTCGTGGGTACTGTTGCTCACCACCCCTCACAGCACAAATTCGGCTCATTATTTCCGGTTGAGAACTGTGTCCTGTCCCGCTCCTACTGCTTAATGAACATGTGTGTATCTCATGTAAAGCAAGACAGCAAAACCCCTTCTGGACCGCGGCTACTGACGCTCAGCACTGACAGGCATGCGTGGAACCCTCAGGACCCGCGCGCGCCCCTAGCGGTTCGCAGGCCTCATAGTCATTGAGAAGCGACCGCCCTCGACTTCCAGCCCCGCCCCCTTCTCGACCAGCGTAGAGCTCCGGAGGCGCATGCGCCATAACCACCGCAGCCAGCCAACCCAGCTCATGAAACTATAGCGAGGTTCAGACTTCGAGTGCAGCCGCCCCGCCTCAGGATTGGACTTTCCCAACTTCTCCCAAATCCTGGGGATGTGTACAGGTCACCTTGGGCTCTGAAGCCCCGTGTCCCAAAGGAAGTTTGCAAGTGTCTGAGCGCCGCGCCTCTGCATATTTTAAGAGCACATTCATCGTCCACCACAGGGCCGGCTACAGGATCTATCTCCTGGAGAATCTTACCGACGCCTCGTGGGCGGTATGGTTTTCTGACACCCGGAGTGCTGAACTGAGCGTGCGGGAAGGAATTCTGAAGCCAGACTTGGTACCAGCCTTGGAACCTAATGACAGACCCCTGTCCCTGGCATACCAGCTAGGTGAATGGATGAGGCAGGAAGGGCACTTGGGTCCCTGTTACGGCTGTCATTCCATTGATGCTGGGTCTCTGAACAGCAACTTGTAGTGAAAATAAAACCGAACTCTGATAACTACATCTTGAAGGCCAACTACGAACTACACACGAAGGAGAGCAGTGGAGTTCAGAGCGGGCAGTATGAAGTCAGAGGCAGACAATACCTCATAGGGTTAGTTAATGGTTATCTTCCTCGAGTTGTGAGGCAGGGCTGGAGGACAGAGCTCATTTGGTACAACACTTGTCTAGTATGTCTGAAGCCCTGGGTTCAATCGCCAGCAGAGCATAAACCAGATAGCACCTCTGCAATCCCAGATCATAAGCTTAAGGCCATTCTCTAATGGTCTGCAATATGGGGAATTTAGAAGGGTAAAGTTAATCCAGCCTGGAGTGGACCTCCTGAAGGAGCAATTTGGTTTAAGGGTTGTTTTGGTTTTAGTTTGTCAAACGCAACAGTTCTCATCCACAAGACTCGATGTAGCTCTTTTAACACTTTAACAATGACTTATATAGAGCCTGTGCAAATCCTCATCGAATTTTCTGGACAATGTGCTGATACAGCACAGGACAGTCCTTATGCCTTCAACCTTAACAGCTTAGTAGCTACCCTTAGTAGCAACCTATTATCTCCCATGGATGTTATTCTCTGGGTACCACCTTCTTGATGGCAAAGGGCCCTACTTCCTAACACCCTTTGCAGAGCCTCTAAGCCAGCAGTGAGAAAAGGCCAGGCTGAGTCCTGCCTGCTGACTTGGCTGCACACTGCTGATCCTGGAGCCCCATCCTCTCTTCTAAGGGTGAGGTGACCACTCTACATATTATTTTCCAACCTGGAAAACCCCGCTTCCCTAAGCCTAGCTCCTCTCCACCTTGGATCCCAGCGCTTCAGTGCTGGACAGGTTTGCATCTCCCAGCTCTGGAGACTCAAACTCACTGGGTTTCATTACAGCCTCGAATCCTCCCTCATCATCCCAGTTCTGCCTCCTAAACGCTGGGATTACAGTGAGAACTAACCAGAGAACCAGTCCAAGAGGCCAGCCTGGTCTACAGAGCAAGTTCCAGGCTAGCCAAGGATATACAGTTAAGATCCTGTCTCAAAAAAAAAAGAGCCACCTGGAGAAGGCAATGTTACATCAACTGCAAGTCCAAGGGTCTTAGTTGGACATTACAATGCCCCAAATCACACAACTCCGAAGTATAGGTGCAGCCTATCAAATTGTGGCCCAGAATTATTGGACTGAGTAGCCTATATCCTGCCATGCTATGTACATTATCTGACTTGTGGAAACCCAGACCAGAAAACACACTACCACTGAGCTATTATATCCTAGTTCTGAATTTCATCACCACTAAAACTACAAACATCCAGGCTTGCCTGCAGATGAGAAAAGCTGCTTGTAACTGAAAAGAAAATCAGAGCTTCTTATTCAATTTTTGTTAGTTCAGTCTCAGGTTCTGGTCCTAAGATTTAACGCTCCATATGAAACTGCAAATACCAGGCCTTGCTACATGCTTGACATTCCAGTTCCTGCTTGCTCTTCTATAGAAAGTACTTTTAAGAGCAGGTATGGCTGTGCACTCTAGTCCCAGCACACAGCAGAAGTGCAACGGCAGAGATGCAGAGTTAAGCATGATGCCAGAGTCTGAGTTCATTCAGCAACCATGTGGTCACAAATGAAGAGATCTGGCTTGTAAATAAAAAAAAGCAATGAAGTCACAAAGAGAAACTAAAATGCAGCTGTGTTTTGTTCTTAAGGGCAACAGGCTGGAACCTACCTTACAGCTGTTTCAGAGAAAACAAAGGGTAGTTTTAAACAGCAGCAGACACAGGCACATGCATGCTGAACCATCCTGAGACAAGTCAAGCCTGAGTAAGTAAAGTTCTAGCCTGCTGCCCCTAGGAGCCAAAAGCAGATGCACTCTATGAATACAGTTGAGTCAGCAAGCCTTGATGACCAAGTTTACTGACCTGTTCATGCCAAGCGGACAGTATCATAGAAATCAAATATTGAAGGTAGACATCAGTGGAAATGGAATCTTACTGTTAACCCCAGGAGCCAGGGTGGTCACTAAATACAAGCAGCTTCTACTCAGACCCACCCCAGAACTGTCAAGAGCACCATCTGTACAGAAGCAGGTTGTGAGACGCAGATTCGCTTTGCCATCTTTGACAGTATTATAAGTTAGCGGGCTGGGCGGTGGTGGCGCACGCCTTTAATTCCAGCACTTGGGAGGCAGAGCCAGGCGGATCTCTGTGAGTTCGAGGCCAGCCTGGGCTACCAAGTGAGTTCCAGGAAAGGTGCAAAGCTACACAGAGATCCTGTCTCAAAAAACCTTTAAAAAAAAAAAGTTAGCAGCTAGTTTTGTTCATTTTCGAATGGCCAGCACTAAACCAGTGCTGAGTTCTGACTGACTGACAAGCTAGTCCAGACAATTAACTCATGCTGGCCTTGAACTCAGGATCCTCCCACCGTGACATCTTAAGAGACCTGCCATCACCCAACCCTCAAGAAGCTGTGCCTGGGGCATACAACTGAGACCAGCCACCTTACAGGTTCATCCTTTTATTGGATATGTTAACAAAAGAGGTTTAGTCAAAAAGACCAAAGCCCATGTCATCATCAGACTCCTCAGATTCTTCCTTCTTTGCTTCCACTTTCTTCTCCTCAGCTGGGGCAGCAGCAGTCGAGGGGGCAGGACCGCCTGCTGGTGCGGCTCCAGCTGCTGGAGCAGGCCCACCAGCCCCTACGTTGCAGATGAGGCTCCCAATGTTGACATTGGCCAGGGCCTGTAACACAAATGGACAAGTAAAGTGTTTACTCCTGCCCTTTATGTTCCAATGACTTGTTCTGTTTGGCTTTTTCGAGACCAGACCAATGCACAGGACACAGTGAATACACAAGCAAAATTGATATTCAGTGTGAAAGCTGGGCCTGTATTTGGTTGCTGTTTTCAACGTACATGAGTTTCCTCTCATGGTGGGAAAATTTGTTCTAAGTAACCCAGGAGAACAAAATGGGCAGATTTTCCAAATTTCTAAACTCTTTGAACCCAGCCCCCTTCAGTTGGCTGACCTCCCTTCCTAGAAATAAAGCAATTTGTACAGAACTTTCTATAAGAGGCCACTAAACTCAATTTATACAAATTACGAACTATAACACTTAGAGATTTTTTTTTGGAGTAACACAGTTAAAGTTTTTAATCTGTTAGAAACCAGAGACTGATATAAAACTAAGATACAAAATCCAAGAGGGGCGGTGGAAAAAGTACATTAGCAAGACTTCCCCAACTCTTACCTTTGCAAACAGGCCAGGCCAGAAGGGTTCAACATTGACACCAGCTGCTTTAATGAGGGCATTGATCTTGTCCTCCTGGAATACAAAGCCAATCCATCAGAGCGATCAGAATACAGTTAAAAACCAAGTCCCAGAAGTCGCTTATACAGTCCCAGAAGTTGCCAATTCGGGCTTTCTAAGGGCAGCTCATGCTTAGTCTCATAAAAGACATCGGGAAGGTTTGAAGGCTCGGGGCACTAGTGCGATTGCCTCCAAAGCCTGACGACACGAGTTCGAGTCCTAAAAGCAAGTAGAACGATAATCCGCTCTAATATTTGACCTCTGGCAAACACAAGCGCGCGTACGACCACCGTTCACGGCTACTGGACCGCGAGAGTAGAAGAGCGCGTGCGCGCCTGGGGCCTCCAAGGCATCGAATATCCGAGACCGCGTCGAGTCGACCAGCCGAGTGAGTGCCTGGCCCTCGCCAGCACCACACGTGGCCACCCCGCGGCTCCCCACGCCGCGCACTCACCGTGACCGTCACCTCGTCGTCGTGCAGGATGAGGGCGGAGTAGATGCAGGCGAGCTCGGAGACGGAGGCCATGTTGCGGACTGCCGGCACGGTGCTAGTCGCCGGATGAAGTGAGGGCCTCACCCCAACGCGGCCTTAGCTCCCTCGGAAGAACCGAGCACCTTGGCGGCAGCTGAGGAAAGGGTCACACGCGCCTGCGCGCAGCCTCTTATGGGGGCCGCGGCGGCCAATCGATGCCCGGCTCCGAGCGGAAGGGGCAGAGCCAAAGACGAGAGGCGGTGCCTTGCAGAACGCAGTTCCGGAGCTGCGCGTTCGGCTTCCGGTTTAGCCGGCGTGGGGCGGCTTGCGAGCGTAGGAAGTGCTAAACTTTACGGTTTAGCAGCTAAGAGGAAAGGTATCTGAGGAAAACGCACTGGTCCTGTCCCTTGTTTGTTTGGTTTGTTTTTTTCAAGACAGGGTTTCTCCGTGTAGTTCTGGTGCCTGTCCTGGATCTCTTTAGACCAGGCTGGCTTCAGACTCACTGAGATCCGCTTGGCTCTGCCTCCGAGTGCTGGGATTAAAGGCGTGCGCCACCGCCGCCCAGCCTGTCCCCTGCTTTAATTAGCAGGAGCGCTCCCGCGGCTTGGGCACATGGAAAAAAAGTCAGTAGCTGACTGAAGCCCTGCCGGTCACGTGGCTGGCCCCACCCCACCCCGCACCGTGCGCGCGCACACGCGCGCGCTAAGCCCGGGTCAGATGAGTAGTAGGTAAATACCATAAAGGGTCTGGAGTGAATCGAGGTTAAACAGGACACTTCATCTCAAGAAAACTCTAAAGTAATTCATTACATTAGAAAGCACAGAGGTGCCTCGGAGGTTAAGCCATTTTACTGCTCTTCCAGAGGACCCGAGTTCCATTCTGCCACCCCAAAACTCGAATTCCAGGTCCAGGGGATCGGATCCTGACCGACCAGAGCAGACACGCTCACATACACATAAAAGAAAACACTATTTTTAAAAGGACCATATAAGGTATGGTGGGAAAAATAAACACAGAAGGGAGGAGGGACCACGTGATGAAATTTGGCAACTAATCACATAGACTCCTAGAAAACTAGGAGGATAACTTTCATAACGCGATAAGGAGCAAACATTCAAAGCAAATACCTTTTTTTCGAGACAGGGTTTCTCTGTAAAACAGCCCTGCCTATCCTGGAAGTCACTCTGTAGACCAGGCTGTCCTCGAACTCGCTGAGATCCACCTGCCTCTGGTAGTGCTGGGATTAAAAGGCTTGCGCCACCACCGCCCAGCCCAAAACAAATATCTTAATAGAAAAAAAAAAAAACCTTAAACATTCTTTGAAAGTGGGGAACAGACATGTCTTCCTTTGCTTTTGCGTGAGTGCATGGCGCTTTATCACAGCAATAGTAACCCCAAGACTGCTCGTACACACAAACAAAACTTAGAAACTCAAAATACCCATCAGGTTGGGGTACAGCTCAGTTGTGGAGCTCTTGGACAGTTTGTCTAAAGGTGGCCTTGGATTTCAGAGCTAGGGACTTGAAATCAGAACCTCATGAATACTAGGCAAGTGGTTTACCAAAAAACACCTCCAACGTGTGATGTTGCTTTAAAGTTCATGTAATTCCGATTTCAGCACCACAAACAAGCTATGAAGCAGTTATCAAGAGGAACCTAAGTAGAGCAATATAGTTTTCACAGATAAAACCTTCAGTGGATAATTCTCCCCAAATTATATAGTTCCAACCAAAATTCTATTCACAATCTCAGTAGAATTTGACAAGCTTGCCTCAAATCTTTAAAACAAAAAACTAACAGGGTGTCGTTTTTCCCAGCTGACCTTGACCTTGCTATGTAGCTGAGGATAACCAAGAATGTAGGTTATCTTCCTGCCTTCACCTGGGATTGATTGTAAGTGTGCACCACTACAGACGGTTCATGCAAAGCTAGGGATCAAATCCAGAGCCTGGTGTACACTAAGCAAGCAGTGTACCTACTCAACTACATCTCAACTCCCTTACTATACAACCCAGGCGGCTGGCCTTGAATTTGTGGTAATCCAGCCGGGCGGTGGTGGCACACGCCTTTAATCCCAGCACTCGGGAGGCAGAGCCAGGCAGATCTCTGTGAGTTCAAGGCCAGCCTGGTCTACAGAGATCCAGGCTAGGCACCAGAACTACACAGAGAAACCGTGTGTGTGTGTGTGTGTGTGTGTGTGTGTGTGTGTGTGTGTGTGTGTTGGGGGGTTGGGGGTGGGTGGGAGGGTAGAATGTATTCCTTGCATGCTAAGGACATGAAATCCATCCCTGGCATCATAAAGGTGCCATAAAAAAGGTCATGGGCAGGAAGATCCAAAGTTTCAAGTTGCAAAGGATACATACAGTCTTACACACCCCAACACTTACTAAGTAGTTTTATTGCAAAGGCTCTTGCATTTGAGAAACCAAACTCACAATCAGGAAATCCTCATTAAATCAATGAGATCCTATTTCATGTCTGTCAGTTCTGAGAGTTGCTAGTGAGAATGGCAAAAGAACACATTTACAAAACCCTAGTTCAAGCTGGGTGTGTGCACAGCCGACAACCAGCACTTCTCACCATCGTCTCTGCCCTCAACACTCCAGAGCATATGCACGAGGGGCCAACTGCAACACAAGTCTCTGCAGTATAGAGAAAACTGCACTCTGAGTGACAGAGCACACGGAAAAGTCCTGTTAAATCTGGCTTCCTTCCATCCAAGGCTTTGACGGTGAGCACATTCCCTCAGAGGAATGCCCGAGTTATAGAAATCAAAGTTGGTTTTCAACCAAATTAGCCATTAGGAACTAAGAAGTGTCCAGCAAAGCTCATGTATTAAGATAGGACAAACAACATGGTATTTTGATGTCGGACTTGGCTTTATAAGCTGACTTTGGGGTCCATGAGCAATATCTTAGTCTGTTTCATACCCCATAAGGTTCATTCATTCACAGCCAAGTTTCATTTTTTTTTTAATTTATTTTTTAAATTTTATAATTAAATTTTACATATCAGCCACGGATTCCCGTCCTCCCCTCCCCGGGGTCCCCCCCTCCCCTCAATCCACCCCCCATTCCCATCTCCTCTAAGGCAAGGACTCCCCTGGGGAGTCAGCTCAAGCCTGGTAGATTCGGTCCAGGCAGGTCCAGTCCCCTCCTCCCTTCACCCAGGCTGAGCAAAGGGTCCCAGCATAGGCCCCAGGCTCCAAAAAGCCAGCTCATGCACTAAGGACAGGTCCCAGTCCCACTGCCTGGGGGCCTCCCAGACAATTCAAGCTAATCGACTGTCTTACTTATCCAGAAGGCCTGATCCAGTTCCACGGGGACTCCTCATCTATTGGTTCATAGTTCATGTGTTTCCACTAGTTTGGCTATTTGTGCCTGTGCTTTTTCCAATCATGGTCTCAACATCTCTCGCTCATACAACACAGCCAAGTTTCTATTCTCTAGTGCTCTCCCTTATTGTATCCCACTAATAACGAGTACCAGACAAACAGGACACTGCAGGTACTTGGGAGCATGCTGAGTGAATGTCCACTCCACAACTCTGTGCTTCTTAGTGCTTTTTATTTCAATTCTTTTGGCATATATAAAAGCAAAAAGTGAATATATACATACAAAATTCTAAACACCTTCCTAAAATGGCTTTACCATTGGCCAGTCACCATCTTTATTTTGAAAGTCTTAATTGTTAAATATGTCTAAAGTGCATTTTTTTGCGGCTAATCAATAGCAGCATTTTTGTTTTTTTGTTTTTTTATAAAACCTTAGAAAATATTCAGAACAGTTGGAAAAGTCACAATAAAAAATACGATGTGATCTAGATACATTCTTCTGCAGGGTGACTCAGACACGGTGTCTGGCACAGCTTTGGAGAAATCACAAACGAAAACATCCTTCTGCTACCAGAGCTGTCAGGTCAAGGCTTCTTGCGCCTAAAACACAAAAAGCAACATTTAGTATTGAATTCTGCACTTATCGACATAGTCAAGACAAATGATTCCTTAGGAACATAAAAATGTAGATTGAGATGTATAAACATTGGTTTTATGAAATATGGAAAAATAGGCTAGCTCCCTAGTGTGGATTTAACAGAGCAAATGTGTGCTTCCTTCAACATGAATTCTGGCATTCAGCTTCACCTATCTATAGCACATGTACCCCTGTTCCAAACCATGCTTCACCTATCTATAGAACATGTACCCCTGTTCCAAACCATGCTTCACCTATCTATAGAACATGTACCCCTGTTCCAAACCATGCTTCACCTATCTATAGAACATGTACCCCTGTTCCAAACCATGCTTCACCTATCTATAGAACATGTACCCCTGTTCCAAAACCATGAGGTCCATTAGGTAAGAGTGACAGACACAACACTGTCATCCCCAGTGTCTGAGTCATCCTGCAGAAGTGCAAAGAAATCAGAGACCTTAGCTGAGAGCAAAGCCTTGTCTGTGATCCCAAAGGCAGCTGGTATTCAACATTTTTTGTGTATTATACTCTTTGTCATATTTAATAGAGAAAGATATGCCCCCTTCACCTCTTTCCAGGTGGCTTTCAGCTCAGTCTCAAAGATTGCAAAGTGGCCAAGTATGAGCAAAAGCCACCAATCTGCTGACACCTCCCCTCCAGCAGCTCTTACAGCACTCTGGAGAGCTCGGCACTACAAAGGCCGACCACACATTGTCAGCAGGGCCAAGGTAAAGCAGAGTGAGGTGCAGCTAGAGCAGCAGTGGTGATGGAAAGAAAGCCTGGGAGAGGGAAGGAGGACACAGCAGAGCTGGCCGTGGTGCTCACTTGGGTTGTGCATGGTGCTGATATCCGGGGCCCAGCTGAGATCCTGCTCTCATCTCAACAGCAACGGAACACTAGAGGAAAGTGACAGAACAGGGAAAGGTCAGCTCCAATGATCAGAAGCAGACGTCCATGTAGATGGGCTCTACTGCGATGAAATCCAACACTGCGCTAGTTCAGCGAAGACACCTAGGTTAAACCACTAGTCCCACGCTTAAGATCCATTTCTGCACAGGCAACAAGAGCAAGAAGGGCCTGGGAGAGTGCCCAGGTATCTGCATCTTAGGTAAGGATGGAGAGAGAGGAGTCCTGAAGACGCTGGTGGCCAGGCCTTGCCTGATTCCTCCCTTAGGAGCCTTTCCTCAGAGGTAATAGTCACAGGGAGCACTGGGCACGGCTGTGGGTTAGTCCATCTGCTATGAGTTTTGTTAGTCTGGAGCAATACTTCCGGATCCACTCTTGACCCCTCACCCCCCCCATACACATACGTACGCACGTACGCACGCACGCACACATCACATACACAGAGGACTTCTAGTATGCAAGTGCCCTACCAGAATGTTAGTTACAGGTCTCCAGGCAGCATGGACAGTATGTGGTTCTGCCTTAGCAAGTTCAAGGAGCACAAAGTGCTACAGCACTATGCGGCTAATTTTAGCAAGCAAGTATTTAATTTTACCCCTACCCTTGTTTCTACATCGGTCCATTCAGACTCTGTACCATCTGGTTGGGCAGGTGCTACTGTGGACGATCTTCGTTTTCGACTACTGAAAAAGGGGAAACATGATGCAACAATCATTTTTGCATCTAAGAAGAATGGAAAACATTAGAAGGGGAGAAACCACCTATACCCCTGTGGAGAATTAATGATAAACCTCACAGGATATTCTGTTCCTAAGAACAAGAGACTATGTATGAAACAGCCCTTTAGAGAGAGATTTGTGACCAACTCACCCAGTCGGCGACTCTTGTTTTAAAGTCTCTATATCAGTAAACTGAACAGATTGTCCACCACCTCTGGTCTTAAAAACATCACCCTAAATCCAAGAGAAAAGGTCATTGTTACACTTTGATACATCCAACCGACAGGCAGGCATAGCTGAAACTCTCACCCATAAAACCCAAAAGACCCTTGGGCTACTGAATCTATTGATCAAATGCTTCAGAAACCTCAGTCCACCTCTCACTAACAAGAGTCTAGCACAAGATAACCAGTAACATTCCTAGCTACAGGGAAAATATTTTATTGCATCTATAAATTATAAAGCTAAATTAACCCAGCAGGGGCAGCTCCACCTTTAAGGTGCCGCTGTCCTTCTGGTGGCAGCAGTCTGATTTAGAACTGTCCTCTCAACTTGAAACGACTGCTCACCCCTGTCATTGTCTCCGCCCCCGCCAACTTTTCCCACTGGTACAAGACCAGAATGTCTCTTCTTTCTAAGAAAGACTGGGTAGCTCAGTACTGAGTGATGTTCCCAGATTTTGTGCGTTATTACTTTGAGACTGTTAACTGAGATCCTCCTGCAAGTACCACCATGCCTGACCACAGGACATGCTTGTTTTGTTTTGTTTTGTTTTTTTGGGGGGGAGCATTTCATCTGTGTCACCCCGACTGTCCTGGAACTCACTCTGTAGACCAAGCTGGCCTTGAACCACCTGCCTCTGCCTCCTGAGTGCTGGGATTAAAGGCTAGTGCCGCCACCACCGCCTGGCATAGGACAAGTGTTAATGCAAACATTTTATCTTGAAATAATAGCAAAGCAGAAGATGGTTGTTATGCTTGCTTACTGTTGCTGTCTGGGTTTTCAAGACAACTATGTGCTCCAGGATGGGCTCAAACTGGTGACCCATCTGCCTTGGCCTCTCAAGTTCAATCAAGTTGTCCATATGGCTCTGGGTTTACTTTTGAAGCTAAGTTTAGCTAAATATGTAGTAACTAAAGTTCATCATGGATCTGGAGTACTAACAACCCCAAGACTCTAGACCTATTTAAGTAGATCCAGACCCAGCAGATTTACAATCTAAGTAATACATTAATTTTCTACTAAAACAAAAGCTCCACCCAATACCCCATTTATGTTCTAGATCTCATCAAGGGATAGCAGGGCAAAGATTTTTCATTGGTATTCTTTTGTGAAGACTTGTTTTTACCTTAATTACTTTAGTCTGAATCTCCCCATCGGAGGCTAGTTCCTGGTGGGTCAGCATGTACTTCTCACACTTAGCTAGTGCCTTTTCATTTGCAACAGACACTGTGATGGCGTGAGGGACATGTGGCTGCATGACTGTCTCAGTTTGCACATTAGAGGCAGGCTTATGATCTACCCATCTGCTCCCTGCAGAGCGGGACCTTCTGTGTCGTACAGGAATTGGTGTGTTCTGATCAGGTTGGAAGAGGAATTGAGAAACAAGCACAACCCAGGATTACTTTGAGGTACTGTTAGAAGTGCAGCAGTTTACAATGCAAATTCACAACAACAGAATCAATCCTGTCCAAGCTAAATGTATAAGTCATCTCATGTTCTCTTAGCCAAACAGAACCAACAGACATCTTTAGACAATAGTATCTAGAGAGAATGGTCATATGGGAGCTTCCATTTCAACAAAAGGCAAAAGATAAAATTGTGGTGACTAGTTGAGGAAGAAATAATCCATTTTGCATTCTTGATTAAAAACTAATTCTTATACCTGCTTTGTGAAGTAATACATAGATTAGCAGGTTGGTTAAAGGTATCAGCAGGATCAATACAACACTAAAGTATGTCTGAGGCATCTAAATAGAAAACACTCCTCCATATACAGCCAGACCAAAAGACTACAAGCTGTTGAAGCTCTGGCTTAGCAAAACCCTGAAGAACTTCACGTGCAGCATGCCTGAACAGTGTTAAGTACTTCTGAGCACTTGCAGTAAGGATTTTTATATCTCAAAACACAATTCCACAAAGCTTCAAATATACCAACATTTTTTTTTCTCCAAATGTCTCTTAAAAGCTCCAAGAAGCAAAGACTATAGTATGAAATCAGCTTGTATCATATAATAAAAACTAGTTGTTTTCCAGTCAAATGCCATGGGTGCCAAGTTAAACAGCACATTCAACTCAGGAAAATGTATTTCATGTACATGATATAGTAGCACATAAACAACTGTGAGCGTCTCCTGTTTATGAAACTGAAAATAAATGAGAGTCTGCAGGCAGAGCCCTTCCTACCTAGCCAAATGAGGATCCTGGTTCAGTTGTTCAGTTACAGGAAACTAACTCAGGGCAGCTCTAACTCAGCTCTACAACAGTCACTACAACTTGCCACTAAAGACACTGAGCGTCCATGCAGGCAGAAACCATTCCATTCTGAAAATGGTCTGACTGATGTTGAATCAGAAAGCCTAGCTCTTAGGATCTAGCACTTGGCAGAAGAGCTTCCTTGAACACATTTACAGCATAATACATTCAGATCAAACTCTGAAAAGGAGACAGACTGCAGAGAATCGATTAGCAGTCATGACGATTTTGAAATTCTTTCCACACCAAAATGTAAAGCCCAGTCCACCTGATAATTTCTGGCCAAATGAGCATGGACACAGAGATAACTAACCGCATGGGAACTTTTCTGCTGCACTTCTAAAGAGATTTGGATTTCAAGAAAGAAGTTAAAGTCTGTGTCTTAGTACATCCCCCTGACCGTCACAGCCAAGTCAGGCATTCCCTTACTGCTGGCAGGTGTAAACAGACCTCCCAGCAGGTTGGAGTTTGACACAGAAGAGGAGGATTTACTAGAGGTGATCACAAAGACCATTCACCATGATCTGCTCCCTAAAAGTAAAATCTGCAAAGCAAGAACTTGAGACTACAGAATTGTCTGTTGCCTTATAAGAACCCAAGACTGGTCACCATCATTAGTAATCAGATTGCAGGGCATTTATCTACATTCTAAATCATGTAAGAGGATCTTTTTAGTTTTTGAGACAGGATTTCTCAGTGTAACTGCCCTGGCTGTCCTGGAACTCACTCTGTGGACCAGGCTGGCCTCAAATTCATAGAGATCCGCCTGCCTCTGACTCCCCACTGGGATTAAAGGCACTACCACCACTGGGCATGTAAGAGGATCTTAAGAAAGTATTTACTGCAAGATCATTTTACTTAAAAGAATAATTTTAAAAGAGCAGTTAAGATTTTATTGACTATCTAATTCACAGTATTGGTGTGATTATTTATTCAACCTCAAAGGAAATTTTAATCTTAATACTGAAGAAAACATGAATTGGGTTTAGTTGATCACCCTTGAAGGCCTTGTAAGGCCTCAAGATTGAAAGTTTAGGATGTGAAGGCTGTCAGTAGTTTCAAACAGTTCAGGTCACAGAAATCAAAAAGGAGGAAGCATATTTTATATTAAAGCGATGAAAGATTTGTGATGGCCACATGCAGTGCATGCATCTGGACAGCAGCATGGGTTGAAAGGAAAGGCTGTTACTGGGACAGGCAGCATAGTGAGAGACTCTCCACATAAAATACACTGTCTTCCTTCAAAGGGGTAAAGACGGTGGTTACAAAAGATGGTGGTTACACAGGAAATGCTCTTTTGTTGAGTGTCATGGCATCTGTGACTTACTTTGGAGTACCTCAGAAGATAAAAGATTGCATAAAATAACAATGACTCTGCCAGAGGCAGGAGAGTCTCTAACCCATTAAACTTTCAAAATGAAAAACTTATTACCACCCCCTAAAAAAAACAGTAAGAAAAAAATTAAATTTGGGGAAGGGGAACCAAAAGAGAAAAAAAAAAAGTATAGGCTTCTACATTCATATTTGTATTGGGGGGAATTATGGCTCAGTGATAGAGCTCAGTGTCTTATAATGTCGAAACCCTAGGCTCCATCCCCAGCAACAAGGGGGAAAAAGGAGGAGGAGGAGAAAAGGAAAAAAATGAGGGGTGGGGTGGGGGATCAAGGAAGCAAGATGCTCATGGCCCTAGATTCTGTGCAAAGCCCCTTGTTCAGGCGAGCAGTCTACTCTAGGGGCACCATGCTGGCTGGCATTCCCAGCTCACGGGCACATGCTTCTGCTTTCTCACATCAAGAGCTCAGCCTCAATTTCAGGATGGCTCAGTCTTTAACTTTCAGAGCTTCTTCATTTTGGAGCCTGCCCAGCTTTCCCTCGAACTCTTTTGGAACCGAGTTACAAAGAGCAAAGGAGATAATTCTACCACTACAGTGCTTTAAAGAATGCTGGCACTAACCCTGCGGCAGCGGTCGTCTTGTACGCCTATCTCACTGCTGAATGTAGGGACCATCTCCCTGCCTTCCGTCCAGTACATGCCCCGCCTTCTGTCTGACACGATACACGTTTTACTTTGTCCTGGCTCCTGCTGCCTATGCCTTGCAAGAGAGGTGACATTGACAGGTGTGCTGAACGGAGACAGTTTCTGCTCCCACTCCGAAATACAGGAAGCTACAGAAATGCTGCTGCAAGAGTTAGAGCGCCTGTGTAGCTGTGGCTGGCTCATGAGTTGCTGGCCGTTGGAAATCTGAGCAATATTGTTACTAGAAAGCTAGAAAAATTGGAGAAAAATTAATGAATAAGACTGAAGAACTGAGAGAAACAATATTACTTTTCTACAATTTTACTACATGAAGATTTAACATTGCAAGAAACTATTCGCAGTCATTAAAATTTTTGTGATACGCTTTTGTTGTTTTTGAGACAGGGACTCACTATGTAGCCCTGGTTGGTCTGGAACTCTGTGTAGACCAGGCTGGCCTCAAACTCATAGAGATCTACCTGTCTCGACCTCCCTCCCAAATGCTGAGATTAAAGGGCATGTGCCGCCATGCTCTGCCCCTTTGTGCTAAATTTTAAAAATAGAAACTTAAAAAAAATATGGCATGAAACAAAACAATTCTCACAGAGAAACACTCCTCTAAATGGAGAAACTTTTCTCTAGCACTAAGCTACACACAGCTGCAAACACTTACAGGCACAGGCGAAGGAGAAACAGATCTCTGAATGATTTTTTCCCGGTCCCGCTCCCGGGAGGGTCTCTCTGGCTTCTCAGGTTTAGGTTCAGTCACAATGGCCTTCAGCTGTTTGAGCTTTTCATCTTTGACCCAGAGTTTATTCTGCATCTCCAGCTGGGTGGCTGCTACCCGACGATCCTACAGCGATCCACAGCAAGTTACAGTCTACTTTGTCTCTCTGCATAAGCACACCGCACCACCCACTTTATTCCTGGAAAATGACAGTTCTCTACTTCTTCCAGAGATTAACAGACACCACCAAAGCTCTGCCACAAGCACAGAAATGCAAAATATTTAACCTAGAGGAACACTCACACACTCCTTCTGCCATTTCATCGTCGTCTCTGTCACCATGCCTTGCAACCTGGCTTCTAATCTGCGCTTGTCAGAAAGCTGCCGCTGAAGCTTCTGATTCTGGCTCTCAAGCTCCTGCTGCAGATTGCGCTTATCTTCTTCATAGATCGTGGTTGTTTTCTCCAAAATCTCAATCTGCAAGAGACCACCCTGCTTAGCATCTGCTGTGCAAACATCCCACCTAACTGTACAATAGCCCTTCAGTTGCTCATACACTCACACACACACACACACACACACACACACACACACACACACACACACAAGAGAGAGAGAGAGAGAGAGAGAGACAGAAGTTACACAACAAGCCCCTCACAAGCCAGGTGCCTGCATCTCCTCGAGCTAAGCTCAACTCCTAAGATGAAAAGACTCGAGTCTCTTCCTCCCTCATCCCGCACAGCAGTGACAGGCACATTAGCCGTTGTGAGAGAAGTGCGGAATGGCCAGTACACCAGTGAAAATGTGACCACGAACCTTATACTCCAGAGTTTTGTTTTTCTTCTCCAGTCGTTCTATTTCTGATTTCTGTCCTGAAATCAATCTTTCTTTTTCATTTAGTTTTTCCTGAGTGTAGTTTTCTTTATTTGAAATAGAATTGTCAAATTCTTTTAATAAGGCTTTGAAAGTCATACCTGAAACAAAGCAGACGGATTGTGCTGTTTAATACAGATACAAAATCAAACCAGCTTTCATTGGCAGACACTCAGTAGAATGTAGCACTCTAGCAAACCCCCTATGGCAGCTGTCCATAAGAAAGGCTGGGAATGCAGCTGCTTGTACGTGTCTACTCTGTACATTCATGACAATACCAAAAAATGAAAAAGATTAAAACAAGTTTGGAAAGAAATCAGGAGTTTGATTCTCAAATCTATAAGAGATGTTGACAGGAGGAGTTAGTAACCTTTCCCTAACACTTAAAGTTTGCTTACAAATGCAAAAACAGAAATAATCCTGTATTTGAGCTCAGCTGAGCCTGGGCTGAAGACCCTGGCACACTACTTGGTCACTCACGGAGACATAGTCATTTCCATGGACCGGACTTGTTCAACTGTTCTACACATTTTCAAACATTATTTCACTTTTCCCTACGCCATCTTGAAGTACAAACAATTAAAAAGTACAAATAACTTGCAAACAGGGGAAAACTATAAAATACCATCTTGTGTCCATCACTATTAAAAATAAACATAGACGGGGAGACACCCACTTTTTTCTTCCTATATTCTTTAAAAATAAAAGTAAAATAGAGCTGTTGAAGAAAACAAAACCTTTCCATTCAAATTAAACACCTTGAGACCACTACAAAGCCCAGAAACAAGTCTTAAAAACAAGAGGAGGCTCACTAGATGGAGTCACTAAGACCTGTTTCTACCTCTGAAGTCACAGCAGCTGTAAGCAGCTCTGCCCTTACATTGTTTGTTAAGCTCCTCAGTCATTAGTTGGCGTAGGTGATGCCGTTTCTCCAACGTCTCAATCAGCTTCGGAAGGGTCTCCTCATCGTTGATATCCAGAAGTCTCCATGGAGGCAGTGGTGGGAAGCTCTGTAGAGTCATCTCAGTCACCAAAGGCTCTGTGTGGAGTTTAACAATTATGAAAGAGCTTCAGCAAGTCTGATACTGTGAGCAGAACCCCTGAACCAGTAACCACAGAATTGTAATTTTTTGTTTTTGTTTTTGTTTTTTTTTTTGCCTCAGCTTACTCGGTGCTAGAGTTACAGGTATGCTCCACTACGCCCTGCTTTAGGCATAGAATTTCTCAAAAATTAGACAAAACGTACAACCAAGCAAACCTTATATTTTAGTTTGAAGTTTCTTTCATTTGGTTGTTAAGAAGGGTGTAAATAGATTTTTTTTAAAGTTGACAGAAAGACAAGCAAATGAATAATGATATAACAGGAAATCATACCATCTCCAACTGGGCCGCCCCGAGGCAGGTTTCTGTATCGTCTCCCTGGTGTCAAGCCACATATCACCTTGTCTACTGGTCTCGCTACTTCAACTTCCTGGGTTACTTCAGCAAATCTCATGACTTGCTAAAATAAAAAGCAGAGTCTATAAAAGCATCCCCAAGTCCTCCTTCTCAGATGGCTAAAGAATTCGTTTGCATATCCAGTGAGCCTATATCAATCTACAAAATGTGCAGTTTGCCATTCTTTGTTTTCCCCAAGACAGGGTTTCTCTCTGTAGCTTTGGAGCCTGTCCTGGAACTAGCTCTGTAGACCAGGCTGGCCTTGAACTCACAGAGAGATCTGCCTGTCTCTGTCTCCAAGTGCTGGGATTAAAGGTATGCATTACCACTACTGGGCCAGTATGCCATTCTTCAAGTAGCTGTTTCCCCTAGAGAAACCTAACTGTACAGGACAAATATGCTTAAATTACCAAGCTTTCTTCATAGTCTTCAGCCTTTGGATTCACACACACGATCATCCGCACCTTCCCTTCCCCATCGAAGTAATTCTTGAACAGATGAGTTAGCTTTGAATCTCGATATGGAACCATCTATAAAGACATTCAAAAGCTAAGCACATTAGACAATTAAAATGCATGATTAAACCACAAAGTGGTTGATGAAGGCTGTTGTGTACCTTGTTGGTTCCATACGTCTGGTTCTCTCTCAGGACTTCCATGCATGTTCTTAGAGTCATTAGTGACTG
This sequence comes from Peromyscus leucopus, assembly GCF_004664715.2. Taxonomy (NCBI): domain Eukaryota; kingdom Metazoa; phylum Chordata; class Mammalia; order Rodentia; family Cricetidae; genus Peromyscus; species Peromyscus leucopus. Next base: position 10,941,348 of record NC_051069.1, on the reverse strand, counting down.
ATTAATGTTACCTGAGATGAAGTCAGATACAGAGAACATTTGAAAACAGCAAATGTAATTCATCCATATAACTATAAAACTTCAACTTCAGGCTGGAGAGATGGCTCAGTGGTTAAGAGCACTGGCTGTTCTTCCAAAGGCTCTGAGTTCAATTCCCAGCAACCACATGGTGGCTCACAACCATCTGTAATGAGATCTGGTGCCCTCTTCTGGCCTGCAGGGATGCAGGCAGGCAGAATACTGTATACATAATAAATAAATAAATCTTTTAAAAAAAAACAAACAACTTCAACTTCATTTAACTGTTGAGAAATAGATTTTCATGGCTCAAGTTCAAGAGCTGTCCATGTATGGTCCCACTATACTTTCAACAGTATTAATTAATTAATTGTAGAATATTATTTTAAGGTGTGTTACTTTTATGTTGCATTTGTTTAACTCTGTGAAGCTGTGTTACTGTGTCTGTCTAAAACATCTGATGGTCTAATAAAGAACTGAACGGCCAATAGCAAAGCAGGAGAAAGGATGGGTGGGGGCTGGCAGGCAGAAAGAATTAATAGAAGGAGAAATCTGGGAGAGGAGAGATTTAGGAGCAAGAAAAGGAGGACATCAGGGGTCAGCTACACAGCCAGCCACAGAATAAGAGTAAGATTTACAGAAGTAGAGAATGGGAAAAGCCCAGAGGCATAAGGGTGACAGGATAATTTTAAGTTAAGAAAAGCTGGCTAGAAACAAGCCAAGTTAAAGCCTGGCGTTTATAAGTAAGAATAAGCCTCTGTGTATGTAATTTATTTAGGAGCTGTGTGGCGGGACCCCCAAAAAGAAAACGCTTAACAGCTTCAATAACCATCTTTCAGAGACTCTATTAAAAATACCCCCAAATACAATATTACTCTTCTTAAAAAAAATAAAAATAAAAAGAATCTCTCTCTCTCTCTCTCTCTCTTTTTAAAGATTTATTTATACAGTGTTCTGCCTGCATGCCAGAAGAGGGCACCAGATCTCATTACAGATGGTTGTGAGCCAAGATGTGAGTGCTGGGAATTGAACTCAGGACCTCAGAAAGAACAGCCAGTGCTCTTAACTGCTGAGCCATCTCTCCAGCCCTGAGAATCTCTTTTTAAGCTTTGTTTATTTTTATTCTTTTGAGTGTTTTGCCTGCATATATGTAAATATACTTCATGTGTTTGATGCTCACAAAGGCAGGAAGAGCATATAGGATCCCCTGGAACTGGAGTTACAGACAGTTGTAAGCTGTAATGTGGATTTTTTGTTTTGTTTTGTTTTGTTTTTTCTGAGACAGGGTTTCTCTGTGTAGCTTTGTGCCTTTCCTGGATCTCGCTCTGTAGACTGGCCTCAAACTGACAAAGATCTGCCTCTGCCTCTGCCTCTGCCTCCCAAGTGCTGTGATTAAAGGCGTGCACCACCACTGCCCGGCTGTAATGTGGATATTAAAAAATGTGAACTCAAGTCATCTGGAAGAGGAACAAGTACTCTTTAGTTTTTTGGTTTTTCAAGACAAGGTTTCTCTGTATAACAGCCCTGGCTGTCCTAGAACTTGCCTTGTAGACCAGGTTGATCTTAAACTCACAGAAACCCACCTGCTTCTGCCTCCCAGGTGCTGCGATTAGAGGTGTGTGCCACCACACCTGATGCAAAAAGAAAGCCTAACTGCTGAGCCATTTCTCCAGCCTGGAAATGCATGACAATTTTCTGGTGGTTGGAATGAGAATGGCCCCCAGAGGCTCAGGTTTGACTACTTGGTCTCCAATGGGTAGAACTATTTGGGAAGGAGTAGGAGGTGTGCCATTCCCGGTGGCATGCACTCTCTCTCGGCCTCATGGCTGTGAATCATCTGGTCCACAGCTACTCTACAATAAGCACTCAGCCATTGCTCCAGCAGCATGCCTCCTGTTACCTTTCCCCCGCCAGGATGGTCATGGACCAACCCTGAAACTATAACCAAGCCCCCAGCTAAGCACTTCCCTAGTGCTTAAGTGATAAGTGGCCTTGGTGGTAGTGTCTCCTCACAGCAATAGAAAAGTGAACAGGTTTTTCCAAACCCTAAATCCCGGCATAGACAAACTCATTAACTTGGCTTGCTTCCTTTCTTTTTTTAGGGGAGGTGATGCTGGAGACTGAACTCAGGAGCCTCATACACAGGAGGCCAGCCATATCCCAAGTGACCATTTCAGTCTATAGTGGGAAAGGGACAGAAGTCCCTCCTATGTTAGAAACATGTTAAGAACATGTTTCTAACAGTCAAGTGTCTTAGAAGCCAGCAAACTCTGTCCCTCTACATCTCAACAGGATTTCTTAGTCATCATGCTTTCTTTTTCTGACTTATCTTATTTGGATTTCTGAGCCAAGACAAGGCTGGTATATTAACCTTAACACCTCTAAAAATTCAGATCTCGATTAGACTCCCAAGTGTTTAAAACTGTTCATCTTGGAACACTAAGACCTCCTAACTCCAACACGGCTATCAGACACATCATTTAGCTAGACATAATGATACATGCCTGAAATACCAGCACTCAGAAGGCTGAGGCAGGATAACCACAAGTGCCTGGAAAGTTAACCTTCTGACTTTTATGCACACTCTGAGGTGTATACACATGCAAATAAAATGTTAATATTTTAAAAAAAAATAGCAGATTTAAAGGCTAAGTTTAATAGTCAATGTTATTTCACTGATTAAGCAGAAACCACCCATTAATAAATACAAACTGTCATTCCAAGCTGTTGAAAGTTATAACCATAAATAAGTACAGCACTGAAGCCGGGCAGTGGTGGTGCACGCCTTTAATCTCAGCACTTGGGAGGCAGAGGCAGGTGGATCTCTGTGAGTTCAAGGCCAGCCTGGTCTACAGAGTGAGATTCAGGACAGACACCAAAACTATACAGAGAAATCCTGTCTCAGGGAAAAAAAAAAAAAAAAAAAAAAAGTACAGCACTGCACTCACCAGCTTCACGTAATCTGTTCCCTTCTGCTTTAGTCCGGTTGGTTCTTTCACTTCCAGCAAGATCTACCAGAGACAACTGGCTTAAGGTAATTTGTTCTTTTTCCTGCAAGGGATAAAGCCAACAATCTAAGCTAAGTTATAATGCACTACAATGTTAAGGTCCAGTTAACATGGTATTAAGTCTTAATGGACACTGTATGTATGCAATACAAATGCCCAGAATGGCAGAGGATGATGATACAGGAAAGTTTGCTTAAAAGCTCATAACACTGAATACTTGTCTGCTGCCTCAGAGCAGACATTAGATGATTCCTTGAGATCAGGGAGTCTGTTCCATTTTGCTATCACCAGGTATTTAGTATTCCAGGAGTATTGAGCTCCTCTGCTCCTCTTCAGAAACACACACACACACACAAAAGAAAGCCTATTTAAAATAACATTAATAATTTCAGAGTCCTCTAACTTATACAAAGAAATGAAAGTCAGGGTGGACAGATGCTCAATGGTTAAGAGCACTGGCTGTTCTTGTAGAGAGAGGTGCCAACTACACCCACGTGGCAGCCTGTAACTCCAGGGGATCTGATGCCTTCATCTGGCCTCCACAAGCACCAGGCTCCCATACTGTGGTGTACAGACATACATGCAGGCAAAACACTCATACACATCATATACAAATAAAGCTTTAAGAAAAGAAATGGAAGCCAAGATGCACCTAAATGGCATTATGCTATTAGCAGTAATTCACATCCCTAGCACCAGAATAGTAATTCACAGGAAACCAGGGGAAGAATTGTCTGTGGCCATTTCTAACAGGTACTAACATTTATTGAGTACTGACTATAATCCAAGCAGTGGCCAAGAAACTTCACACGGCTTCTCTTAATTCTCATAACCTTATGAGAAGGCTCTCTTATAGTCAGGTCAGACAAAGGAGAATAGGTAGGAATCAGAATTCAAATACTAGTGAACCTCAGCACTTTCCTGCCAGCCTGGACATGGCCACATTAAACAGTTTAAGTCACAATCAGTGAAACAAGACTTTAGTCTTAGCAGGGGAGGCTGAGGCAGAAAAATTCTGAGCTCCAGGCTACACAGTGAAAACCAAAAACAAAGCCAGGTAAGGTAGCACGTGCCTTTAATCCTGGCTGTTGGGTGACTGAGGCAGGTGGATCCCTATGGTCTGGGGCTAGCCTTGCCTAGATAGTGAGAAAAGAAACAAACAAAAGAGGCCATGGATTTGAAAACCAGCAAGGAAAAGTCTTAGAGGAGGGTTTGGGGAGAAGAAAGGGAAGGGGAAAATGATGTAGTTAACACTATGATCTCAGAAATAAAGGAGAAAACAAACCAACAAACGTTCAGGGTCATCCTGGGCTCATTACATGAGACCCTGTCTCACAAGCAAAACAACACCTAAAACAATGCAACACATTCTTTTTTATCTTTCTTTTTTTTTTTTTTTTTTTTACATTTTTTGTAGCTTTGCCTTTCTGATCATTGTAGAGCTGCTAATCAGAATCTGCTTGCTCCATGTTAACTAACAATGCAACACATTCTTACAGATGTTTAAAACTGCAGACCCTTTTCACAACACAGCAGACTGCGTGTGCCACACATGCTATGCACTAGGATCACTCAATAGGCAGAGCCCAGAAACAGCACTATTGACATAAAAAAAAAAAAAAAAAAAAGAAAAGTCATTGGCTATACAGCTATTAACTCTAGAGCAATCTGCATCACCATGGTAGTCCCTAATTTAGGTCATCTTCCAAAACCTTAGGGCTGAATTAGAAAAGACAAGATTCACATTCAAACATTACCTGTAAGACATTGTCTCCATCGGCATCCAGGGGAGCCTGGACGAGTTTAATGCTGAACACACTATGTGAACGGCTAGATTCTCTGTTCAAATGGGTGTTAGCAATACGTCTCTTTTTCTGACCTATGATGACAGAGAAGTCATTGGTTACACCTGAACTCAGCCACTTATTATACCTGCTTTCCAATTAATCCCAAAGGACTACTATTAAATTTCAGCAACTACTCTGAAGGTTAAAACCATCAGTTTACGTTTTTCAAATTCTATTTATTTCTAACCTCTCCAAAAAACTTCAAAAGCCTCTTCTGTAGATTTCACTTCTACTTCTGTACATCCTGCAACATACATATTGTGGTTCTTATCTTCTCGGAGTATTTTGGATTGTGGGAGTCTATGGGAAAGAAAGAAATGGTTAGTTTCCTAAAGGAGATACAACTATCCTCCTTTAAGACTGAGGTTCAAGTGTCCAGCAACACAACATCCCCTTGCACCTCAACACCACTGACAAAACACAAGCTCATGCATGTTAGCCAAGAGCTCCACCACTGAGCACATGCCCAGCTTTTCTCCAATTTATCCCGTGGTTCTAAAAGCTGGAGAGTCCCTGTGTGTAGTGCTGGCACCCGAGGAGGGCCTTCTTGCAATGTTATGATAAAGACACCACATAGTGAGATAGAACACGCATGCTCCCATGACATCCTTTCTTTAATGGACATGAAGTTACAGAAGATCCCCAAAGAAATGGTAGACTTAAAAACCAAAACATGATTATACAGTCAAGGTTAGTTATAAAGCAGGAACCAATTCTGGTTTTAAAGTTTGCTCTAAGCCACCCTAAAAAGCACACAAAACAACAGACAATTAGACTGCAACAGTACTACAGCACTATCGTATGCAGCACAGAGTACACAACACAGTCTAGCACTTTCCTCATTTAAAAGACCAGCATATTCAACTGGCTCTGACCTTCAAAGCAATGCAGAAGAATTCAGAAAGGACTTAGTGTATGCCCAGAGTGACCACCCCTGCAAAGTGGCTTGCTAAGTTTTAGTTTGCAGTCAGTTAAGATTAGGTAAGGGTGCTTGCATGTTCTGTTTTAGTTAATTTTTTAAAAAATGCTTTTGTTTTACATGGATGGGTGTTTTGCTTATATGTAAATCTGTGTGTCACATGTGTGGCTAGCACTCACAGAAACTAGAAGAGGGCATTGGATCTCCTGGAACTGAAGTTACAGATGGTTGTGAGCCACCACGTAGGTGCTGAGAACCAAACACAGGTCCTCTGGAAGAGCAGCCAGTGCTCTTAACCACTGAGCCATCTCTCCAGCCCTATGTTTTAATTAATTTTCTTTTTTTTTAAAATTTATTTATTATTCTTTTATATACACTAGTGTTTTGCCTGCATGTATGTCTGTGTGAGGGTGTCAGATCTTGGAGTTACAGACAGTTGTTAGCTGCCATGTGGGTGTTGGGAATTGAACTCAGGACCTCTGGAAGAGCAGCCAGTGCTCTTAACCACTGAGCCATCTCTCCAGCCCTATGTTTTAATTAATTTTCTTTATCTGGAATTGAATGTGTGGAGGTCAGAGGACAACTTACAAGTCAGTTCTTCCCTTCTACCATGTGGGTTCCAGGGATGGAACTCAGGTGGTCAGGCTTGGCAGCAAGCACCTTTACCTGCTGAGCTGTCTCATCAGCCACACTCTCTGTTTTGTGACTGGTGAGGATGGGGACATTTACCAGCCAGCATCACTGATAATGAAGGGGAGATTTTCTAAAAGAAAGGAGGGTTTAGAGGTAGCAGCCTGCCCGCTGCCAAAGAAAAGCAAACTACTTACAAACATGTGAAATATGCCCCCCACTAGTGTTAACTACACCCTTCTCCTTAAGAAGAGTCAATATCATCACATACACAGACTCTGGGTTCCTCATAGGTGTACTGCAGCCGTTCCACCTACCAAAGGAATAAGGCAGACATTACTGTTCTAGAGTAGCCATCCTGCAGCAACGTTTCAGTCTAGACTAGTGACAGTGAATGGAGATTTCAAAAACCCTCTACTTGTGAGACTCTTTCACTGCATCAAAAACTAATAAAAATTAACCCCTCAGAAAAGGAGAGCTAACACTATCCTCACATTAAATCCACAATCAGTGCTAAATAGGCTCCCTTCTAAGTGCTCTCGAAAGATACCCCAGGAAGGCACTCTGGCTGTTTCCTTTGCATGACTAAATAAAACCAGACAGTATCAGTTGAAACAATATCACTTAGAAAAGCCAAACAAATTGCAAACAAAAGAGACATAAAAATAATTAGTAGTGTTGGGCATGGTGAAGCATGCTCTTAATCCCAGCACTTGGGAGGCAGAGCCTGGTGAATTTCTGTGAGTTCAAGGATAGCCTGCTCTACATGGTGAGATTAACTTTAAAAAAAAAAAAAAAAAGGAAATTGCTAGGCGGTGGTGGAGCACACTTTTAATCCCAGCACTTGGAAGATCAGAGCCAGGTGATCTCTGTGAGTTCCAGGACAGCCAGGGCTACACAGAGAAACCCTGTCTTGAGAGAAAAACAAAAACAAAAAAAAAAAAAAAAAGCTGGGCAGTGGTAGAGTATGCCTTTAATCCTGGCAGAGACAGGTGGATCTCTGTGAGTTCAAGGCCAGCTTGGTCTACAGAATGAGTACCAAGATAGATTCCAAAGCTACAGAGAAACCCTGTCTCAAAAACCAAAAAAAAAAAAAAAGAAAAAAAAAGGGGGGGGCATTAATTGGTAGCAAAGAATGACTTCACAAAAGTTTAGATAAAACAGGTACACAAAACTGGAATTGCAACAAAGGACAGTTTAAAACACACATGAAAATATGTGCTCAAGTGGGAAAGTAATTTAATATAAAAGCATTGCCAAGACCATACTCTTCTTCCTCTCTGTAACTTAACCCAGGTACTTCTCTTTTCGTTCCAACATTCCAAAGCCAGACAGGTAACCCAAAAGGAAGCCCCTTTCTACAGTCTGTGTTTGAGGCTGGGCGTGGCGGTGCACACTGCTAACCCAGCGCTGGGAGCTGACACGGGAGGATCACATGGAACTGGAGTGCAATGCAGTAACACTGCCTCAAAAACAAAGCAGCTCTCATCTGAAGAAGAGCTGAGTGAAGCAAGACCTAAGACCTTCAGATTTAATTCACCTGGCAACTTATAGTTATTTTACAAAATCATGTTTCAAACAGAATTCCTGTCATAGAAATTAAGGGTTCAACCAGTCATGCACTTTTCATATTAGTGAACATACTGACATAAGTAGACATCATTCTGTTCTCAGTTTAATGTTTTCTAAATCCAGCTGTTTCCACAGTAATGTCCCTTTACACATATACAAATGTTATATGTAAGACAAAGGTCTTCATATTATTTGTTTTAATTGGCTGCAATGAAACACAGTATGCAAGACCAGCCTTTAGCTAAAGAACAAAACCACCCACTCAAGAACAATGTACCATTCATCAGACACAAGATCTGTGAATCAACCCTGGCACAAAGAGAGGTACTTCTGTAAAGCTACATGATAACTGGTCTTCAGATTCTCAAGACCCACAGATATCTAAGGAGTAGCACTTACCTCTCACAGAATGACAATGCAATGTGGCTTTACACTAATCCCCAATGGATGAGCTAAGAATTACTTGCACAGACAAGGACCAACTCTATAGAGATCCCCTAGACACAGACAGGTAAAGAGGCTGCAAAACCCCCAGCACTATCACGGTGTTAAAAGATGCCCCCAACACTGTCTATAAAATAGTTATTTGTCTAAAACCTACGGCTAAGTTTTCAAAAGCAATTTCCAAGATGGATCTTCAGGTCACTATACCTTAACCTGTTGGTTTCCTAATACAGCTACAATCTAGTTAGGAATAAAAGTATTCAGGCTGGAGAGATGGCTCAGTGGTTAAGAGCACTGACTGCTCTTCCAGAGGTCCTGAGTTCAATTCCCCGCAACCATATGGTGGCTTACAACCATCTGTAATGGGATCTCGTGCCCTCTTCTGGCCTGCAGGCAAACATGCAGGCAGAATACTGTATATATAATAAAGAAAAGTATTCATTGAGCATGACTACATGATTTCTGTGCATTCTGAAAACAAATGTAGGCATTTTCCCCATTTATACCTGCAGAAACCAGGGATTGCTGGGGGTAGTTTTCCAGTGTTACCTGAAGAGACTCTCCTCACTACTTACTTGGGCTTTATGGGATCAAACTGCACCTCTTCCAATAGATCATATATGTAATTATTATAGATTTCAATGTAAGAGACAAATACACCATAGACACTGTCTTCATCAACATCTTCTGCTTTGCAGAATTCTTGTACATTTATCATATCTGCAAACTCTGGATCTGCCTGTCGCCTAAAACAAGAAACAGATCCATCAAAGTCAGATTTTACCCATTGAGAGTTAATATCAAAAATAGATACCTGTGTTGGCTGCTTTTATGTCAATTTGACACAAGCTGGAGTTTTTGGGAAAAGGGGCTCTCAACTGAGAAAATATCTCCATGAGCCTTGGTCAAAAGGCAAGCCTGCCTAGCATTTTCTTGATTAATCATTGATGTGGGAGGGTAGTACCAACCCTGGGCAGGTGGTCCTGGGTTGTATAAGAAAGTAGGCTGAGCAAGCCACAGGAAGTAAACTGGTAAACAGCATTCTTCCATGGCTTCTGCATCAGCTCCTGCTTGAATTCCTGTCCTGACTTCCCTCAGTGATTTGGACTTGGAAGTGAAAGATGAAATAAATCCTTTCTTCCACCAAGCTGCTTTGTTTAGGGCATTTTATCACAGCAATAGAAACCTAACTGAATTGCCGGGTGTGGTGTACGTCTTTTAATCCCAGCTTGGTCTACAAAGTGAAACCCTGTCTTGAAAACCACGCACGCACGCACGCACGCACACACGCACGCACGCACACACGCACGCACGCAAGCAAAACACCCTAACTGAAACTGTACCAGAGTGGAAAAACTCTTAATAAATGTTCTACCATTTATAATTGAAATCATAAAGCAACTTTATTCAGATTCAAGGTGGGTCAAGGACAGCCGAGCCCTGGAGATTTGTAGCACAGGCACTCAACTTCCTCAACTCACATACAAAATACTAGAGTAGTCAAAAACATGCCTCAACCCTGACCTCACAAAAGTCAACTGTAAGACTAACTTCTCTAATTCATAGTCACCTCCCCCAAGCTCCAGAAACTGTAGGATGGAATTCCACCCACCCGGAGTCAGTGCTGCACACGAAGTTACTCACTTGCTACAGGGGGTCTTTGGAACGGGTATGGCTTCTCTTTTCTGCCGTTCTAATAAGGCATCAACTTCACACTGTATTTCCATGCTGTTCCGATCATTAGATTTAAAAACCTACAATAGGGGCAAAAAGGACGTTTGAAACAAATTTTACTTACGGAATAGCAACATTTAAAAACAGGAAGCATTTAACATCTAAACTCTGGGGAGGGCAGAGTTGCTGGGCCTGCGACTCTTGATGCTCTTGCTCTACCACCCAACTGCTGGCATCACGGGCAGACCCACCATGCCCACCACATCTGAACACATGGAAGAGTCAAAGCAGCTCCAGTGCTTTTATTCTTCCTCAGTATCATGTATCCAGAGATGTCTCAGTCCTGTGTCCACAGTGAGTCACAACCCAAAGGAATTGTACTTACGTAACGTTTTGCTTGAAACGACCCTATGCTGTTAAAGATCATGTTCAAACAGCGAGGAAGCAGGCCTCCGGACCCTGGAGAACCTGTCATTGTGTGAGTTTTTCCACTTCCCGTAACACCATATGTAAACAAAAGACCTACAGTATAGCAACAACAAGAAGTTATAGTCTTAAAGTCCCACAAAACATTTCATTGTAGTTAAAACACTTAAATTAACAAACCCAAAAAAGGGCATCACTCTAATGAGTTAAATCTGAATTCAATGTCAAACCAAATAAAATCTGAATTCAATGTCAAACCAAATATATAAATATTAAAAGCTTCACCGCAAGATTAAACAGAGAATTCAACTAAACTCCAAGAATCATACCATTCTTGCCATGAATGAGGTCATCTACCAATGGACTAGCCACAACATCAAAAAGTTCCTTCTGAGTGGTATGAGTGCCAAACACCCGCTTAAATGAATACTGAGTCTGTGAAGAAAAGAAAAATAGATAAACACATCAAATTCCAATAGACTAGAACTGTATCTGTTCTACACTTGAAATGTTTCTGCTGTGAGCTTTCAAATCGAGACATGTAAAGAAAAAACTGGAGCCTTCAGTAGTCACAACATACATAAATCACAGCCATCATAACAAATACTTTCAGTCCAGGCACTGAGTAAAGGGAAGTCCACTAATGGTGCATAGATTAAGACTGATCAAAAGTGAACATTTCCCACAAAAGTGGCACACGCCTTTAATCCCAGCACTTGGGAGGCAGAGACAGGTGGATCTCTGTGAATTAGAGGCCAGCCTGGTCTACAGAGTGAGATCCAGGACAGGCACCAAAACTATACAAAGAAACCCTGTCTCCAAAAATCAAAAACCAAAAAAAAAAAAAAAAAAAAAGTGACTGTTTACACCTTGTGATACAGAGGCTGAGGAGGAAGTTTGCCATGATGGCGTCTGGGCTACACAGAGAATTACAGGCCAGACTGGGCCATAGTGTGAAACCCTGTTCATAAAGCAAAAACACAAGGTAAAGGCCTATAATCTTGAATTTATGTTGGGTAGTGGCTGCATGCTCCTTTAATCCCAGCACTCAGGAAGCAGAGGCAGATGGATCTCTGTGAGTTCAGGGCCAGCATGCATGGTCTACAGAGTGAATTCCAGGACAGCCAGGGCTATACAGAGAAACCTTGTATTCCCACCTACCCACCCACCCACCCCCAATTTAATTTATTAAAAATTTCAAGTGTTGTTTTTTTCTTTTTTGGAGTATGTTTGTATGAAAGAGTATGTTATATATTCATGGCTGGCCTAGAACTTGATCTTCCTGCCTCTGCTACTATCACTAGCATGCACTACCACCCCCATCCACTGCCTTCTACTTCCTCTTTATAAAGATACACTTAAAGTAGCAAGGGCCAACAAGATGGCTCAGCAGGTAAAGGCACTTGCTACCAAGCCTGAGAACCTGGGTTCAATCCATGGAACCCACATAGTGAAAGGAGAAAACTGTCTCCTACAATTTATCCTCTGACCTCACAAGTACAGGTATTACAGACAAAAATAATATAAAAAGACATTGTAAATAGGACAGCAAAATACCAAGATTACAGCATTTTAAAACTAGAAAATGAACTACAAATATAATTTTATTTAAGTTCTTTTACAAAATAAATGTTACTTTGACAGTGTGTTATGTATGTGTGTATATATACACACATATATATATACACACACACACACATATAGCTTTTTTAAGACAATCTCATGTAACCCAAGGAGGTCTCAAACTCACTGTGTAACCAAGAATGAACTTGGATTTCTGATCCTCCTACCTCTACCTCCAGAGTGCTGAAATTATATGCCACCATGACAGTGGGAGATTGGTTCCAGATCCACCATGGAAACCAGATATATAAGAATCCCCAGCCAGGCGGTGGTGGCGCACGCCCTTAATCCCAGCACTTGGGGAGGCAGAGGCAGGCAGATCTCTGTGAGTTCAAGGCCAGCCTGGTCTACAAAGCGAGTTCCAGGAAAGGGACAAAGCATACAGAGAAACCCTGTCAAGAAAAACAAACAAAAAACAAAAAAACAAACAAACAAACAAACAAAATCCCCAAATCCACTCCTTAAATGACATAGCATTTGCCATTTGCCATTTAATAAACTTTAAGCCATGCTAGGTTGCCATTATCCTAATACATAGTTACTCTTCTGTGTTACATAGGAAATGACAAAGAAACATCTGTCTATATTCAGTGCAGATACCTATGTTTTCCTGAAGGCATGGGAGGGGGCAGTAACAGGAGATTAAACTTGTGACCTCCCTCACATATCCTAGGCAAGTGCTCTACCAATGAGCTACATCCACGGCCCATTTCTGAAGGTTTTCAACCCCCGGTTAGTTCAACTCCTGGATGTGAGATTGTAGATACTGAGAGCAAAGACATGGATCTATATAAACACAGACACACACATAAAAGATGTATCTATTCTTACGTGTATGAGTGCTTGTCTTTATGTATGCATGTACTGTGTGTGTGTCTGTTGCCCATGGAGGCCAGAAAAGGGCATCTGATCCCGTGAAGTCAGAGCTAAAGGAAGTTGAGTCGCCATGTTGTAGCTGGAGCCTTTTCTGCGTCCTGCTGGGAATCAACCCAGGTCTTCTGAAAGAGCAGCAAGTGCTCTTAACAGAGGAGACATCTCTCCAGCCCCCGAAACCACTATTTCATAAATGATAAATAAGATTAAAAACCTATCAGAAACAAAATACCTGCTTCAGGGACTGCAAAGATGGCTCAGCAGTTCCCAGCACCACATGGTGGCTCACAACTGTCTATAGCTCCAGTTCCAGGAGACCTGATGCCCTCTTTTGACCTCCATGAGCACCAGACCCATATGTGGCTTACATCACTCACATGCATGGAGCCAAAACACTCATAGACATAAAACTTAAAAATCTAAAAGATTTAAAACACATAATTCAGCTAGTCTATCTTTTACCTTTGTGAAGTTTTCATTCTCAATGTACTTCAGAACAAAGACTGTGGAATGACAAGAACATGTAGGGTGGTGACAAGGAAAACAGATGCACTCCTCTTCCTCAAGAATGCCTCCTCCTTTGGTGTAATGAAAATAGGTGCAGGGACTGGAGAGATGGCTCAGAGGGTACGAGCACTGGTTGCTCATCCAGAGAACCCGAGTTCAATTCCCAGCTCCCACAAGGCAGTTCACAACTGTCTGTAACTCAAATTCCAGGGGATCTGACACTTTCACACCAATGCACATAAGATATACTCAAATAAATTATTTAAAAAAGAAAGAAAGAAAGAAAATAGGTCCAAGAAGGCACCTGCTCAAGCTCCTGAACAGTGGCAAAGCCAGCTCCACAGCAGTGCTGAGTACTCAATCTCCACCAAACCTTGGGTTTGCACGTACTTTAAATCCATTTGAAATTCAGTAAGTCAGTATTCAACTCCCGTTGTATCCTCAAAGACCCGCTCTGCTCCACCAACCTCCCTGACCACTCATTCCTGCTTAATCCAAACTTAGTCTTTTGACAAACAGGACTGGAAGGCACATATGCTCTCGTGCTTACATGAAGAACAGGAAAGAGACAGTGAACACAAGCACAGACATGCCTCTCGTGATGTTTCAGTTCAGTAAGAGACCACCAACAATGGTGGTCCTCTAAGATTACAACGGTGATAAACTCTAGTGCCTAAAGGAAAAAAAGCACACCATATTACTCCAGGAGGTGGTGACACTAGTGTAAACAAACCTGTGTGGATAGGAACCGATGCACTGTGGTGCACCTGCATACTGTATTCCAGAAGCAGTAGTACGTGCTGCTGGAGTCTAAGAGCAATAGTCTGTACAGCCTCCGTGCCTATTGGGGCAATCTAGCTAACATAAATAAGCAAGTACACTTGGTCATGTTCACAAAATGGTGAAACTGCCCAGTGACCTCAGAACACACCTTCATTTTAAACAATGCATACCTATCAATAAATCAATGCAGTAAGTATAAAGTATATATAAGTATAAAGGAGGCATACTGAATGAAGACCAGAGAGTGAACAGCTGTTTCTGCTGGAGTAGTCTGAACACCCTGAGGAAGTAAGATTTAAGCTGAAACTCAAGATGGGGAGGCATCCAGGTTACAATGGAGAAGTCTAGGTTAAGCGTGGTTGCTAAGCACGATTCTGGCTTACAGAGGATCTCCAAAGACTGGATGAGTACTGAAAGATGAGGAAGGGAAGATAAGCAGGAGGCTGGTTGAACAGGATTTTCCCCATCGACGGACTTTATTCCTTAAGAGATTTTGCACAGGGAAATGATAAGATCTCTTTCTATTTGCAAGAGCATTCTGGCAGCTCTGTGGAAACCATTAGACAAGATCCTCTGTAAAAGCAAGCAGCCAGAGAGACTCAGGAAAGGCTCAAACCATGCTCAGCACACCTGAGAACTGGTTGTTACCAGTTCTCCTTAACATTAAGAAAAATTCCCTAGCCAGGTGGTGGTGGCGAAAGCCTTTAATCCCAGCACTTGGGAGGCAGAGCAGGTGGATCTCTGTGAGTTCAAGGCCAGCCTGGTCTACAAGTGAGTTCCAGGACAGGCTTGAAAGCTACACAGAGAAACCCTGTCTTGAAAAAAAAAAAAAAGAAAGAAAGAAACATTCCCTGCCATCTTCCATTGTTCCCCCTCAGCCTGCAGTCAATGGGCATATCTCAATACACAGATTAGAAAGCAGTTAGTCAGGGGACTCATGCTGTTAGTTAATTTAGCACAAACTAGAGTATCCGCTGCCCTGAATCAAGTTAAAAACACTTCCCCACCACAGACAGCTTGATTAGTAACCAGCTCAGAAGAAGCTAGTGGCAGAGAGACAGACAGGAAGGGATAATCTCAGGATCCAATTTGTCAGGATTCATGACCCAACATGAGCAGATGCCAGAGGAAAGTAGTTTCCATGTTTCTGGACTGGGCAACTGGACAATAATGGTACCATCTTCTCAAAAGGCTAAAAGGAAAACATTTAAAGGGCAGTGGGGACTCAAGAGCTCCTTTCAATACATAAAACTTGAGATGAGCAGTGGTGGTACATGCCTTTTAATCCCAGCACTCGGGAGGCAGAGCCAGGTAGACCTCTAAGTTTGAGGCCAGCCTGATCTACAGAGTGAGTTCTAGGATAGTCAGGGCTATACAGAGAAACCTTGCTTCAAAAACCCAAAACTTAAGATGGATAAGTAACACTCACCAAAGATAGCAAGTTGTCAGACATTTAAATTTAGAGTTAGAGTCCCTGGGTCAGGCATAGTGACTCACACCAGTATTCCTAGAACTCAGGAGGCTAAGGCAAGTTCTGGTCCAGTCTAAGCTAATGTGTGAGATCCTGTCTCAAAAAAATGAAGATGAAAACAGAAGATGGGAAAGAAGAAAAAAACAGAGACCCAGACATAGCCTACCTTAGTATTCAGAGGCTAGACAGAAGCCAGCCGAGGGTGGCTAGTAACAGCCAGAGTTGGAGAGGAAGAGAGAGTGCTTCAGGAAGGAACATGCCGCTGAGATAATGAGGACAATTTGGCAGCAAAGAGGACATGGGTGGTCTAAAGAATGGTATCTCTGCAGTAGTGTGCACAAGCCTGAATAGCAGCCCAATGTGGTGGCTCAGGCCTGCAATCTCAGCATACAGGAAAATGAGGCAAACAGAATGTCTCGAAGAACCCAAAACAAACAAAGAAAGAAAAAGAAATCCTCTGAAGCTGGTCAATGGTGATGCAGGCCTTTACCAGCACTCAGGAGGCAGAGGCAGCCAGATCTCAGTCTGGTCTACAGAATGAGTTTCAGGACAGCCATAGCTACACAGTGAGACCCTGTCTCAAAAATAAAAAGAAGAGAAATCCTCTGAACGAAACCCTCTAATTCCAACATCTCTAGTCTATCTGTATATCCTAGAAATCAAAGATAAGGTGGCTAAAGTATCCCTTCCCACAAGTGAGATCACACAGGACCTTTTAAATTAAAAAACAACTCAGTTCCACTAGGAACCTACCTCCTTATAATCTCCATTTCTGTTAAGTCGATAACCCTCAGGAGTATGGAGCTGCACAGTTGTATTATTGACCACTTCTACACAGCATTCTTGATCAGGAAAACTCAGTGGGCGCACCCTACAGTACACCTGGAAAAAAGAGAAAGGTGTTTAAACGAGGTTGACTTTTTGCCTGATAATTCTTTTTGGTTTTTCTGTTTGTTTATTGAGACAGGGTTCTCACTGTGTAGCCCAAGCTGGCCTAGAACTCTCAGCAACCTGCCTGCCTGGGATTGCAGGCATGAGCCACCTTGAATGTTGAGCACTCACTTGTTTTTTCCATTTAAGCTTTCTGTTCGTTCATCTACAAATATCTGATCTTCCACACAAACATAAACACAGAATCATGAAAAACAAAATCTGCAGCTCAGAATGGTCAAATGAAAAGATGCATTAAATCAAAATAAATTTCAGTTAAAATATTAAACTGTACAGTTTCTCTTCACTGTTGTGCTCAAATAAAATTGTACTAACATAAAAATCTCTCTAAATGCCTAAAAAGGCTATTAAATTCTTTAGAATTAGATATCATTTCAAAGAGCCAGCTGGGGGGGATATGCAGCACACACCTGTAATCAGTCACAGCACTTGGAGGGTGGGGAAGCTAATTTAAGGAAAACCTGTCCAGCTGTCCTCACAGCTGGTGGTGCGGCTGAGCACCAGAGCCCCTGGGCAATGGTAGCAGAGTGCTGGTATTCAGAATACTGCAGAGCAAGCAACTAGTCTCAGGAGGAAGTATGACTTCCCTGAGTTATTCTACACCAATCTATAAACCTTGAGAATGTGTCAGTTACCACATACAGAGGACAAAGTGGGAGTTTCGAACATTTAACTTTTCAAATTCTAATTGGTGATAGCAGGTTTGGGGTCAACAACTAAAGACTTCCTTTTTCTGGGCTAGTCCAGTAGAGAAAGCAAACTTCAAGGCTAAAGCCAGCTTTATACAGTTTAGTGGATCAATTTAACTGGGCACTCTTTGACCCAGTTTTCCTATCACTTCTTCCCGTTTCAAGCACACACGACAGACAGGGACTAAAGGAAGAACACACACACACACACACACACACACACACACACACACACACACACACACACATATCTTACCCCAACTGGATCTTTAAGGTTTGTCTGAGATCCTTTTTTCAGTACAGGTTTCCTGGGCACCTTAGCTTTCCTGGTCAAAAACAAAAAACCAACAAACAACCCCAAAAACCAAGACATCAATTTCTGTTCAACACTAACATACAATACTTCACAAATTCTAACAATGGTAATCGAGTCATTAAAACCGTGATTGGGAAAATATACTTTTGGTACCAGAAGTACCCAGGAGGGCTTTTGTTTGACTTTTTTTTCTTTTTTTTTTTTTTCCTCAATGCTGGAGAGATTTGCTCAGTGCTCGGCAGTCTCCTAACTTTTCAGTTCTTTATTTAAAGGTTGGTACATTTTCTTGAGCAACAATTTTACAGTCACTACCAATTTGAGAAGTTAACATTTAACTTCATACAGGTGCACAAGCACTGTGCATAATTACCTCAATTATAAAAATGCACACAAATTCATTCTTTGACCATGTATGCCTAAGGACTATGGATGTTCTTGGTTGGATCTCAAAAGACAGATAATAATAAATAATCCACCTACTCTGTACTTTCAAGGAACAGTTGGTCACTGAATGACCAAAACTGTTATCCTTTAGCCCATGGTCCAAATATGGTCCCAAACAGAAAATTTCTTGCTATTTTAAGTGAACAACAACAAAAAAACCATTTTGACTTATTTCAACATTCTCTATCATATGACTTTTTTTTTCCTTTCTCATTTATAGGCTACAGGACTATTTAACACTAAAATTAAATGAAAGATTGGTATGGACTGTAGATTATAAAGATATTTTTTTCTCAATATAGTCACACATAAAGCAGTAGCAAACTACAGAGTCGGGCGATATACTGGGGTAGGTGTCCTTAAGTAAATACAAAGACTTGGACGCTTTCTCGTTGAAACAAGTTCCGTTTTTGTGAGAAAGGCTAGCTCCGAGGTAACGATTCCTAAAGCCGACCCTCCCTCGCAGGGCAAGTGTAACCAGGACACGGTCCTCCCGAAGTGTCCGGGAATTACCGAGGAATGTGGGCGTGGGAGGTAGAGTAGGCGAGGGGGATGGCCTGGGGACAAAGATAGCGCCGAGTGCCGGAGCTGCAGAAGGAACCTGACCTCAGGGCTAGGACTAGCGAGGGAAGGGATGCCCGCGGGGCCGCAGGGACTCAGCTCCCCCAAGTGCCAGCGCACACCCCCGGCTGCGCGCGCACTCCGGGTCCTCACACCCACCCCCTGCACAGGCCGCCCGGCGGAAGGAAGCTGAGGGGGAATGGGCAGCCCAGAGAGGCTAGCAACCCGGTCACCCCGCGGAGGCGGCGGCAGACAGCCCCGAATTCGGAGCCAGCCTTCGCGGGCTGAGTGGACTGTGCGGGCGTGGGCACCCCGGGATCGGCGGGCCCCCGAGCGCTGCGGCGCAGAGGTCCGGCCGGTACGTCCGGGCTCAGCTCCCGGACAACCCCCGGTGGCAGCGTGAGGAGGGCGGCGACCCCCGCCCCGTCACCTCCCCAGTCCCCTCCGCGGCCCGGTACTCACGCTGGCTTCATGACCACGGGCTCCGTGCTATCCGGAGGACACGCGCGCGGGACGTGGGGCTCCGAGCGGAGCAGGGCTGGCCGGGGACTGAGGGCTGCAGACAGCGGCCGCGGATACCGGGACTCAGTCTGAGGAGAACCCGGCGGCGACGCTGCAAGCACAAGGGTGCGCCCGCCCGGCGCATTTCAAACAGGCCAATCAGCGGCCGCCCCTGGCGGAGGGGCGGGGCCTCGGGGAGCACCGGCGCGGTCAGCGGGGGCGCTGGTCTCCTTGGCAACCCGGGGAAACAGCCTGAGGCGGAAGAGGGCAGCGCGGGAGAAAAAGCCGAGATAGGAAATCCCGGCCCTTCCGTTCAGACACAGGCTGAGGTCTCCCTGCCTTCGTCCCCAGAACCTCAAAGGAAGCAAAGCCCTTCCCGCCCGAAGTGTTCTACTCTCAGGCTGGCTAGCTGGCTGGCTTCCAGGCCACCAACCACACTATCTTTATCGTTATACAGTATTTTATATTTCATTTTTCCTTTTATACTCGGTAATGTTTACATTTGACCTTACTTCTCATATTCATTTTGTTATTTTGAGACAAGGGTCTCAGGAAGTCCACGCTGGCCTCCAACTGGCAGCGTAACCTCCGGGATGATCTTGAAGACTACACCAATTTGGCCGTCAACCTTTTTCGTGAGTTTTCTTCTCGAGGTCCTCCAGCTCTTTCCTATGTATATATTTATTATTTGTTATTTGTTTATTATTTCGTGGTGCTGGGGATGAAACCGGAACCTCACAAAGGCTAGGTAGTTATCCCACTAAGCTACTCACACCTAACCTTCAAATTCTTCATTGAGATGCTTCCTGGACATACAGAGCTAAATAAAATCTACTCGCTGCCCTGTGCAACCACCAGAACCTACTCTTGTCCTCCACGAATTGATTCTATCTCACTTCAGTCTTTGCCCCTATGCTGATGATCATCAAGGATGTATCCATACCTGTGCTCTGCAACTCAAACGCCATTCAAAACTTCCTGTAGGGCCAGCACTGATAAGTCAGTTCAATAGCCATGGTTTAATGCCCATATTACTGGACATTAGTCTTTCCAGTATTTGCTTTTGCACACTGCTGCAATGAATAAGCCTGAAAGCATGCCCTTTTATAGGGTGGAGGTAGGATCAATTCCCAGAAGCAGATAGTAACCTAACAGGCTTTGCGACCACCACCTTTCAATACAGTTCCATTTGAGAGCCCTCTCACCTCTAAATCACAGGTCCAGGTGACACTCTAGAGTGATGTCATCACCCACTGCTTGAGACTCTGATGGGGCCCTGAGGCCACCCTTTCCACAGAGTCACCTATCACCTGTCCCTACTCCAATATACATGCTTGGGACCTATCTGCCCCCACACTCAAGTCTCACTGTTGTCTCTCTTTCTTCCTCTGAGAATGCCTCCTGTCAGCAGATCTGCCGCTGCTACCCTGCTCTGGATCCTGGAGCCCTGCAGCCTGTCACGTGCACTGTTGATTTCAGCCTCCACCTCCCAACCGACAGCCCGGGTTTACTTTGAGTGCTCTCCCAGCGTATCCCCCTCAGCCTCACTAGATGGCACTGTTGCACGCCCAGCGCTTAGCCGTATGGGCATGGCCCTGAGGTTTGAAAGGCTGCATGGAGGATGTCATTGAAGGACATTGGAGGGGCTTTTTCCCTTTGCTCCATCTGCAGCTTTCCTTTCTGGCTGGGTTTTCTCTTCCTTGCTCCCATCCATATTAAAGCCCCCTAGCTCATTCATTTTCTTAAAAATATCACTATAGCCCTGAAAGATCTGCATTTCCCTCTAGAATTAGAGATGTAGAACAGGGAAGTATGGAAAAGAGGACCAAGTATATTGGGGAGACAGTTTCTTTTTTATTTATTAAAAAACATTTTATACAATATATTCTGATTATACTCTTCCCTTCCCACAACTCTTCCCAGACCCTCCTGACCGCTGTACCCACCCATCTCCACACCCTTTCTTTCTTTCCTTCTTCGGAAAACAAAACAGGTGGTGGTACCTCTCGCCTTTAATCCAGCATCGGGAGGCAGGCGGATCTCTATGAGATCGAGGCCGTCCTGGTCTATAGAGTGAGATCCAGGACAGCCAAGGCTACACAGTGAAATGTCAAAAAAAAAAAGAAAAAAAAAAAAAAAGAGAAAGAGAAAGAAAAAAAAAAAGAAAAGAAAGAAAGAAAAGAAAGAAAAAAGAAAGGAAGAAAGAAAGAAAGAAAAAAAAAAGAAAGAAAAAAAAAAAAGAAGAAAAAAAAAGAAAACCACAAAAATTCACATACACAAATCCACAAAAACACAAAACTGGAAACCATCATATACACACAAAAGACCAATAAGACAAAAAAAAAAAAAAGAAAGAAAGAAAAGCCCAAAGCAAAATGAGACAAAAAGTCTACAAAAATACCACTGAGGTTTGTTGTTGTTGTTGTTGTTGCTTGTGTGCTGTCCGTGAGGCCTGCCCTTTAGTGCGGTTAATATGCCCAGGGAGACTCCACTGGAGAAAACGGATTTTTCCTTTGCAAGCGGGTATCAAGTGCAGATAGCTTCCGGGTTAGGAGTGAGAGCCTGAGTCTGCTTCCCTGTCAGCACTGGTGCCCAGCTGGCTTGTACCCCGCAGACGCTGTGCATGCTGTCAGTCTCTGTGAGCTCCTGTGTATCAGTCCTCTTGTGCCTGGAAGACACTGTTTCTGTAGCCATCATCCCCTCTGGCTCTTCTGAGCTTTCTGCCTCCTCTTCTGTATATCTCCCTGAGCCCTACAGGGAGGGGTTGATGAAGACATCCTATTTAAGACCAAATGTTCTAACGTCTCTCACTCTGCACGTTGTCCATTGTGGGTCTCTGTTGCTCTCTTCTGCTGCAGGAGGAAGCTTCTCTGATGGCTGAATGAGGCACTGAGGAATTATTGCTAAGTTCCTTTAGCAAACTAATAGTATTTGGTTTTCCTTTAGGCCCATGTCCTATCCAGCCTTAGGTTCTCGGCCACCCAAGCAGTGTCAGACATGGGCTCCACTTGTGGAGTGGGCCTTAACTGGGAGACTTTTTTTTTTTTTAAATCAAATTTTGGGCTAAAGAGATGGCTCAGTGGTTAAGGGTGATTGCTGCTATTTCAGATGACCCAAGTTCTGTTCTTAGGACCTACTTTAGGCTACTTACAACCACCTGTAAATAACAGCTTCAGGATATCCAACACCCTTCCTGTTCTCCAAGGGCACCTGTATTCACATGCACGGTGTCCTAGACAGACACATATGTTTATATATAGTTAAAACATAAAGATAAAGCTCTTAAAGATGTATTTATTTTATTTTATGAATGTTGCCTATATGTATGTCTGTACACCATGTGTGTGCAATACCTGAAGAGGCCAGAAGAATGCATCAGATCCCCTAGAACTAGAATTAGAAACAGTTGTTAGCCACATGTGGGTGCTGGGGACTGAATCCAGGTCCTCTGTTAAGAGCTTTTAACTGCTGAATCATCACTCCAGCTGTCTAAAACATAAACCTTTTTCTTCCTGGGTTTGAGGGGCTGGCAATGGAGCTCAGTAGACTGCTTGCCTACCACACACAAAGCCTTGGGTTCGACCCCCAGCACCACATAACCTGGGTCTGGTGGTGTGTGCCTATTATCTGAGCACTTAGGAGGTGGAGGCAGGGATTAAAGAAATTCATGTTCATCCTCAGCTCTAAAGCCTGTTCAAGGAGACTCTGTCTAAAAAGAAACAAACAAAACAAAACAAAAACAAAAAACAAGTCAGGCTGCTGGCACTCAGGAGGCAGAGGCAGGTGGATCTCTGTAAGTTCCTAGCCAGCCTGGTCTATATAGCAAGTTCCAGGACAGCCAGACCTACATAGAAAGACAGTACCTTTTTTTTTTTTTTTTTTTTTTTTTTTTTTTTTTTTTTGGTTTTTCGAGACAGGGTTTCTCTGTGTAGCTTTGCGCCTTTCCTGGAACTCACTTGGTAGCCCAGGCTGGCCTCGAACTCACAGAGATCCACCTGGCTCTGCCTCCCAAGTGCTGGGATTAAAGGCGTGCACCACTACCGCCTAGCGAAAGGCAGTGTCTTTAAAAAAAAACAAAAAACGTCAAATTTGAAGTATAATTTCTCTCTCACTAAAGTAGCCCAGGGTGGGCTGGAGAGATGGCTCAGAGGTTAAGAGCGCTGCTTGCTCTTCCAAGGGTCCTGAGTTCAATTCCCAGCAACTACATGGTGGCTCACAACCATCTGTAATGAGATCTGGTGGTCTCTTCTGGCCTGCAGAGATATATGCAGACAGAACACTGTATACATAATAAATAAAAATAAATCTTAAAAAAAAAGAACAGTAGACTTTAATAGTGCTTCTTAATCCCCACCTCCACCCATGACAGTGAGAAGAAAAGCCAGAGGCTGTGCTAGTATCAGTGGGCAACATCACTCGCTCAGCTGGTTTTGAGAGAAAGGTGTTGTTGTTATGTAGCCCAGACTGGCCCCTAACTGGTGTCTGCCTGCCCCTTGACACACAAGTGCTAGAGATTATAAATGTCCCAACTTAAATTTCTTCATCTTAAAAAGTCACATGGGCCAAGCCTGATTAAGCATGCCTTTAATCCCAGCACATAGCAAGTTCCAGGCCAGCCAAGACTAGTGAGACCCTATCTCAAAAAAAAAAAAAAAAAAAAAAAGTATAGTAGTAGCAATTAGGAAGGAAAACAATATAGCCTGTATAAAAGTTTTGTTTTATTTTTAAGTGTGTGTGTGTGTGTGTGTGTGTGTGTGTGTGTGTGTGTGTAGGTATGTACCTTAAAAGACCATAAAAGGATCTAAAAAGGCCATAAAAGGACATCAGGTCCCCTGGAGCTAGAGTTCCAGGTGGTGGTGAGCTACCTAATGTGGGTGCTGAGAACCAAACTCAGGTCCTTTGCAAAGACAGTATGCCCTTAAATTTTTTAAATTTGTGTGTGTGTGTGTGTGTGTGTGTGTGTGTGTGTGTGTGTGTGTGTGTTTGTACGTGCACCATGTACAAGCCATGCCTGTAGATTCCAGAAGAGGATACTGTGTCCCCTGGAACTGGAGTTATAGGTGAATGTGAACTTCTGTGTAGGTGCTGGGACCCAAACCTGGGTCCTCTCCAAGAGCAGCAAGTGCTCTTAATAGGTCAGCCATCTTGCAAGCCTGCATAAAGGACTTTTTTGATATACATGTTTTTCTTTCTCTTGGTAGGTCTTATGGGGAGGCTAACTTTTGTTCTGGGTCCTGGGTTCCGTTCCCAGCAACCTAAGGGGTAGAATCGCCAGAGGATTTTTCTGAATAATCCAGTATCCAGCACCCTCCCTCCTTGCATCTCAGATGTCTGCATGCTTAGGACTGAATGTGTTTGTTTCCACAGCTGGGCAACCCTTTGCTAGGGTGAGCTACGGTATTTCTGAGCTCCTTTTAGTCTACTCTTGGGGCCGTCCCCCCCCAAAGCAAAGCCAGTTCTAGAAAGCTGATGCATAGACGAAATGGCAGCTGATAGGCGTCTTGTCAGAGGTACTTTAGTGCAGAGCCTCAAGTATTCCACACACTTAGAAAGGCGCACAGGAAAGCCCTTGGGCAACCTCTCAGAGAAAATTCAGAACATTTGCAGAATTCATCATTGTCTTCTGGAGTGCAGGTCAACGTTTCTGGAAGGAATGGCCCGACTCCCCTCCTTCCAGTAAGATAGTCCTTGCTGACCCCAAGGCCTGAAATGTCTGTCCACTACTCGCCAGCCAGCCTGGCTCCTTTGGCCCCTGAAGCCTCTCCAGAGCTGTCGCTTATCTGAGTGGCTGTGCAATTCACTGGGCTACCTTTCTCCTCAGCTCCCTAGGTCTGTGTCCTTCACAGGACTTACCTTTGTCTGGATTTATCTGTCCATCCTGTGCTAGGTTTACAACTGCGGCCTCCAAGGTTGAGAAACACTGAATCAGAGTTTTTCTTGTCAGTTGCCTAATGAATCTCAGACTGGCCTCAGACTATGTAGCTGAGTATGACCTGATCCTCCTGTCCCCATACCCCAAATGCTGGGATCACAGGCATGTAACAGCATGCCCAGTATATGCAGTGCTGGGTATCAAAGCCAGAGCCTAATGCATGCCAGGCAACAACAACCAGCTGAGCCACATGCCCAGCCCAATTTTATACCTCTTCTTTCCACTATAAAACTGGGGCTGTGAGAATGTGAAATAGTTGGGGAATGCCACTAATAATGTCAGATTGCTGTTAAAGAATGAAATTTATTGTGCAGTTTGCAACTGATGTAACAAAATTTCCAGCCCTATATAACTGTATCAGTCTCCGTTCCGAGAAGAAGTAAACAGATAATAAAATAATGACACCATATTTCTTGACCACTCACATCCAATATGTTGACCCTTGTCGTTAAAGGATGACACTATGAGCTACTGGCAAAGCCATTGGCATGGCTGAGCTGTTTAAATCCTGGAGAGGGCGTTACAGGACAGAGGGTATTCCAGAGTCAGCAAAGAGGACCGAGCACTGTGATGGATGGCCCCCGCAAAGTCATTACCAAGTGCCAATCAAGGGTTGATGGGCCTCTGTTAAAATCTGGTTTGTATCAGCATTTCTGGACTTCCTGAAAACACTACAAAATGCCGAACTTTAAAGACTGATGCAACAAACAAGGAATTGCCATGTTTGGTGTCATGTGCCTCAATGACAGAGCTTCTCCAAAGACAACAAATGAATCCAGAACAGCGCTGCAATGGCTGCACCCATGCTGTGGTAAACTACATGCACATTAGGAGTCTAGGCAAGAGCGAGTGTGCCTAGACACTCTCATTCATGCTGATGCATGTGGGACCAGAGGCTGACGTCAGAGTGTCTACCTCCACTGCTTCCACCTTGCTGAGATAGGCCCTCCTACTAAACCTCTGTGTTTGGATAGACTACCTGACCAGTGAGTTCCAGGACCTACCTATCTCTGTCCCCGTGCTAGGGTTAGAGTTTCCATGGTTTCCTAGGTTTCCATGGTCTGTGTTGGGGGATCTGAACTCGCCTTGATGCTTGCATAGCAAGCACTTTACCCACGGAGCCATCTCCAGCCCTATAAGAGAGTATTTTTAAGGCAAAATGAGGAGGATGCTATATTGCTTATGAATACAGTAATATTTGGTTCTAAGCATCAATAACAAGGGTAGTATTGGTCCAAGGAAGACAGGCACTTGGTTAGATGTCTCTGCACAAGTATTTTCTGTTTGAGGCCTAAAGATCGTTGCACAAGATCATGGCTCTTAGCAGAGTTTTGTTGGGTGTGTGTATGTGTGTGCGCGCGCGCGTGCGTGCGTGCGTGCGTGCGTGCGTGCGTGCGTGTGTGTGTGTGTGTGTATGAGAGAGAGAGAGATTTCTTGTTATTTTTTTATGAAGGGGTTTATTTCAGCTTATTGTTCCAGAAGGGATACTGTCATCTGCCATGGTAGGGAAGACATGGATCCTGAGCATGAGGCTGGCCAAGCAGTCAGGAAGATGGCTGACCTCGTTTCATCCACACACAGGAAACAGGCAGTTTTAAATCAGTATGCATTCCTGAGAGCCTATTCTTCAAGGCTCCTGGCTTTATTTACTTTTTAGTCTAGGGTTTGACCCACAAGACTTCATTTTTATTTTAATCACTTTAAAAAATATTGATAGTAGAAAACTCTGGAAAGAAAACAGGGATTAACACATAGATGGCAGGTTGCCAGAACTTTTTTTTTCCCTTATAGGAGAGCACAAACACAGTCCCCCACTACCACAAATTATGCAGTCAAGTTTCCCACATTTGGGGAAATCACAGGGGTCAGCACATCCAGAGAGAAATGGATAAGCCTCGCCCTGGGAAAACCACCTTCATGATCATGGTATCTCCCCAGGTTGCTGGAACTTTGATCAAACTGCAAATGAAGGAGCACAAATGTCTTTAGCTTTTGCTCCTGGCCCTCCTGTGTTGGAGTCCTCCAGTAGACGTGTTTCTATCCACATTTCCTCTACAAAAACCTGCATTTAACCTCAGAAAGCAGAACTCCTGGGTTCACCCTGGGAAGTGCATGTCACAAGCTTACCTGGTGTTTCTGTTTAACAGGAAAGCTTGAAGACAGAACATTTGACTCTCTCATTGGTGAGGTCTTCAACACTCTGCACAAATACTAAGTCCGGCAGCATACTGGGCAGACTAAAACGATGTCAGGCATGTGACATCTCCAAAGACAGCTCCTTCATTGCTTGGGAAGGTGACAGGGAGCCCTACCTGTTGGGATGACACACTAAGCTCCAGAGGTCAACACAATTTTCCTGTACTGTGGAATATTTTGCAGCAGGTCCTGGGGATCGAACTCCTGTTGTCAGGCTTGGCAGCAAGCTTCTTAACTCATTGAACCACCTCTCTCATCTGAGAAAGAAGCTTAGCTATATAAAATTCATCAAATGCAGCAGTTTCATTTTAAACATTAATATGAAATTAGAAGGGCAGGGCAAAATGCTTAATCCGACTGTTTAAATAGACTTGAGAACTCTATTTTTTAGAGACAGAATCTCATGAGTCCAAGGATGGCCTCAAACTAAGTATCCAATGATGGGTTTGAACTTTTGCTCATCTGATTCTACTCCTCTGGTGCTGGAATTCTAGGCATGCACCATCAGGCCAGGTTCATGCCTTGCTGAGGACCAAAACCAGGGACTTTGTATAGTGGTACATGCCTTTAATCTCAACACTGAGAAGTCATAGGCAGGCATATCTCTGAGTTTGAAGCCAGCCTGGTCTACATAGTAAATTCCAGGAGAGCCTGAGCCACACAATGAGACCCTGTCTCAAACAAACAAACAAACAACAGCCAAAAACAAACAAAAACCACAGGGCTTTGTATATTGTAGGCAAGTATTTACCAACTGTGCTACATCCCCATTCCCTAAACACCCCATTTCAAATAAATGTAAAACTTAATATTTCAATAATTTGCCTTCTGCAGGACTTAAACCCACGTTCTCCCTCTTACAGAACACTTACAGAATCAGTGCATGAGTAGAGAATTCTCCCCAGGTTAAATACTTTTTTTTGATATAAACCCATTTAAAAATGTCAAGACATCAGTCACTACAAATCCTTTTGGCCACTTTAAGTCGACACCACCCCAATGACTTAACACTGAAGCCTGGCATGTTCTGAAATCACGTCTCCTTTTCATGTAACTCAGGCTCAGGGGTCCGATACAGAGCAGCTGAGAAATAAATAATGTTACTGAGGCAGAAGATGATGCAGAGAAGCAAGGCGGCTGCGATCTGAGGCAGAGAGAAGGGTCTGGAGGTCGCCAAGAGCCACTCCTTCCTCAGAGTCTTGTCCAGAAGGATGGCTTCCATCTGCAAGTGTGTGGCCAGGATCACGCACACGTGAAACAGCTGATGACTGTGACCTACGAGAAAACACAAAAGCTCATCAAGATTACCAACCAGAACCAGAAAAACGGCTCAGCAGGTCAAGGCTCCTGCTACCAAGCCTGGTAACCCGAGTGCCACTCCTGGGACCCTCAGGAGAGCATACATTCCCACCAGTTGTCCTGTGACCGCCGCATGCCATGGCTTGTGCACACCCATACAGACACACACATGCATGCACACAGAATGAATTAAGTGCGGGAAGTCACCAATCAAAAGGTCTATGGATGCGGGCTATGACATGTATGCTAAAAATGGGATGGTTAAATCCAAGGAGCCAGACAAGAGATCACATATATAATTTT
Source organism: Peromyscus leucopus (assembly GCF_004664715.2). Classification (NCBI taxonomy): domain Eukaryota; kingdom Metazoa; phylum Chordata; class Mammalia; order Rodentia; family Cricetidae; genus Peromyscus; species Peromyscus leucopus. Next base: position 10,912,361 of record NC_051069.1, on the reverse strand, counting down.
ATTTGTTTGTAACTTATTTCAGAGATGATGGTCTTTTGAGACAGGGTCTCATGTAACCCAGATTTGACTTGAACTCACTATGTAGCTGAGGATGACTTTGAACTTCTGATCCTCCTGCCTCCACCTCCTGAGTGCTGTCACTACAGGCTTGTACAACCCACAGCAGCTTCATAAGTTCACTTGTAAAAAAATGCTTAGAGAGGCAGGTGAAAGACAGCCACAGGCCCAGTTGGATCCTCATGGACCCAGACTGGCTGAAGACATCCACAGGCCTACAGTGCAAGGCAGATAGACGCCATAATGATGAGCAAATATATGGTGGAGAAATGGGAGAGAAAGAGAAGTGGACCAGTTCTCATGCTGTGGAAAGAGGCAGAACTGAAGAAGCCTAGGTGGTGAGAAACAAGCTAATGTAGGTGGCCTGCTTACCACCCAGGACCATGGTGATGTCCGGGCCGGTGCTGCTGCCAAGGGCCATGGTCCTACCCCCACAGGGGAGTTGACAACGCCAGTCTGTGTTGACATCCATGGCCCATGTTACCAAAGGCCATACTGATGCCCCCGAGTCTGGCAGCCACCTGTTGGTATCTAAGGACTGTGCCACTGCAGAGACCATGCTGATCTGAGTGGCCTGCGCTGCCACCCAGTGTCTTGGTGTCACCAGGGCCCGAGCTGCAGCTGAGGGCCATGTCTGGATTCATGACCCTACTGCAGCCAGGGTCTGTGTTGATGTTCCATGCTTCAGTTACCACTGAAGAACAAACAGATGCCCAGGGTCTGGCCCACCACCCGAGGCCAAGGTGGTGTCCAAGAGCCATGCTCCAGCTGTGCCATACTTATCTGAGTGGTCTGTACTGCCACTTGAGGTCATGGTGATATCGAGGCCCAGGCTGCTACTGAGGGCCATGTCTGGGTCCGTGGCCCTACCATAGCCAGGGCCCATGTTGATGTCCATGGCCTGTGTTGCCCCCAAAGGCCACACAGATGCATGGGAATCTGAGTCTGGGCTGCCACCTGAAGCTATGTTGGTGTTCAAGGGCTGTACCACTGCTAGGGCCATGCCAACCTGTGTGACCTGAGCTGCTACCCGGGGCCATGGTGTTGTCTGGGTCCATGCTGCTGCCAAGGGCCATGTCTGGATCCGTGGCCCTACAGCAGCCAGGGTTTGAATTGATGTCCATGTTACCACTGGGGGCTGTGTGGATACCTGGGGTCTGGTTAGCCACCTGAGACGATGTTGGTACCCTAGGACCATGCTGCTGCCAGGGGCCATACTGATCTGGGTGGCCTGGGCTGCCCCTGGGGCCATGGTGATGTCTGAGCTTGAGCTGCTGCCAAGGGCCATGTCTGGGTCCGTGGTCCTGCTGCAGCTTGGGTCTGTGCTGATCTCCATGGCTCAAGATACCACAAGGGACCATAGGAACTATGCCTGTTGAAATCCAAGGGCAATGCTGGGAAGGTACCACCCTTCCTGGCCCTGGGAGAGCTGGTCCTGCCCCTCACAGGAAAGCTGGCTCTACCTCTCACTATGGACATGGAAGAGCTGCCCTAGGACACCAATGTAGAAGAGCTGGCCCCTACCCTGAGGGGCTTGTCACCGTCTACAGAAGCCACCCAAAGGTGCTGTGATGGCTAATATTGTCAACTTCACAGTCTCTAGAACCACCAGGAGACAAACCTCTGTGTATGCCTGTGAGGGAGTTTCTGCACTGGCTTAACTGAGGTGGGAAGACCTGCCATTCCATGGGCTGGGGTCTGGACCCCATGCAGAGAGTGCAAGCTGAGCATCAGTGTTCATCTCTCTCTGCTTCTGACTGTGGACACGCGATATGACCTGCTGCCTCAGGCTCTGCCGCCACGCCTTCCCTTTCATGATGGGTCACACCCTCAAGGCATAAACCCAAATAAACCCTTGAGGACTGGTCACAGCAGAAAAGTAACGGACACAGGTGCTTCTTTCCAGCCAGAGTCAGAGCCAGGTATAACAGCTGTGAGAGGTGGGAGAACCCCACCCATCCTGCTCCCGGGGAACGGAGAGGGGTCATTTCAGCCAGGAGCTCCGTGCCCTGACACCTCTCAAGTCATACTTAGCTCGGCTCCCTCGAGTGTCACATGGCCTCTGTGAGGGCTGGCCCTGCCCCAGCTGTGGAGTTCTTGGGTCAGGAAGTCTGAGTTTGGGCCCGGAAGCTGCAGCCTCCGTCAGGGATACACCTGGGACCCACGGCTCCACACGACCCCATGCCCTCCACTCACCATGTGCAAGACAGACTTTCTCCTCCGTATAGTTGCCTGCTGTCTGGGACCTCGGTCACCTGCCAACCCATCTTCCCTCTTCCTCTCTGGCCGCCCCCCTGTTCCTGTTGTCCTAGGAAGTCAGACTCTAGGTGCCGACAGGACAGTGGCTCGTTGGAATGGCTCAGGGCCCCGGACCTACCTGTCCCCGTCCTCCCTGTCCCCCCCTGCCAGTCAAGATGTAAGGCCACCGCTGTACCTGTCACTCGCCATGACCTATGCACGGATGACCCCCTCTGGGCTTACTCCCCCCCAGGTCCCCTACCTTGTGGCTACACACACATTGTCAAGGATGTTCCCACCCAAGCCGAGAGGGTCACCCCCTGCTTCAGGGTCACCCCCTCCCTGCCCCACCACACTCACCGATGTAGTCAAAGCGTCCAGGAGCCAGTCGCTCTGGCAGGTGAGCAGAGTACAAGAAAGAGGCCAGGAGCGTCATGACCATGTGTTTCTGGTGGTACAAGATGGCGTCGTTTCTTGAACTCTCCCCCGGGAACAAGAAGAGCTGTGGGTGTTTAAAAAAACAAAAAGCCCTTGAGAAGCCAGACCTTGAGTCTTCTTTCTCAGACCCACACCTCTCAGCACACCAAACACAGGCTCCAGAGGCCTAGGCCTCAACTCCTCAGGGTTGTGCCTGAAGGAGGGATGTGTGGGGATGAGGGGAAAGGAAAAGGAAGAGAAGAGAACTGCAAAGAGATGAGTGTCGGGCAGTACGGGCACATGCCTTTAATCTCAGCACTTAGGAGGCAGAGGCAAGCGGATCTCTGAGTTCAAGGCCAGCCTGGTTTATAGATCAAGTTCCAGGATAGCCAGAGCTACACAGAGAAACCCTGTCTGGAAAAACCAACCAAGCAAACAAGCAAACAAAAACAAGAAAGAAAAGAGAGAGATGAGCAGAGAGAGAAGAAAAACCCTACTAGATATTGCTGCTTTTTCTGAAGATAAAATGCAAGCATAGAGGAATTGTCCTATCTGCCCCACTCCAGACTCAGTGCTACAGAACTGAGGCTCATAATGAAGGCTTCAAGGCTTAGAGGCAAGCTGGCAACATGGCTCAGTGGGTAAAGTCCCTTGCTACCAAGCCTGATGACCTGAGTTCAAACCCCTGGACCCACATAGTGGAAGAAGAGAACTAGCTTCCATAAGTAGTCCTCTGACTTCCATATGCTTGCTGTGGCTCGCATGTAAGGAGGGGCAGGCATGAGCACACAAAATAAACAAATGTGATAGGAAAAAAAAAACCTCTTTAAAAACAAACAAGCTTAGAAGCCTTCATCATCTAAAAGGACCACCATTTGGCCTAGCTTGGTGACTCAAGCTTGAACTCACTCCCTAAGGTAGAAATACTGGAAGTTCAAGGCCCATCTAGGCTATGGAGCTAGTTGAAGGTCAGCTTGAGCAACCTAGTGAGATCCTGTCTCAAAATCAGTAAGTGGCTGGGGATATAGCTCCACGGTAGAGCCCTTGCCTAGCACACAGAGGACCTTAGGCCCAGCATCAACCACCCCGCAATGGATGGCCATTATATTGCTTCAAGGTTAAGCAGAGTTTTTGTATTATTTTTATAAATAACAATAGCAGATTCCCCTTACTAGAGGCACCAGGCCAGCTATCTCTATGCCTCAGATAGGGCCTGCTGCAGTTGGACAGCTTCTGCTGACATTGTGGGAATGTGTTTCCTCGGGCCTCTGGGTCCTGAAGGCAGACTCTACTTCTGAATTTTGCACACAAGGAAAGTGAGCCTGAGATTGACTTGCAAAGCACCAATAATCAGTGGAATGAGGGTGAGAATCTAGGCAGGGCAATTCTGGTATTAGTGCAGCCACCTCCTGCCCCTCTGCCCTACTGTCCCACACAGCCTCTAGACAGCATCACACAGCATGAAATCTGCATGTAACTGGTGACAGGTGTCAGCTGAAGTCCCTGTGTGTGTCTGCAGTGGGAGCTCTGAGTCATGTTCCCATCCTCAAGTCTCCTGTAGACATACCCAGGGCAATACATAGAAAATGCCCAGTGTCCCAGGTAGCAAGTGAAAAAACTTCACTACCCTGTACCCTCACCCCTTGCCACCTGGGCCTCACACACTGCCTCTGGGAGAAGCCTACTCACAAGGTAACGCTGAACCTATAAGATCCATTATATCCAAGAATCCTCAATATCTCCTATAGAAGCAGACGCCAGCCTCAGGCACAGATGAGGAAGCCGAGGCTCAGAAAGGTTATATGTATTGCCTAAATCACACAGCGAGGAACCATGGAGACTAGAATTTGAACTCGGCTCACGTGTCCTTCGAGTGAGAGTCTTTTCCCCTCTTGTCCTGCTGTCCAGTCTCAGCTCCCCTCCATTGTGCTCTCAGCCTCATTCCCATCTGGCCTTTAAGACTTTCATCCCCAGCTTTCCCCTCACCAACACACTGTATTACTGATCATATACAATCATGCATGGATTGGCCCAGCTGGCACCGATGATCACCAAACCCCAGCCGCCTGCCTGGTGGTGGTGGTGGTTTAGATAGGAATGGCCCCCATCGACTCATGTGTTTGAATGCTTGGTCACGGGGAATGGCACTACTAGGAGGTGTGGCCTTGTTGGAGGAAGTGTGTCACTGTGGGGATGGACTTTGGGGTCTCCTATGATCAAGCTACACCCAGAGTGGTTCGCAATTCACTTCCTATTGCCTGAGGATCAAGATGTAGAACTCTCAGCTCCTCCAGCACCATGTCTGCCTGCGTGCCACCATGTCCTGCCATGACAATAGTGGACCAACCCTCTGAAAGTGTAAGCCAGCCCCAATGAAATGTTTTCCTTTATAAGAGTTGCCATGGTCAGGGTGTCTCTTCACAGCAACAGAAACCCTGACTAAGGCACTTGCCCAGGTCTCTGTGGTTGTTCCTAAGGCCCTAGTCAGCTTGTCTCCAGGTGCCTCTGTGTTCACACTATCTCTAACTGCAGCACCCGAGTCTCAACTCCTATGGGTCCCCCGGAGCCCACTGCAGTGTTATGACTCCCTCAGAGCTCAGGAGACAATGAAGCCGCTGTCCTTGCTGACAAGAAGAGAGGAGACGTAGCCCACCTCCTTACCCTGTAGAAGATGGGGAGTGAGTCCCAAGTGTAGGGGTAGGCGAAGGCGAGGACCCGGAGCAGCTTGCAGAGCCGGGGCTTCTGGAGTTCGAGAAACCTGAAGTCAGGGAGGAAATGGAGGCTTTTCAGGAACGCACACATGAGCACCTGGGTCATCACCAGAGGACAAGCATTTTTTACATGGCCTCCTGTGGACCACAGCCTCTCTCCTTCCTCCTACACTGGTGGACACGACAAAACCTCAGCTAAGGAGGAGAAACTTGCTCAGAGAGCTTGAAACGCAATGGGTGCAAACCAAGTCGGGGGGGGGGGGGGCTCAGACAGAAACCCTGCAAAGGTCAGGGGAGACTGACAGCAAAGAGGGTTTAGAAGGAAAGTTGGCTCAGCAGTTAAGAGCCCTGGCTGCTCTTCCAGAGGACCTGGGTTCAATTCCCAGCAACCACATGGCAGCTTACAACTGTCTGTAACTCCAGTTCCAGGGAACCCAGCACCACTGGCACAATAAATGCATATAAAATTAAGTTTAAAAAAAAAAAAAAAGCTGGGCGGTGGTGGCGCACACCTTTAATCCCAGCACTCGGGAGGCAGAGGCAGGCGGATCTCTGTAAATTCGAGGCCAGCCTGGTCTACCAAGTGAGTTCCAGGACAGGCACAAAGCTACACAGAGAAACCCTGTCTCAGAAAAAAAAAAAAAAAAAAAAAAAAAAAAAGAGGTTTTAGAAGGCTGGCATCACCAAGACAGGAAGGGGCCTCTCAAGCGCAGACCCCGGGTCGCACATTCTACAGAAGCAGAGATGCACCCAAACGACTGGAACCACCCAGGTGATGCCCTACAAAGACCTGGGTTCAAGGGGGTGCTGGATCACCAAGAGAAGTTTCTAGAATATTTATATCCTGCACAGGAACACTGGCCTGGGGAAAGTGAATGTGCAGAGGGTCTGTCTTTCTCTCCTCCATGAGCTTTCCCACTGCTCTCCAAAGCAAAGACAGAATCCAACAGGAACCCATTGCTCTGACTACAAGAAGCAGGAGGCAGGTCGTCCTGGACAGGCCACCACTGGGCCTCGGGGGACCTAGAGAGGGTAACAGCTTCAGACCTGGGTTACCTGGCTCTGGATACCCAGACTGGATATCAGGAAGTTAGGGTTGAGCAAGGTATCCACACAAAACTGCAGCTCTGGAACTGGCAGAATGCCTGTCTGGCCACCCTGCAGGAAGCCCTGGGTTCCATCCTTAGCACTCATGAACCAGACACGGTGATACAGTCCTGTGATCCCAGCACTTGGGGGCCAAGTCAGGAAGATCAGAAGCTCAAAGGCATTTTTAATATATTTTCATAGTAAGCATATTTTATATTAAATAAACTTAATATATTCTATAAGTGAATTTGAGGTCAGGAAGATCAGAAGTTCAACGTCATTTTTAATATATTTTATCTGGTGAATTTGACGTCAGCCTGGTCTACAGTGTCAAAAAACCAAACCAGAACTCAATTACCATCTTGATTATGCCTCGACACTGGGGAAGGAGGCAGCAGGGCTGTGGTCTCATGGGGACACATCAGGACCACGCTGCTTAGGGCAGGTTGCCTCTAAAGCTGTGTGGACCTGTCCCTCCCTCACAGCGTTGTAAAGACTGGAAGAAATGAGCCCCCAACCCCCGATCATGCATAGCCCAGATGCTAACTGTAGATCAGAAAGCAAACCAACCACTCCTGCCCAACTCCAGCTCTACTGGAGCAGAGGGTAAGACCAAGAGAGGACAGGTTCTGGGTGGACGGTCCAAGAAGGAGCTGAGAGCAGACACAGCTAGGCTTTAGCCCACGGTGTCTGTCCCCAAAGTGTCACGTTGTGATAGCCCAAGCCTCTGGCTTTCTTCCCCCAGGGGCCAAAGGAAGCAAACACATTCCCACAAACCCAGCAGAAGCTATATCCGACTGCAATAGGCCCCTTAGGCATCTGCCGCGTCCAGGACAGGCCCACTCCTAAAGAGTGCCCCTTGTGGCCACTTACACACGAAGAAAACCTGGCTCTGACCTGGTGAGGGTTGTCCCCCAAAGCACGGGTTTCCTGCGACTTGAGACCACGTGTCACCAGGTCTGAAAAAGTGCTTCCCCGGGGGGCAAATGGACCAGCCTCTCCAGCAGCAAAGCTGAGTCTACAGGGGACAAAAAGAAGAAGAAGAAGAATAGAAGAGACAAAGCAACAGAGGAGGGGGAAAAGAAAAGAAAAAAAAAAAAAAAGCCCTTAACCACAGAAGATGGGATCACTCCCAAGATGCAATTCCACATCCAACCACAGGATGTCGCCACAGCCAGCGATTCCTAGCAGCAGCAGCAGCCTTGGCTAGAGATGCCTCCAAAGCACCCAGCAACAGTTTCCAAAGCACAGCTGGCTTACCCGCCCTGGAGTTGAGAGCTCTCTGCCTAGGAAGCAGTTGCAGGAAACACTGGATCCGGGGAGAAGCCTCCCATAAGACCAGGGTGAGTCAATAAATCTTGGCAACAGAAATGCCAAAACTAATGCTTGATGCAAGCAGTTAATTGGAAGTTATTCAATTGCAAAGCGTACATTTATGTGCATGTGCGTGCATGCGTGACTGTGCTGTCTTCTATTGTGTGGGGGTTTTATTCTAGTTTGGAGACTCTCAGGAAGGGAGCAGTTTTCACATGCCTGGCCCTAGCCCTGGCTGCACTCAGCCACCTGGCTGAGACGTCACAGCCTCCAGAACTTCGTCTGTTGAGCCACTGCCCCTGCTCGGACCCCAGCCCCTTGGAGGCTGGTTTTGGCCACTCTACATACTGAGGTATTGCTCCTCTGGTCCAGATTTACTTTGTGACGGTCACCATACTGACCTCAGTGACTTTGCAAAACCAAAACAAAATTCATGAAAAGTTGGGGGAGGTGTGGATGTCTGCACCCCCACTGGGGTGGGCGGGGGTGGGGTGCTAAGGTGAGAGGGTAGTCTTAGGCTACATAATGGGTGCCCGAGCAGCCAGGGCTAGACAGTGGAACCCTCTATCAAAATACACTAAACCAAACCAAACTCACTGGCCAGACAGGCATGCTAAAAGGAAGGGCCACAGCGACAGGCGAGCTCGCTGGCTGGCTGCAGGCTGAGGGCAGGGACAAGAAGGGAGCATGCGCCGGGCGGTGGTGGCGCACGCCTTTAATCCCAGCACTCCGGAGGCAGAGCCAGGCAGATCTCTGTGAGTTCGAGGCCAGCCTGGGCTACCAAGTGAGTTCCAGGAAAGGCGCAAAGCTACACAGAGAAACCCTGTCTCGAAAAATCAAAAAAAAAAAAAAAAAAAAAAAAAAAGAAGGGAGCATGCTGGAGCTCTGATCATCTTCCACAAAGCAAAGGGCTTAGCTCCGCTCTCAAGCGTGGCAGCATGAGAGGACCCCCACACGGCTACTGGTGACATATCTCAAAGGTCCTGTGGCGAGGAAGCTGAGCCCAGAAAGAAGAGCCCAGGAGATCACTGTCCACGAAGAGCAAAGGGTGTACCTCTGAGAGGGCACGAGATTTCCCAGCTTGCCCTCGGGCCCTCTCTAGCCCTCCTCCCTCCCACCCTGTAGTGCAGCGAGGGCCCTCCACTCTCCCACACTACCATCCTTGCCCAGGCTGGCTGCGCTGCCCCAAAGGCCCTTATCTCCAGCTTCAGGTCTGTCACGTGCTCCCTCTCACTTCTAAGACAGCCTCTCGGGGCCCTGTGTATCCAAGTGTATGTCAGCCACATGACCTGCTTCCCTTGCTCTCTGTTCTGCTCCACAGAGCAATGGCAGTTCCCTCTCAGACTCCTGTGTGTGTGTGTGTGTGTGTGTCCTGCCTTTCCTGTACCTGGCACCCTCTTTAGGCAAGACCTCACTCTTCCAGGTGTGGCGGACTTTTCACATGGGTCCCCAGAGCCCAAACAGCCTTTGAGGAATGCTAGTCAGGTGGGTGGGGACAATTGCCCCAGATGTGCTTTCTGGACCATCAGAAACAAACTGTGTCATAGTCAAGGAGAGGAGGCCCAAAACACGGGGGCACACGACATCTCTGGACCAGTGACAAACACCATCCAAATACATCAGGCTTGCTGAATCCCCAACACCCACCACTGAGCCTGCACGGTCAAGGACGACTCTGGGCAGAAGAAAGCAATGGACCCTGGTGGCTAACAGGCGGTCAGTCAGGAACACGTAAAAACTTAACTTAAAAGGCTGCAAATGTCCTATACGCTTGTGGGAGCCCACAGAGGTTTCCTAGTGAGGTCTGAGCAGGGCTGCATTAGGGGATGGCTGGACCATGTGCATGGTCACCAGATGTCTGGGATGGTCTACACTTGGCTGTGCTGGGGGGGAGGTCTTTGCTCCACCCCTTGGCATTTGTTTAAAAAAGTCCTTTAGCAGAGACAGAAGGGGCCGGTGGGTTTGGACCCAGGCCCTCCCGAGGCTCTCCTGTGTTTTCTGTCTGTCTCTCCCTATCCTTCTATCTACAAACTCCTCATGTCTCCCTGCTCAAGAGCACCCGAGGGGATAAGAGGGAGCAAATCTCCCTCATACGCTGCACTGTGAGCCCCTGGGAAATCAGTTTCGTGGGACTGTATCTTTCACACCCACGAGCTGCTTCAACTCCCGCTACCCACAGCCTTTGTTCCCGCTGACCCCAGTTCTGAATGCCAGAGCCACAAGGCGCTTAAGACCCAACCACACAGGGCAATACCTGACCCAAAGACCAGATCCGGGAGAGTCCAGGCCTACCCAGCAGCCCAGGCAGCCAGAGGAAAGATCCCCAGGCACACTGCATCTCTGTGGTAAGCAGAGCTCTTACCATGCATGCACACTGCTTCATTCACAATGGAGACCTAACCCCTCTCCACCATCAGTGGGATCCCCAGATTTCCACCCTGGTGCAGAGGCTATAAACCACACCCTTTAATTCCTCCTGGAATTAGACATAGCAGCCCAGGACAAGGGCCTTTATTTCCTGGCTCTACAGGCGGATTCACGCTCCACCTAGCTTGAATTCTGTGCTTTCCACAAAGATAAGAGAGAGACCCTCCCCATTCCCCATCCCCTGCATTTTCCCAGGGGATGAAGCCACACAAAATCCAGTGTAGGACACACCACAAGGCGCTTTCACCCCCAGGGGGAGCAAACCATATCTGCCTCCTACCCTTCTCAAACATCCTGGCAAAGGGAGGGCAAGCTGGGGTGAACCTTTCTGATGTACAGAAACCTACCCTCCCACATTTAAAAAACAAAGCCCAGCTGCCTCAAGCCGCAGCTGCCATGACTTCCTGCCTGGATGGACTGTGAGCCAGAGAAAACCCCTCTTCCTTCCGGTCACTTTTGTCAGTATTCTGTCCTAACGATGAGAAAAGTCACCAATACATGGGACAACAAGGCTCCCAGAGCCTTCTCCATTGGGCACCTCCCTTGGGGATGCACAGTAGGTCCTCCCCATCCTCCCACCTGAGACCAGAGTGCCCGGTACCTGGAATAGCAGGAGAGGCCAGTGCTGAGAATGGTATTCAGCACAGCCAGGGCTACATAGCATTCATGGAAGGTGCTGCAGACCAGTGCGTCAGGGAACGTGTATGCGGAGTAGGCAATGGCTGAGCCTGCGAAAGAAACACCAGCCTTGAGACCCAGGCCAGGCCACAGCACCATGAAGACTCCCGGGAAAGACTACCTCAGCCTTCATCTTCTGCACGGACTCCTGAGCTAGCCTGCCTCTGGGCCTTCTCAGAATATCCTCCCCTTGCCTCTCCATCCACTCAATGTCCTTCTGAGTGTGTGTGTGTGTGTGTGTGTGTGTGTGTGTGTGTGTGAATGCATACTGTCTTTACAATCCTGTCCCATATGACGCTTACACTTATTTTATAAATGAGCATATAGAGGCACAAGGAGATCCAGCAGCTCACCTCGAGTCACACAAAAAGAAAATAGAAATAAGCTTCAAACCCAGGCAGCCTGGAGATGAATCCCTGCTTCTAACCACAGGCTGTCACTAATGACACGACCAAACTCATCTGCCTGTGGACAGGGTGCTTCCTGAGAAGCTCAGTATCACAGGGAAAAAAAGGCATCCCTAAGGACAGGGATGTCCTGTCAATGGGCTAGGGGGTGACCAGTGAACGTGGGGTTTGGCTCTGGGTTTTGGAGTGTGAGGAAGGCAGCTACGTCAAGACCTTCTAGAGAGACTAGCTATGAAAGCTTTGGCTGGAGGAATGAGAGATACTACTGCCCATCTCGGAGTGGCTGGGACCTGCACCCTTACCTTTGGGAGAGGCTGGATCTGGCCCCAGTTCCTGTTATTCGAATACAGTGGTTCCAGCCCTCCTAATGCTGCAACCATTTAATTCTTATTTCTGGTGACCCCCAACCATAAAATCATTTTTGTTGCTACTTCAGAACTGTAATTTTGCTACCCTTATGAATCATAATGTAAATATCTGTGTTTTCCAATGGTCTTAAGTGAACCCCCTGGAAGAGGTGCTCAACCCTCAAAGGGGTCTCAACCCACAGGTTGAAAACCGATGTTTCAAGTCATCAAGCACCTTGGATTCATTGCTAGAAGCAAAAACAGGCCAGACTTCAACCTGCCTTTTCTCCCATTCAACAGGTGGATCACAGGGGCAAGGGACCACGGCCTGGTAGAAGTCACCTGAGGGGACCACAGCCTGGTAGAAGTCACCTGAGGGGACCACGGCCTGGTAGAAGTCACCTGAGGGGACCATGGCCTGGTAGAAGTCACCTGAGGGGACCATGGCCTGGTGAAGTCACCTGAGGGAACCACAGCCTGGCGAAGTCACCTGCAGTTCCAGTGTTGGGGAGGCAGAAACAGATGGATCCCTGGGACTTGTTAGCCAGGCATCCTAGCCTAACTGGTAACTCTCAGGCCAGTGAGAGCTATTGTCTCAAAAAGTGCCGGGCACCTAAGGACCACCCGAGGTCCCCTCACCTTCACACACATGTAAACAAACACAAGGGCTGACAGAGAGGGCTGAGCATCACCTTCCTGGAACAGCGCAGAGTTCCCATGGGAGTTCCCCCAGGAACTCAGCTCCAGGAGACCAGGGAACCCTTCTCCAGACCCAATGCTCAGGAATATGTCTGGACCAAGATGTTCCACCAATGCTGACTGGAGTCAAGGTGTGCACCAAGCATTGTATGCAGTGCAAGTGTAAGGGCCTCATACCTGCCTGAAAATACAGCAGGAAGCAAAGCTGACCTGAGACAGGGGTTGGGGGTAGGGGTCTGGTGGAGGATAGGTGTTTGAGACAGGCCAGGGAGCAGGTAAAGCTGACCACTGTCAATCACAGTAATGGCTGCCCTGTGAAATAGACATGGACTCAAAAGCATTTGAATTTGTTCATAACCCTCCTACGTCTGCTCAAGAGAACAAAGCTTAAAGAAGTTAATAAATTCATCTTAGACTGAATTTAGAACTGGTGGTACAAGGTCAGGATCTGGACCTGAGTATTGTGTCAAAATATGTATCAGAGGGGCCTGAGAGAGTTAGTTCAGTTTCCAGCATCCACACTGGGCAGCTCACAACTGCTGTGGGATAATGCTTTTGTACACTGGTTTAATAAAATGCTGATTGGCCAGTAGCCAGGCAGGAAGTATAGGTGGGATAAACAGACAAGGAAAATTCTGGGAAGAGGAAGGTCGAGTCAAGAGATGCCAGCCCGCTGTCCAGGGAGCAGCATGTAATGGCACACAGGTAAAGCCACGAAAAACGTGGCAACATATAGATGAACAGAAATGGGCTGGGTTTAAGTGTAAGAGCTAGTCAGTAGTAAGCCTGAGCTAATGGCTGAGCAGTTTTAATTAATATAAGCCTCTGTGTATTTACTTGTGTCTGAGCGGCTAAGGACCTCAAGGCCACGGGAGCTGGGCAGGCACAGGAAAACTTTCAGTTACACACAACCAATTGTAACTCCAGTTCCAAAAGACCTGATGTTCCTGCTGCCTCCACGGGCAACCACATATGTGGCACACAGACAAATAGAAATAAAAATAAATATTTTAAGAAAGATGTGTTTCAGGGGCTCAGCACATAGATGGCCTAGAAGAACTTATCAAAATGCTTGCTTTTATTAGAATCGCCAGGAAGCAGCTGAAGATGTAGCTCAGTTGGTAGAGGGATTGCCTGGCAGGCACACAACCCCGAGTCCCATTCCCAGCACTGCAGACATCACTATAGTGGCACACACCTGTTCTCACAGCTCTTTCGAAGATGAGAACAGGAGGGTCAGAGGTCTAGGTCATTCTCGGCTACATAGCAAGTTCAAGGCCTCTTTCAAAAAAGGGAGGGAGGGAGGGAGGGAGAGCCAGCCCTCAGGAAGCCACTGGGTTGAGGGTTTGGACCTTATCCCAGGTAATGAGAACTCTGAAACATTCTTCTAGTGGGAGGAGACCTGGCAGGAGATGAGGCAGGAACCTCCCATGTAACACGGCGGAGCTGCAGGGCAGGGCCTCTAAGAAGCTCCAGGTCTGAGTCAGGCTGATTAAGGGTCCATGAACAGCCTGAGCTTGATCACCGATTAGATAGAATGGGAAGCAGAGGTGGGGAGGAGAAGCCGAAGCTCATTAGTTCGGACTTGAGCAAAGCAGGAGGTAGCACCCCTAGCCAGGGACCTGAGAGGAAGAGCGGGGTAGGCCAAGGGTGGGACAGGGTGGGGAGAAGACTCAGTCCTGGCTTCAGGCTCACCCAGTGTTTAAAGGTAAGGTTTAGGAGTCCCTTGTTCAGAGATGTTAGGGGATGGGAGGTTGCTCCTGGGCATGTTAGACAAAAGGCCCCATGGTTAATCCTGAGTTACTGACAGTTCAGAGTGTGCCCAGTTATGGGGTAGAGGAGAGGAAGGAACCAAAAAGGAATGAGAACAGGGATGTAGGAGGGGAGACATGCAGGGGTTGGGGCCATGGCAACCAGTTTTAATGATTGGAGAGAACTGGACAGTGGAGTATTGAGGGGGGTGTGTGTGTGTAAGAGACAGACAGAGAGAGGGGTATGCAAGTGTACAATTATGAAGAGAAGGATGAGTGTACTAGAATTTCATTTTAAGGTGTGTTACTTTTATTTATGTTGCATTTGTTTAACTCTGTGAAGCTGTGTTACTGTGCCTGTGCAAAACACCTGATGGTCTAATAAAGAGCTGAACAGCCAATAGTGAGGCAGGAGAAAGAATAGGTAGGGTTGGCAGGCGGAGAGAATATATAGGAGAAATCTGGGAGGAGAGATAGAGGAACAAGAGAGAAGGAGGAGGACATCAGGGGCCAGCCACCCAGCCACCCAGCCATCCAGCCACCCAGCTACACACCAAGCCATGGAGTAAGAGTAAGATTTACAGAAGAGAATAAGAAAGCTAAGAGGCAAGAGGTAGACAGGATAATTTAAGTTAAGAAAAGCTGGCTAGAAACTAAGCCAAGCTAAGGCCGGGCATTCATAAGTAAGACTATGCCTCCATGTGTGATTTGTTTGGGAGCTGGGTGGCAGTGCCCCCCACAAGAGCCAAAACACAAACAACAACAACAGATGAGTGTAACCTCCTGCGGGACAAACTCTTGCAAAGGCAGAGACAGTGACTGGCTTTCACAGCTGGAGCGGGTCCAGGTGGGAGGAAGACAGTACCAGCATCCTAAGGGATGGATGCTAAGAAGCAGGAGGAGGGGCTTCCTGGTCAGGAAAAAAGGTCCAGGAGGATGGGGCAGCACCACCTCAACCGCCTCACCAGCAGTTCACGGCTCCACTCCCGCAGGGCTTTGGGCAAGTAGGATACCTCCAAGCCTTGGGAAATGTGGTTT
The DNA here is from genome assembly GCF_004664715.2 of Peromyscus leucopus. Taxonomy (NCBI): domain Eukaryota; kingdom Metazoa; phylum Chordata; class Mammalia; order Rodentia; family Cricetidae; genus Peromyscus; species Peromyscus leucopus. The sequence goes on along the minus strand of NC_051069.1, from coordinate 10,897,188 downwards.
GTGACTCCGTCCTCCTTTCTCTTCCACGTATACCAGATCCCAGCCCTGATGTGCTGGGGGCAGCCCATGGTGGCCCGTGAGAGCCAAGCTGAACATTCCAGAGTCCTTGCAAGCCTGTGGTTAATCTCGGCCATCACTAAAAGTTACAATTAAATAAACCACAGTAACCAAACTCCTAAGTTATATAGAGAGCTCAAGGCCAGCCTGGGCTACACACTTAGCGCATGGGTCTGTGTGATGGAGTTACTATGTTGTGCGGTTGCTCCTAGGCTTCTCCTTAGACCTCTGCAACCAGTGATGTCACTCAGAGAACAGGATGGGAGGCAAGGCGGGGGCATTTACACCACAGGAATTGGCAAACACTGCAGGTCAGGGTATATCCACAGACAGCACAGGTATGAACATCCTCAGGACTCTTCCAAAACCCATCAGGTCTCTTGGGAGACAGGCAAGCGGCACTCTCAAGGTGAGGGGACGGAAGGGCAAGGGCCTCACGTACCCAGGCTGAAGAGGTTGACAGCACCATAGTCCAGAAAGTAGCAGATATGCCGGGCGTTCCTGGACATAGAGCTGAAGGTGTGCGCACAGCTGGATGCAAGGGGGTACACACAGCTGGTGCACATGTACACGAGCATAGGCCATGAGTAGCTGTCATTCTGGATGTCTGTCATATACAGTGCAGTCACGAACCTCCACACAAAGAACCTAGAACAGAACATGCACCCACTCAATCCCCTCTTGAATGTCTTCTGCCTCCCACCCCACTGGGACACGGCCCATCCGGTGACTCTTCACTACAATGAAATGACATGTGCCGGGGAGGCTGCAGGGTGTGTGTGTGTGTGTGTGTGTGTGTGCGCGTGTGCGCGCGCGCCTTATTGACTTGAAGCAGTGAACTAGTAACAGACGAGTAGGGTGAAAAGACAGTCCTTAGAGACGATCCTTCCTACAGCATCCCGCCTAAGATAGTCTCCAGTCTCAGCTTACATACCCCTAACAATGAGGGTCTCATCCCCTCTCATGGGGAGCTCTGAGTGTGGGAAGTTTATCCTAAGTCATATTTACCTGGCCTACAACCATATGTGGGTTCTGCCTACAAACACCTCCCTTCCACGAACCTCTCCTGGAGAGCTAGGTCCCTTTCCCACAATGTCCATCAAGAAAAGGGACTCTCCAAATCTCTTCACACCGTGCTGAAGGAGGGTCACAAAGCCTTTCTGGCTGCCACTGTGGTCTTTCTCCTGTGGTCTAGCAGATGGGGCACTTAAGCTGTTTGCTGTTCCTCCCAAATGTTCCTTTTGCCAACAACAGATTATTCCTCCTCCTACTTGCTTGAGGTATCCTAATGCGGATTCTCCACAGTGCCCTGCCCTGTTGGAATGGATCATCTGAGAGCTTGGCTTGGCACTGGAAGCCGTGTAGACGGCTTAGCTGTACATGGACCTCAAGACACACAAGCAATGGCAGGCATTACAAAGTGGCACAAACTTCAAAACAGCCTAACTTAGACAGGCATAATGGCACATGCACTTGGGATACAGAGGAAGGAGGATCATCCTTGGTTATATAGAGAGCTCCAGGCCAGCCTGGGCTACATGAGCCCCTGTCTCAAAAAAAACGAAACAAAGACAACAAGAAAGCCTAAGCAAACTGTGGCCCATCCTCCAGTCAGAACACCTGTTTGGAGGCCTTAGCATCTCAGGCACAGATAATGTGATCTTCGATGGAGACCATGGGAGAAATGACAGGTGGCGGGACACATATGCCACAGTCAAGGCTTTCTGGGAAAGCTCTGGAGGGCACACAGAAACAGGCGGCCCCAGCAGCTCCAGGGAGGAGAATGAGGGGCTGAGGGACAGCCTGGATCTGTTCCCTTCTGCAGTCTTCAGTTTGTCAGCCTGTACAGGCTGTTGTCGACATCGCTTTGAAACAGGACCCCAGTGGATAGTCCAGGCTGGGCCTCAAAGTCACGATCTTTCTACCTTAACTTTCCAAGGTTTTACAGGCATGTACAACCATGCTCAGATAGCATTAAGTATTTAAAAAATTTTGCATTTATCATTGTATATATGGAATGTGTGTGTGTGTGTGTGTGTGTACATGTGCATGCTATATCACATATATAGAGGCCAGAGAACAACTGTGTGACGTTAGTTTTCTCTTTCTACCTTTACATAGGTTCTGGAGATCAAACTCAGGCTGCCAGGCTTGCCTGCCCATTGCCTTTACCCACTGGCCCATCCTACCAGCCTCAGATTTCTACGTAAGCAAAGATTTAACATGGCTAGTGGCCTTCTTGAGCTACCAGATCTTGCTGCCACTGCCCAGAGCGCAGGCCGCAGGGCAGTCAAGCTTCTCTACGGATCATCCCACTTCACCCCAAGACTGTGTCTTCTCTCCCGCCTCCTGTGAGTTGCTGGGTCCCCCACTCTGTCTTCTGACATCCAGTAGAGCTGGCTGTTCCATGCTGAAGCACAGGGACCTTCCTGGGGCTCGTGTCCACTTGCCACACTCGGGGACTCTCCACCTATCTCAGTTTCTCAATTTGACTCAAAGGATTTGTTCAGGCCTGGCCTGGGCCATCCCGTGTGCTGTATGGAAGGTGTCCCCTCTCCAGCTGCATCCGTTATCATGTCAGCACAGAGGTCCTCCTAGGCCTGACATATACCCAAGCCTCCAGACCTCCACATTCTAATTCCTCTGATTCAACCCAAATATCCCAGCAGGGAGGGGTTGCTTCTGTACTGAACACAAACTGATATTTTTCTTGTCCTTATTGTCTGAACAGTGTAACAACCTTTGGCATAGTGTTTACTTTGCCTCAGTATTTTAAGGAATCTGGAGATGATTTAAAGTGCATGGGAGGATGTGCAGAGAGATCTATAAATACTGTGCCACCTGACGCATGGACAATTTGCAGGTTCTGGCATCTTCAGGGGATCCTGGAACCAATCAATCCCCACAGATACTCAGAGAGAGCTGCACTGGAATGTGGAGATGTGACCCTGTCCTACCTCTCCATACCAAGCAAAGGCTCAAGGTGTGTAAAGCTGGTCTTCACCCCACCTTTCTCAGCCTCTTGGCCTTCCTGGAACCCCCATTCCTGCACCCTTACTTGCCATAGCTCGGCTCCATTAAAGGTGACCAACAGTATATGGCTACCATAATCCCCAGATAACTACAAGCACCCACGACTGTGCCTGTGTCTTTTTTGTTGTCTTTTCAGAGAGGGTCTTATGTGGCCCAGGCTGGCCTCGAACTCACTATGTAGCTGAAGGTGACCTTGACTCCTCCAGCCTCTATCTCCAGAGTCCTGAGATTATAGTGTGAGGCTTCTGGGCCTAGTTTATGCAGTGCTAGGGACTGAAACCAGGGCTTGTTGCAGACACACTACAGACTGAGCTACATCTCCAGCTCCTGTGTCTTTGTCTGTCTCGGGGTCTCTTCTCACTCCTCACAGCAGCCCCAAGACACGGACCGAGGATCACGCCTGCTCTACAGGCAGAAAATGCCTGGCTCGGAGAGATTAAGTGACTTGCTCAAGTTAGTGACATTTTAATAAAGACTTCTTGAAGACCAGCAAAGCCTGTAAGACCGAAGGAGATGAAGATAAATGCTACCCAGTCAATAGAAACCCTAGAATCCTATGGCAGTTCACAGCCTGGTACTCAGTCCATGACAGTCCCAGCTTCTTCCCCGACGGTCATACATGCACCTGTACCCACCGGGGGGCCCCTGACTCTAGCATAAAACCTCCCTGCCCCCCAGCTGTGTCTTAAGAAGCCCCCAAGGATCCTGCATGAGATAGGCTGTCCAGGGGGCCGAAAGGTACCAGAAGGGTAGCAGGTGCGTCCAGATGTTGAGGGTCTCATTGGTCATTTGGAAAAGGCTGAGGATACAGGCAGTGGCGGAACTCTGTGGGTGTCGGTAGCCAAAGAGGATGCCCTGCTCGTGGAACACCTGTGGAGTGAAGACAAGGAACGGGCGAGGAGGTGAGACAGAGGGACCGAGATGAGACAGGGGACAGGGGTCTCTGACTAGCATCAATTTTCCCGCGTGCCTGAGCAGTTCCTTGACCTGGTCCTCTCCCTTCCTGTCTTTGTCCACTCCCTTCCCAGGAGCTCCTGAGATCCCCTGTCCTCCGAGCGGTCCCTAGCAAGTTGGGATCCAAGGGCCAGGCTGGCTTTGGGAGTGCGGCCTGGCTTTGCATTCCTAGCTACGCTTACCCTTGGCATGAATGTTGTCTAAGGGTCCGTGTTTGCACTCCGCCTGAGGCCCAAGGCCTGGTCTTTAGAAGCCTTCGTGGTTGGCTTGCATGTATGCAGTCTACCTGAGCCAGCCTGCCCTGGATGTCAGAAAGCTGGGAGGGTGATCTCTGCAGGACATCCTCCCAGTGGGATGATGTATTCACAAGGCACTTCATAAAGGCCTTTTGATGATGAGGCCAATGATGCTGGAGCCTGGACTGTGGAAAGGGGAGGCTGGCCACAGCAGGATCATTGAGCCACACAGTCCCCAAGAGGCCACTTGGTAAGCATCGTTCTTTCTTCCCCCAATACCTCCAGTAAGAAACTCAGACTGGCCGGGTAAGACCTGGGGTATTGACTTGTTTGAAGTATTGTATTATATCCATTAAACATGGTAACAAAGGGCTAGGAGGTGGTTCAGTAGGCAAGGGGTCTGTTGTGCAATCATGCGTACCTGAGCTTGGATTTCAAGCACCAGTGTAAAGTACTAAGCATGGGAAGAAGTGAGAGCCTATAATTCCAGTGCTGGAAAGATGGGGACAGAAGGACCCCCAGAGTTTGTCAGCCAGCCATTCTAGCCAATTGGTGAGCACTCAGTTTAGTACAAGACGCTGTCTCAAAGAATATGGTGGCAGCTGGGTGTGGTAGAGCACACCTCAGAAGACAGAGTCAGGCAGATCTCTGTGAGTTCAAGGCCAGCATGGTCTATGTAGCAAGCTCCGGGCCAGCCAAGGCTACATAGTGAGACCCTGACTCAATAAATACTTAAATAAAGTAGATGGCAAAGCAACAGGAAGGATGTCCAGCGTCACGCTGACCTGCACGTGAACACGCATGCGCTCATACACACAATAACCGACAAAACACTGCGGCAAGCGGCCCCCAACTCAGAATGCAATGTCAAGGGAGGAAAAGTGGACTATGGTCCTGCCTGACTAGGGAACTGCATATACTCACAGTGGGGCAGGGGCTGGGAAGGACACAGAAAAGGAAAGGCTTCCATTTGCTGAGCTAGTTGGATAACAGGAAATGCAACTCCCTTTTCACGTCGCTTAGCTCAAGGTTTCTTCCCACGTCTGGCATCAGGGCCAGATGGTTCTTTGATGTGAAGACTGGCCTGCTGTGTGCCTGGCCTGTCTACCAGCTCGAAGTAACTCACTCTGACTACAAAGCCCTTCCCATGTCAAGTTATGACAACCCAAAGTCTTCAGACACTGGAATGGTCTCTTGGAGGCAACATCTAACTCTGGTTAGGAACACCGATTTTGTTTGGTTTGTGACAGATTCACTCTGTATAGCTCAGGCTGACTTCAAACTCACAGCAATCCTCCTGCTTCAGCCTCCCCAATGCTAAAATCACATGTGTAAGCCATCATGCCTGGCTAGAACCACTGATTTCAATGGTTTAAAGACTGTCATACCCTCTGGAAGGTAAATTATAGCTAGCGAGATGGCGTCACAGGTAACAGTGCTCACTGCCAAGACTTACGACCGGAGTTCAATTCCCAAACCCACATGGTGGAAGGAGAGAACTGACTCCTGCAAGTTATCTTCTGATGTCCACACGTGCATGCATGCATGCATGAACACACACACACACACACACACACACACACACACACACACACACACACACATTATATAGGACTGGGTTGGCAGAGACAAATTATCATAATATTAATGTTGCTTGGTATTTAGTCCCCATGATGGAAGCCAAGTCACACCCTTTTTAAAGTTTCCCCTTTGCTGTCTTGTGGGAAAAGGGGCAGCTGCAAGAGCCCCCACTGCCTGAGCATGCATGAAGCCTTGGGTTTTATCCACAGCACGGAAAACCAAAGCAAAGCACTGTACAGAGCACAGCTGCTCCTATCAAGAGCTCCCACAGAGCTATGAAGAAAGTAAGGTAAGCCAAAAGGCATGCTCAGAAGGCACAGGCCTGAAATCTTAGCCCTTGCAAGGCTAAGGCAGGAGGATCTCTACAAGCCCAAGGCCAACCTGGCATACATAGCAGGACTTCATCTCAAAAAAGAAGAACCACACTGATGCCCCTGTGGTACCATGGGACCTATGAAATGGGGAGGTGGTGACCTGCATGGTAGGTGTTACAGTTTCCTTTCTCCTGCTGGGATAAAATACTCTGACCAAAAGCAACTTAGAAAAGGAAAGATTGACTTTTATAATCCCAGATCACAGCCCATCACTGACAGGAGTCCAAGAGGAAGCCCAAGGCAGGCCTGCTTGCTACTCCACGCATCATTAACTCCAATCAAGAAACTCGTTTCACAGCCAAGAAATACAGCAGGAACCATGAAGAATGCTGCTTGCTAACTAGCTTGCTCCCAGGCTCAGGCCCAGCTAGCTTTCTTAGATAGCCCAGGATCACCTGCCCAGGGAATGGTGCCGCTCACGGTGGGCGGGGCCCTCCTACATTAACTAACAGTTGAGAGAATCCCCCATAGACACACCCATAGGAGAGTCTGTTAGAGATGGTTCCTCGGTGGGGGTTCACCTCTCAGATGACTCTAGGCTGTGTCAAGTTGACAGTTAAGACTAACCAGGGCAGCAGATGTGTGGCTTTCTCATGTTAGCTACCAATTTTAGGAAACGATAAATTCAATGCTGGGGAAACTGGTTAGGCATTGGGGGTGCGGGGACAGAGAAGCTGATCTATGGTCTCATAAAGATCTACAGTTTGGGGGCTGGAGAGATCACTCATTGGTTAACAGCCCTTGATAATCTTGTACAAGACCTGGGTTCACTTTTTAGCACCTTCACGATGGCTTGTAACCACATAACCACTTGTGACTCTAGTTCCAGGGGATTCGACACGCTCTTCTTGCTTCCCTGGGTGCCACACACACGATTTGAGTGGGGGCAAGTGAGAGGGGGAAGTTGGGGGTGGATAGGATCAAGATGCATTGTATACATGTATTATATTGTCAATAAATAAAAGACATTATAAACTCATATTTAAGAAAGCAGTAAATATATATACTTAAAAAAAAAAGAAATACAATTTGAATTAGGTTTGGGCCTTAGCTAATGAAAGTGATTTGCTTCCATCTTTATAAATTTTTTTTTCATTTTACATACCAACCATAGTTGCCCCTCCCTCTGCTTCCCCTGCTCCCCTACCCCAACTCTCCTCCTATTCCACCCCCCATCCATTCCTCAGAGAGGGTAAGATCTCCCTTGGGGAGTCAACAAAGCCTGGCACATCAAGTTGAGGCAGGACCAAGCCCCTCCCCCTCCTGAGTAAGGCCTCCCACCATAGGGAACGGGCTCCAAAAAGCTCATAAATCCTGGTCCCACTGCCAGGGGCCCCACAAACGGATCAAGCCACACAATTGTCACCCACATTCAGAGGTCCTAGTTCGGTCCCATGCTGGTCCAGAGTCTGTGAGCTCCCACTAGCTTGGGTCAGCTGTCTCTGTGATCATGATGATCCCATCATGATCTTGACCCCCACCCATATAATATAATGCTCATATAATCCCTCCTGAGACTCTTCAACTGGACTCCAGGAGCTTGTCCCAGTGCTTTGATTTGCTTCCATTTTTTAAAAAAACCAATCATCTTAATATTCTGCCTTTTGGGGAAAGAATCTCATGCAGCCCCGGCTGGCCTTGAACTAGATGCACAGAAGGACCGTAAACTTCTGATCGTCCAAACCTTTACCTCCAGAGTGTTGAGATTACGCATGCACCACCACACCCAGTTTATGGGGCTCTGGAGATCAGACCCCGTACTTCTAGCATACAATCAGAGCTGCATCCCGGCCCTTGTTCAAGTTTCCAATTCACCATTCTGATATACCTGGCTTACAGTGAACAGAGTCATACCATAGACACAGGAATCTGGACCTGCACCCTCCACCTGGGCTATGGGTAAGGAAGCACGCGGGCCTTCTGCCTTTGATGTGTGTGGAACAGGCTGTCTCTAATTTGGGGCATTCAGAAGGTTCTCCCTCAGAAAATGTGCCTCCCAAGGGCTTCTCATTGATCCGTCGTCAGACTACTTTTCAAGTGTTTGTCTTTTTCTTTTCTACTTTAAAAAGAAAAAAAATTCCAGTGGGGATTTTTTGGGGGGTTGCTGGAAAGATGACTCAGAATTAAGAGCACTTGCTATTCTTAACAGAGGACCTGGGTTCAGTTCCCAGCACCCACATGCCAACTCACAACTATCAGTTAACTCCAGTTTAGGGGATCTAGCACCCTCTTCTGGGCTCTTTGGGTACTGCACATACCTGATGCATATGCATACATGCAAGCAAAATGTTCATACACACAAAATAAACTAAATAAATCCTTTAAAAGTTTTGAAGTAGACTAAAGAATTTGGTACTTATTAAGGTGCACGGTCTCCAGAAAGGAACATGCATAATTACTTGTTTGCTCCTTTGTGTGAGTTAGCTCAACAGAGCCTTACTTTAAATCATTGCATAACACACAGCAGGGAAGACTTTACTCAGGACCACTGTAATAGCTATGGTATATATGGAGTCTCTAACCAAGGAGCAGATTGAGGGCCAGTCATTGGAAAATCCCTAAGAGATGAGAGGAACCCGGCTAAACCAACATGACAAGATTCTTGCTGAAAACAAGCCAGAGTGGTTGGCTTTATCTGGGAGAGTGGGAGATAAGGAATCCGATCCGATAGCAAGGGTGGCTGCATGCCAAGGAGTAAGGCTTCTGGCTAGCCCCAAAGGGGCCGCTCACAAACTGCCCAGGCGACTCAGCATGCCACCAACCACTGCTTTCCTCTTTGTGGGTCCTGGCATTCTGGCCAGCACAGGTGGGAACAGTCAAAAGCCTGAAGGGAAGAGCTGGGATGTTGTCCCTGTTGACCACATGTGAGACTCTGGTCCCGGGGCTGGGGATGTAGCTCAGCTGGTAGACAGCTTCCTCTGCAAGCACTGAGCCCTGGATTTGTTCCTCAGTATGGCATCGACCAGGCGGAGTGGTGCGTTCCTCTAATGCCAGCACTCAGGAGGTGGCAGCAGGGGGACCAGTTACATATGGCATTCAGGGCCAGCCTGGGCTACACGGTTCTGTCTAAAAAGAGGAGAAGGAGGAAGAGGAAGAAGAAGATCTGGTCCCAAATCTGAGGGTGGGAGAAGAGGTCTTTGACAAAGCCAGGGCTGGGTACTAATTAAAGAGCCTGCTTCCACGTGTCCTGTTTTGACCTATACATGTATGACAAGCCCATGTGATATGGGGAGGATTTCAAGTAGCTCTTGAGAAGCCATGGCCTGTGGGTAGGGGACAGATAAAGACAGCAACTCTCTGTGACTCAGGAAAGAATGTCTTTTACTTGAAATAACACACTGACCCACTCTTCCTCCCCAGCCTGAACCTCTATTTATTGGCCCAAATTGCTAGCATTCAGATGTGCTCCTGCTCCCAGTAGCTCTGAGCACAAGAGGGAAGCAAGTCCCTCCCCCTCTCCACCCCAGCCCCAGCAAAGCACTCCGCCCGCCCGGAGCTGATCTCCGCAGCACACAGGCTACATACATCAAAACAGCAAAGAGGACATTTGAAAACAATTTTGTATGCCAAGCTCAGTTTGCTCCCCAACGGCAAATTGCAATCATCGCCTCACTACCCCGCAAGCCTGGCTCCATTTCCAGCGACCCCCCTCCCTCGGAGTAAGCAGGCACCTGCTTATTTGCACAGCAGAATCGATTTGCAGGGTTCCATTTCGAGTCTATGGTGGCAGACGGGGCAATTTGAAGCGGAATGAAACCAAGTCGGGTGCAGTCTATTAGGAGGGAGACCCCCCCAGGCCCCCCAGGGTGGAGGGGCGGGGAATCGGGCAGTTTGCTCTTCTGGTGCCGGCTGTAGCCTCAGCCCTGCAGCAGGCTCCCGACGACGACAACGACGACGACGACGACGACGACGACGACACACCAACAGCCCCGTGCACCTGCCAGCTGAAGTCTGAAATTCCACCCTTCGGTTTTTCTAGCTATGAAACTGCAAATCACCTGAGGGGAAATAAGTGAGCGCCTCTGGCCTGTGGTAACTAACAGATTTTGATGGTAAGAAAGGGAAAGGGGAAGAGGGGATGTGGGAGGAACGGCAGGTGCCGTCTAGCACGTGCTCTTCATTTCCTGTCCCAACGTCACAGAATCTTCACAACCACCTTGCAGAGTCCTTTATGGTCCTCCTGACAGAGGAAAGGGGACGGACATCTACTCATGTCCCCAGTGGTCACAGGAGTCAGGTTGAAACCCACATACAAGCCTCAGGCTCCACTTCCGGCCATGAGTGCGTTCTCTCCCGTACTGCTAAGCAGGACACTGTTGAGAGAGGCCGCTCTCACCCTGTCCCCTGGGGTAGGATTCTGGACCGTCCTGTCCTGGACTCTGAGCTTCAGTCTCTTCTATAAGTGTTGTTAAGGACAGAATTACACCCCCACTCAAGTTTATATGTTGAAATGCTACTACCCCTAACACACTGTATTTGAAGATGGCCTAGAACTCCCCATGTACTCACGGATGACCTTGAACTTCTGATCCTCCTGCCTCCACCTCCTAAGTGCTGAGATTACAGGTGTGCAGCACCATTCCCTGCTGGAGATCAAACCCAGGGCTCCGTACATTCTAGGGAAGCCTTCTCTCTGAGCCACACCCCCAGCGCCGACAAGAGAGTCTCGCACTTAAAACAAAGCCATTAGAATGGGCTGTTATCGAATCTGGCTGGTGACCCTAGGAAGAGGAAGTCTGGATTGCCACAGAGGCTCCAGGTGTGTGTGTACAAAGTGAAGACCCCACGGTGAGGGAAGCCATCTGTGAGCCCAGGAGGGAGGCCCCAGAGGAACAGCCCTGCCCGCATCTCGATCTTGGTCTTCTGGTACCCAGAGCTTTAGTCCTCAGAGCTTCTTCTAAAGCTGCTCAGCATCACTCGTAAGCCCCCTTCTTGGCAGGTCACCCAAGGGTCTCACTGTACTTGGGTGGCCGGTATAAGAATCTTCAGTTATGTATTTATTATCTCAGGATAATACATCTCAGGCTGTTTCATACATCTCAGGCTGAACTCAAACTCAGTATATAGTTGAAACTTGCCTTGAACTCCTGATTCTCCTGCTTTCTGCCTCTAGAGAGCTGGAATGACATGGCGGCCCCAGCAGGCCTAGAGGGAGGTCGCTTTCTTCCTTCTTTCCTTTCTTTCCTTCCTTCCTTCTTCCTTCCTTTCTTTCTTTCTTTCTTTCTTTCTCTTTTCTTTTCTTTTTTTTTTTTTTTTTTTTTTGTTTGTTTGTTTTTGTTTTTGTTTTTCGAGACAGGGTTTCTCTGTGTAGCTTTGCGCCTTTCCTGGAACTCACTTGGTAGCCCAGGCTGGCCTCAAACTCACAGAGATCTGCCTGCCTCTGGGATTAAAGGCGTGTGCCACCACCACCTGGCGGAAGGTCACTTTCTAGGCAACTTTCTGCAGATGCTGATGCTTCTGCTCTTACAGCCCAGCTCCTGACGCTCCTCTGTGCTGCCACCCCGCAGCCCAGAATCCAGTTTATCTCAGAAGAGGACATTCCCTTTAAGCAAGAGCGGCAAGATGAGTACCAAGGTAGGGTGTTGTGGTTTGAGTCTAAAATGCTCCCGCGGGATCATGTACTGGGGGCCCAGCGTCCACTGATGGGCCTTTGGGAAGAGACTAGATCCCTGACCTAGACAGTGGATGCATATCCTGGTAGATGCATGCTGTGAGCATTATGAGAGGTGCTGAGAAGCAGGAGGTTGGGCCTTATTAGAGGAAGTCGATCCATGGAGGTGTGTTGTGGGAACTTTTATCTTGTCTTGGTCCTTCCTGTATCCCTGTTCCCTGCTTCCTGGCCACTGTGATGTGAGCTGCTGTGTCACACCCTGCTGCGACAGACTGAAACCTCTGAAACCCTGAGCTGAATCCTCCCTCCTTTTAGGCTGTTTCGCATCAGGCACAGTGAAAAGAACACTACTTAATACACAGGGGCATGAAAGGCCAGCCCAGGGAGAAGTCGAGGCCAGGGGATGTCTGGTGAGAGGTTTGCAGGCAGAAAGAAGGTCAGAGAAATGCAAGGCTTCTGGATTTCAAGATGGAGAGAGTGGGTCAGGAGCCAAGGAATGGGGCACTTCTAGAAGCTGGGAAGAGCAAGGAACAGGTTCTCCCTGCATTGTCCTTCACTGGGATTCTAGCCCACCAATCCATGCCATACTCGTGGTCCACAGGACTGTAAGATAAATAGCTGGTTCACTGTCATTTTGTTTCTTCAATGATAGGGATGAAGTCTGGAGCTTGTGTGTGCTAGGCTAGACCCCTGTGCACTGGGCTAGACTCCTGTGCATCTGGGCTAGACCCCTGTGCGCTGGACTAGACCCCTGTGCACTGGGCTAGTTCCCTGTGTGCTGGCTAGACCCCTGTGTGCTGGGCTAGACCCCTGTGTGCTGGGCTAGACCCCTGTGTGCTGGGCTAGACCCCTGTGCACTGGGCTAGACCCCTGTGTGCTGGGCTAGACCCCTGTGCGCTGGGCTAGACCCCTGTGTGCTGGGCTAGACCCTGTGTGCTGGGCTAGACCCTGTGTGCTGGCTAGACCCTGTGTGCTGGGCTAGACCCCTGTGCGCTGGGCTAGACCCCTGTGTGCTGGGCTAGACCCCTGTGCGCTGGGCTAGACCCCTGTGTGCTGGGCTAGACCCCTGTGTGCTGGGCTAGACCCTGTGTGCTGGGCTAGACCCCTGGCTGCTGTGCTGGCTAGACCCTGTGTGCTGGGCTAGACCCGGGGGGGGGGGGCTAGACCCCTGTGTGCGGGCTGGGCTGGTAGACCCCTGTGTGCTGGGCTAGACCCCGTGTGCTGCTGTGGCTGGGCTAGACCTGTGGCTGGGGGGGGGCGGTGTGTGGGGGGGGGTGGCTGGGCTAGACCCCTGTGTGCTGGGCTAGACCCCTGTGTGCTGGGCTAGACCCCTGTGTGCTGGGCTAGACCCCTGTGTGCTGGGCTAGACCCCTGTGGTGGGCTGCTGTGTGCTGGGCTAGACCCCTGTGTGCTGGCTAGACCCCTGTGTGCTGGAATAGACCCCTGTGTGCTGGGCTAGACCCCTGTGCACTGGGCTAGACCCTTGGGCCTCTTTTACTTAAGCCACCAAATGCATGAAAAGTTTGTGACGGAAGTAACAGGAAACTAATAAAAGTCAGAATTTGACAAAAGTCCCAAAGTGTGCCCAACTCCAGCAAACAACTCAAAACTCAACATGTTCTCTGACTGATCCGAGGTGGGAGATTACATTAATTACAGGTTCGAGTTCTCTACTGGTATTTGTTATAGGATATTGTTAGCCAACGCTTAAAAAAATGTCTATGTGGAGCTGAGTTTGGGGGAAGAGCCCATCTCAATCCTGTTTCCAAGTTAGGCCAAACTATTTCACTTTAAAAATGATCTTAAAAATAGGCAGTTTTGGTGAATGGTGTTAAAAATAAGCATTTTTGGCAAAGAGTATATATAGCTCAGTTGGTAGAGTGCGATAAATAGAGTTACTGGAAACCAAGGAAGATTAAAGATTAAAAAAAAATCTCTGCCAGGTGTGGTGACTAGGGAGGCAGAAGCAGGCAGATCTCTGTGAGTTTGAGGCCAGCCTGGGCTACAGAGTGAGTTCCAGAACAGCTGGGGATACATAGAAAGACCCTATCTCAAAATAAAAACAAAAGTAAAACAGAACAAACAAAATCCCTCTGTGGTGATTTAGAAGAATATGGCCCCTAAAGAGAGGCACTATGAGGAGGTGTGGCCTTGTTGGAGGAAGTGTGTCACTGTGGAGGCGGGCTTTCGATGTCTCATGTATGCTCAAGCTTCACTCAGTATGATACTCAGTCCACTTCCTGTTGCCTGCAAGATGTAGGACTCTCGGCTACTTCTCCAGCACCATGTCTACCGGCATGCCACCATGTCCCATCATGACAATAATGGACTGGACCTCTGAACTCGGGGGGGGGGGGACCCACCCAATGAAATGTTTCCCTTTATAAGAGTTGCTGTGGTCATGGTGTCTCTTCACAGCAGTGATACCCTAAGACAAACTCCCAAGGATTCAGAGCCCTCTGATAATCTGTCTGTGGGATTTTGGTCAAAATCTACACTGTCTCTGAGAACCAAGACGTCTCAAGTGGATAAGTAATGTAGTTACAAAGAGGAAAAGCTCAAGGCTTTGCAGGTCCCAGAGGCAAGCACAAAGCCTCCCTCAAGGACCTCCACCTTAACTCAAACAGGCACACTCAGGAACAGCAGCAGCAAGAGCAGGGTCAGAAACAGAGTCACAGGGGTTGGAGAGATGGCTCAGCGGTTAAGGGCACAGGTTGTTCTAGCTGACTGAGGTTCAGTTTCCAACCTAGTGGCTCATGACCAGTCTATTACTCTAGTTCCAAGAGACCTGACGCCCTCTGTTGGCCACCATAGGCACTGCATGTGGCCAAACACCCACAAAATAAAAACACGTAAAACCTCAAAAATAAAAAAAAAAAAAATTAATCGAGGACCGGAAGGATGGAGTCACAGCTAGGTGTGGTGGAGCAGGATGGCAATCCCAGCACTAAAGAGGCAGCAGCAGGAGGATCACCTTGAGGCTAATCTGGTTTATATAGAAAGTTCCGAGGCATCAGGACTGCACAGTGAGACCCCAACCCAAAGAGCAAAAGAGGGAAAAAAGAGAGGGAAGAGGGAGAAGGCAAAATGAAGATGAGGAGGAAGAACGAGAAAGAAAGAAAGAAAGAAAGAAAGAAAAGAAAAAAGAAAGAAAGAAAGAAAGAGAAAGAAAGAAGAGCTTGAAGAAGACACTGAAATGTAAAGAACTGTGTTCAATGAAACAGAAATATAAGTGCAGAAACATTTGAAAAGGGCCTAGATAGAGTAACTTCTAGAAACAAAAAAAAAAACAAAAAAACAGTGACATTGAAAGGAGAAGCTGAAGACTAGGCCTGCCTGAGGAGGAATTTAGCAACTGAAAGATGAGCCAAAGAGCTCTCCAGAACAGTCTAGAAAGACTGAGACAGAAATCGGAAAAAGCAAAACAGACACCTGGCTATTCCTCCAAAAGGATGAAGCATGGTTTTAATGTGGCTTTCATAGCAATGACTGACGCATTTGTAGAACGGTTAACAGTTAAAAGTCTTCAGGCCCGAGAAGTCAGGGACGGCAGAAAGTCAGCAGTCACCAACTGCCCCGTGTGCTGCCCCGTTTCTTAGAATTGCTGGAAGTTAGGTCGGAGTCAGGTGATTATTTCCAGGTAAGGCTCAAAGGCCAGGATGGTTCAAAGCTACAGTGCCTTGAAATTACAGTACATTTTCTTCACATTTATAATTTTTAGTGTGTGTGTGTGTGTGTGTGTGTGTGTGTGTGTGTGTGTGTATAGTGCTTATATAGAGGTTGTACGACAACTAGTAGGAATTGGTGTGCGCCTCTCACCATTTGAGTCCCGGGGATCGAACTCAGATTGTCAGGCTTGGCTGAGGTGCCTTTACCTGCAGAACCAACAATGCAATTCAGAGAGATGTTTTCCACACTCAGAACCCAGCCAGCTCACCTCTTTGGGGTAATTGTTTTGGGTCAAAGGGCACAATCTTGCCTTCATCAGGGTCCCTTCTCAGGGTCACCCCCACCTACCAAGGATTCAAAGCCCTGACCTACTTTTTTCATTCGGACAGTTCTGAACAGCGAAGCTCATGGCAGAGCCCTTGTGTGATGGGCATGTTTTGGGCTTGTGTGATGGAGAGAGCCCCTGATGCCAGGGCTCCTCCCCCCACCCTGCCATCCTCACTTCTCAGGGGCTCTGTTTCTGAGAAGGCACTCCAGTGAACTTCCTGCACACCAATTTCTATCTCAGAGTTTGTTTCTGGGAAACCCTCCTGGAGATGCTGTCCGCTCTTTTCCCCTCTGTGGTGACCTTGGAGCCTACCTGTCCCAGATGGTGCAGCTAGGAGATAACAGATCTTCCACCTGCTTGCAGTTGCCATTTCCCAGTGACAGCTACATCATTTGAAGGGAAAGAAATCTTTGACCCCTCAAGTCGCTGAGGTATCTGAGGTCAGATACCTTATTTGAGACAGGGTCTCAGGAGCCCAGCTGACCTCAAATTCACTATGTAGCCAAGGATGCCTGCGAGGTTCTGATCCTCCTGCCTCTACCACATGGTCCTGGGACTTGAACCTGGGACGTTTTTTGTATGCTCAACAAGTACTCTATCAATTGAACTACATTCCCAGTCAATCCTGGGTAACTCTTAACCTGTTTGCCTACCCCTTGTGCCTAGGACAGTTGTTCATAAAACAGTTGAAGTGATCTCTAAACCAGCAGACAGAGAAACATGCCTCTAAGTAGAGGGGGAAACAGAACGTGAGAAGGGAATAAAGAAACTAAGACTGTGACGCTTTATCCCAAGCAACTGGAGTGGAAGGTAGAAGCAGAGAAGAGATTCACACGAGACAGTTGGAACCGATGCAAATCCCTCTGCAACACATCACTCTAAACATTAACGGAGCACACGGAGTAGTGAGAAGACATGTGCCGCCAAGCTAAAACCCCAACCACGAGCTGTTTACACAAGGCACAGCTAAAACGCAATGACAGGAAGGGTGGGAAGGCAGAGGAAGAAAAGAGACAACTCAAAAAAAAAAAATAGTAATAAAAACGGTGAACCTGGGTTGTAGCACCAGATGATGGGACCTGAGATGGGACCTGAGACAGCAGAGCACTCTGAAAAAAGTCACTGAAAAATCATCCTTTTCTTCACCAGGGAGCTACATGAGGCGCCAAGATTATATCTAGGGGGCACTGAAATTTTTTATTTCATTTAGTGTGTGTGTGTATGTGTGTGTGTGTGTGTGTGTGTGTGTGTGTGTGTTCATCTGTGCACAATCTCCAGGGCGGTTCTTCGTCAGGGCCCATCCATCTTGGTTTTTTGAGTGACTCATTGACCTGTGCAGACTAGGCTAGGCTGGCTGGCCAGTGAGCCCCAGGGATCCATATCTGTCCCCGTCTCCCCATGCTGGGTTTATAAGCTTTCACCAGTGTTTTTACTTGGGTTCCGGGATTTGAACTCATGTCCTCAGGCTCGCACAACAAGCAGCACCTTACCACTCCTTATCCCCCAGGCCCGAAACTCCTCTTGTCTCTCTCCTGATCCATGATCCTGATCCTTGAGACGGAAGTGACACATTTCTCCCCTGAACTGCTTTACAAAGCACTCAGGGGTGTTTTGAGAGTCCCCCGAGCTTCAGAGTAGCCCACTAAGGATAGAGTTTGCCTGCAAGTCTCCTCTGAGTCCTGTAGAGAAACATCTTGCATGCAGGAAGAAGTCAATAAAAATGTCATGAATGAATAAATCCAAGACTTAACTAGTCATAACCACTGATGTGTGAGCAGCCAGGGGAGTGGGCTGCCCTGTGAGACCAGGGCGCTGCTGAAGGGTCTCCTTTAGAACTTCCAGCTTTCCTCATCTCGTCCCACAGCTGCTCTGTACTGCGTATGATTCTGCCCGGTGCTGTCTCCCTAGCATCACCTAGCTCTAGACCTCCAGACTAGAGCCTGTCAGGTATCTCCGCTCAGTGTCCTGCTGGTGATGTTGAGCTTGGTTAGATATTGCAAGACATCAGTGTGTGGCACTCAGCTGAGCAGAAGGGGGCTCTCATCTCCATATGGAATGTCCCACCACAAAATAGCACTGACTCTAATTCAGTCCTGCAGGAACGAAACCTGACACGGAGACAGGGGTATAGTCTTGCGCTTTCTCTATAAAGTTTGGCACAGCATGCAACCAAAATCTCAGGGCGTATGGAAGCAGGGTATCTATGAGTACCACAGCTGTTGGGATGGCTCCCCAATCCCAGGAATCCACAGAAAGGAGACAAGAAAAACTATTAAGCAAGTCCTTCCCTCTTGCGGGATAATTTGATCACACTGTGTGAAGACGTATTGCTGATTGGTTTAATAAAGAGCCGAATGGCCCAAAGCTAGGCAGGAGAGGATAGGCAGGTCTTCAGGGTAGAGACAGGAACTCTGAGGAGAATCTGAGAGGTGGGGGATTCGTCAGCCAGACACAGAAGTCAGACTGCTGTACTGAGGAGAGGTAACAAGCCACGTGGCAAAATGCAGATTAATATAAACGGGTTGATTTAAATATTAGGAGCTAGTTAGAAATGAGCCTACGCGAAGGCCAAGCTTTCATAATTAGTAAGAAGTCTCTGTGTCATTACTTGGGAGCTAGCAGTCCAAAGAAAGACCTGTTACACTTCCCCATTGGCCAACCCCATGCCTGGTCTGGCCTTCCTGCAAGTGTGGAGGCTGGAGCTGGGAATGATGGTGTAGCCTATCATCCCTGCCCATGGGAGGACAAAGCAGGAGGATTGTGAGTTGGAGGCTAGATTGTCTCAAATGAAACAGAGGTGTGGAAAGCAAGGGAGAGAGAGAACACTGTGCAGAGCCATACTGAGGTAACTGCTCCATGGCCTGCTTTGAAGCACCACAGTAGGCCCTAACCAGCCTTCTCCCCAGCAGCCTCTACTACTTTCCCTGGCTAGCCCAAAGCTGAGGTCTAAGGACTGTGCTTCTGGATGCCACACAGATGTTGCATTGAAGGACTACCCTTTCCCAGCCTGGTGCATGGGTGTGGCGAGGAGTCCTGATTTCTGCAGGAGGGTCAGAGGACAGCCTTAAAAAGAAGAGGCCTGTGAAAAGCACCCTGAGCTCCCCAATGGCAGAGGCCGATCCCCTGCAGACCCTGCAGCCCAGCACATACCTGTGGCACCTGGTCTATGCGGAACAGCCTGGGGAGCTTCCGGCTCAGCATCTTGACACCTGGCTGGGCGAGGCAGTCGGGGTCACTCCAGTCTCCCAGTAGGTTCTACTCAGATTTGCAGCATACCAGGAATATCTGGGTGGCTTCCCTGAAAGAGGGTAGCAGGAAGAAATCAGAGCAGACTCCACCTAACTCCCACTGGATCGGGTCTCTGGTGGCTTAACTATTGGACATTTGCTTTAGAATGATAGCCAAAAAAGCCAAGATCCCCATGGCTGGGCAATGTAGCTCCATTGGTAGAGGGCTTGCCTGGCACACATGAGGTTCTGGGTTCTATCCCCAGCACTGCGTCAATCCTAGCCCTGGGAGGTGGAGGCAGGGGGATCAGGAGGTCAAGGTCATCCTCATCTCTTGGCCAACCTGGGCTACTTGAGACCCTGTCCCAAAACAAAAGCAAATATTTCTTTAAAGCAGCGATTCAGACTGCTTTCGTCCCTCACTCTGAGAATGCTAACAGGTAAGCAATCAGATCCTCCAGTGGCTGATTACCGCAATATGAAAGTTTTGACCTTCAAAATCTGTATGCTAGAATTTCATCCCCTGTGTGGTATGAAGTAAGGCCTTTGGGAGGTAATGGGGTCTTGAGGGTCTCATTCTTTTGAATGGAATTAGTACTCTTATCATAAAAGAGGTCCCAGGGAGCTTTCTTGACACTGGGCCCTGGGAGGACACCAGGAGAAGGAGGCATCCGTGAAGAAAAAGAGTCTTGGTATGCTGCCATCCTGATCTTGGACTTCTTGGCCTCCAGAACTGGAAGCAATAAATTTTCATTGTTTATAAACCACCCAATCTAAGGTATTTTGCTATAGCAGAATGAGCTGAGATTGTGGTAGGAAACCATAGGGCTATAAAGAACCTGAGGCCACCCACTCTGAAAGGCAAGCAGCAGAATGCATTCCCCAGAGCTGCTGAACTAGGAAGAGCTGAGGCTATCCACTCTGTACTCCACCATAGGCTTTCCTAGGTAGGCAGAGCAAGCCTGTGCTACCCCAGGGGACATGAGGAGACAGTGGGGGGCATTAGATGGGTCAGAGGGTAAAGCTGTTTGCCTCCATGCCTGAAGACCCAAGTTCTATCCCCAGGACCCCCCAGAGAGAAAACAAAACGGATCTCCTATAGGTTGTCCCCTACTCTTGTCCTGTGGCACCCATGAGTTTACACACACACACTTGCAAAAGCACACACTGACACAATAAATAAACTACACACATTTTAATAAAACATTTAAAAGAGGACAAAGAACTATGCTCTCTAGCTCAAAGAAGAATTGGCTCTTCCAGATCGCTGACCACAGCCCTGTCACATGAAAGAACCAGGCCAGGCAAAAATCCAAGGAGCTTCTTGGAGACAGAGCAACTTGGAGTAAATAATAAAGTTGATCAAACACAGGATTAAGACTGTTTAGTAACTGTAAATAATATGAACTGCAGACATCTAAAGTTCCCACAGGCCCACAAAGCAAAAAAACGCTGCTTTAGCACAGAGAGGACAAAGCTAGGGCCTGACCACAGCATAGTTGTTCTCTCTGCCATCATCCCTGGACCAAAGCCTGCTGCCTCCTTGGAGCCCCCTTCTTGTCCCCATCAACATAGGGGAGTCCATCCCTGCCTCTGAGGGCCCAGGGACCTTTCCTAACCTCCCTGGATCACTAGTCACATTCCTCCTGGGACCTCTGTGGCTGGCCGGACACTCTGATATCACACACACACACACACACACACACACACACACACACACACACACACAGAGAGAGAGAGAGAGAGAGAGAGAGAGAGAGAGAGAGAGAGAGAGAGAGAGAGAGAGAGAGAAATGCAATTGGGGAAGAGGTGCAGCAACCTCTGGCCTCCACATGCACACACATGAACACATACACCATACACAAATAACATAATTGACTTTAATGAAAGGGAATTACATCTTAACACAAAGCACCAAGACTGAATTTCTCCCGAGCACAGGGAGTGATGGGAAACAGAATGTTTGTGATGTGTGTAGCTGGGCAGCAAGCAGGGGGCCACTCCTGCCAACTCAGCAAGCTGAGGCAAACTCCCAGATAAGACAGAACTTGACTGACCTGTTCCAAAAGTGCGAGGCTTCTGCTGTTGTATTCTTACAGCACTCAAAATAACAATGCCTTTCCTATGATTAGTTGTCAGCCAACATCTAAAATGCCTATCTTTATTTGTCAACAATTGCAGAAGACCAGGGACTGATGGCGGGGGATTGTGGCACACTGCCGATCTGAAGCCTTTCAGACATCACTGAGCCTAGAATGAACTCCTTGATCCTTTCAGTTCCATCTGCTGGAAAACAAGCTCTTCGCTCCACAGACACTAGAAAAACCAGGATGGCCAACATTGCCGCTTGGGCTGCTGTGACTTTGTGCAGAGGTCTAGAGACAAGCCTGAACCAAACCAAAGGGCTTCTGTTCTACTTTTAATTCTGTTGCTGTGGTAAAGCACTCTGGGGAGTGGGGGGGGGGGGGGACGACAACCTAGGGGACAAAGGGTTTATTTTAGCTAAAATTTCCAGGCTATAGTCTGTCACTGCAGGGAAGTCACAGAGGCAGGAGTTTGAGAGAGTTTAGGTCTGGTCACATGACCTCCGAAGTCACCAACAGAAATGAGCTCACTTGATTGTGGTCAGCTCACTTTCTTCATTCATATGCAATTCAGGAACCCTTGCCTAGGGAATGATGTCACCCACCGTGGCTTCATTTTCTCACATCAATTAAATTAAGATAATCTTGCACAAACATTCTCAAAGGCCAACCCATGTTGACAATCCCTCCTTTAGGACTCTCAAGCTGTGTCAAGTTGATAATTAAGCTAACCACCACAGTTTCTAAGATGAAATCCAAACACAGCTGAAAGATACAGCTTATTAATGCTTCATCTAAGACTTCACCTTACTGAAGTTTCTATGGCTTTTAATAACAAAAGGGCTGGCGATGTTTCTCCGTTGGCAGAGTCCTTGCTGAGCATGCCTGAAACTCTGGGTTTGGTCCTGGGCATAACATAAAACCAAGAATAGTGGTGCACACTGGTAACACCAGCACTCGGCAGGTAGAGACAGGAAGAGAAGTTCAAAGTCAGCCCTGAGGCAGACGCAGGCAGATCTCTCTGAGTTTGAGGCCAGCCTGGTCCACAAAGTGAGCTCCAGGGCAGCCAGGACTACTCAGAGAAACTGTGTCTTAAAAAACAAAACAAACAAAAAAGTTCAAGCTTGGCTACACAGAGTTCCAGGGCAGCCTGGGATATAAGAGATACTTTCCCCCAAAAAAGTGTGGTGTTGTAATATATCCACAAGGACTTGCTGGAATTTTCATTCTGAAATAGCCTTGAAAAGTCATGAGAAGCCGGGCGGTGGTGGCACACGCCTTTAATCCCAGCACTCGGGAGGCAGAGCCAGGCGGATCTCTGTGAGTTCGAGGCCAGCCTGGGCTACCAAGTGAGTCCCAGGAAAGGCGCAAAGCTACACAGAGAAACCCTGTCTCGAAAAACCAAAAAAAAAAGGCATGAGAACCAGGAGTCCTAAAATCATAATCAGGAAGTTTCATGTCCGGACTCAAATTTAAGGGCATCCAAAAATTAGTAAGAGGTAAAACCTGAACTTGGGTACCTCATTCATCTCTTAATGGGGGCTCCATTCTTACATGACCCCTCCCCTAGAAGATGACGACCTCAGCTGGGATACCCCAAGCCTTAAAGGCTACAACTGAAGACTTCACTACCCACTGTGTGGGAGTTTCCATCAGCTTGACACAGCTAGAGTTTCTCCAGAAGTTGGAACCACGATTGAGAAAATGCTTCCACCAACCTAGCCTGTGGGCAAACCTGTGGTACATTTTTTTTTTTTTTTTTAATTTTAACTGATGATCATCAGTGTGAGAGGGCCCAGCTCACTGTGAGCAGTGCCCACCCTGGGCTGGTGGTCCTGGGAGCCATAAGACAGCAGGCTGAGCAAACCATGGAGAGCAAGCCAGTAAGCAGCGCCCCTCCATGGCCTCTGCATGGGCTCCTGCTTCCAGGTTCTGCACCCCCCCCCCATTTGATTTCTTGCTCCTGTCCTGAATTTTCCTGGGTGATGGACTGTAAGCCACTGCGGGATAAAATTAACCCTTTCCTCCCCTGAAAGCTTTTGGTAATGGTGCTTTATCACAACAAAACAAAACAAAACAAAAACCAACGACACTAAAATACTTAATAAATATTGTCATATAAGGTGGCCCAAAACAACCTGGTGAGTTGTTTTCCCAATGATAGGGTCCAGAATCTTAAAGACTTCTAGTAGTATAAGTGAATCAACAATTAGTTACATTATTAGAGGGACTTTATTAACAGTCTAGCATGCATATAGACTCCCAACTGCATCTAATACAGTAATTAAAACAGTTTCCACATTTATTCCCACAGAAATAAATGTATTGAAGTCTTCATCTGTGTCATCTAGACAACACCTTCTTTATAAATAGTCACTTTTTTGAGTTGCCTCAAACAATTTGACTAAAGAATACTGTCAAATCCTTTGTCCATTATATAGAGCCCCAGAAAACAGCATCCCCAAACACGGTTCCTCATCAAGTTGAGTACTTGAAGATTAGAAGGCCTCAGAAACAAGGGCTCTCTGATCGTCTCCTGCCCTGTCTTCTGTCATCTCTCTCCTAAAGCAAGCTGTGACACTCAAAGAATTCATGGTCTCATGCTCCTTTGCAGATTCTGACTCCAGGAGTCCCTGGCTCACATCAAAAAAGGTGCTGCACAGAGAGACAAAAAAAGATTCTGAGCAGACAGGCCTGGCCGGGGTTCCTACTGATGGTCCCATGGATTAGGCCACACTCTGTGTCCCTTCATACCTTTCAAATGGCTGCCTACTCTTCATAGAATTTGAGCATGAACATAGTTCTCACTGGGTCTTTGGGTCTATATTTCTCAAGTATCTCGTGCCATAGAAAATGTGTGTGTGTGTGTGTGTGTGTGTGTGTGTGTGTGTGTGTACACGTGTGTGCATGTGAAGGCCAGAGACGACCTTACAAATCGTCCCTCAGGTACCATCCACCCTTTTGTCGGACAGCATCTCTCTCCAGCCTATCTGCCACCCCACCTTCTTGGGGATGGATTTGCAAACATGTAACATCACACCTGACTTTCTTAGTGTAGGTTCTGAGGACAGAAGCACTTCATTGCCGGCCATTTCCTCGGCCCCCAGCATCTTTTTGAAACAAAGGCCTTGAATTTGCTGACTAAACTGAACGTGACTTTGTACATTGGATCCTGCATCCACCTCTCAGGTGCTGGGATTGCAGGTGGACTTAAAAATAATTCTGCCAACATCTTCGCTGTGTAAATCTCTCCCTGCCCAAGTCCCCTGTCTGTTTAAACTGTTCAGGGTGCATCACCACTCGCGGGTTTATGTGCTGCTAGAAGGCTAAGCCAGGGCCTGTGTGTGCTGGGGAAACATCTCCTGAGCCACATCCTCAGCTCCACCAAACGTTGATCAAACAGACTCATTGTGCTTTTCCTCTTACTAACCTAACATGATGAGGTGTTGGCTGTGACCCCTATGATGAGTAAGGAAAGGGATCTCACCTTCCCACTCCCCACAGTTCCAAAGCTGCACTTGGTTGAAGATGTGCTCAGCACTGACTGCCAAAAACTGCATCGCAACGCACAGGCACTCACGTGCTGTGTTATACTGTTTACAACCTGCTTTTAAATACTTCACTTGCTGCTGTTGCAGAGGACCTGGGTTTAGATCCCAGGACCCACATGAGGTAACTTACAACCAACCACCTGTAACTGTAGCTCCAGGGGATCTGATACCCTCTTCTGGCTACACACACGCACACACAAAATAGATAGATAGATAGATAGATAGATAGATAGATAGATAGATAAACAAACAATAGTATTAGTAATAATAATCTTGAAATACTTAACATAGTCTGCAGTGAAGGTAATGTTTTAACCATGAGTGGCTCTTCCTATGGAGTCCACAAGAGAGGAAAAGGTAGCTGGAACTCAAATCAGATGTTTAAAGAACGCCACTGTCAAGCCAGGCAGTGGTGGCGCACACCTTTAATCCCAGCACTTAGGAGGCAGAGCCAGGTGGATCTCTGTGAGTTCGAGGCCAGTCTGGTCTACAGAGTGAGATCCAGGACAGGTACCAAAACTACACCGAGAAACCCTGTCTCGAAAAACCAAAAAAAAAAAAAAAAAAAAAAAAAAGAATGCCACTGTCACAGAATTACATGCCTTCCCAGTAGGGAATCAGTCCACAGCCTTAGAGAATAATTAAGAAAAAGATTTTTGGGCTGGAGAGATGGCTCAGAGGTTAAGAGCACCAACTGTTCTTCCAGAGGTCCTGAGTTCAATTCCCAGCACCCACATAGTGGCTCACAACCATCTGTAATGAGATCTGGCGCCTTCTTCTGTGTACATAATACATAAATAAATCTTAAAAAAAAAAAGATTCTTTAATAAAAGTGCATGACTGGTTCTGGCTAACGCACAAAGGGGTACTGGCCTCATACAGACCATTTTACCAGCTAATATAGGCCTTAGACTTATACTTTCCACACACAACGGCACCCTCAAATGTCCTTCAGGTCCCTGCCCCATGTAACACTTTGAACAATTAAACAAAGACAGGAGACTGCCAGTCTGGCCACTTGGGCAGATGAGAGATTTCCAAAGCAAAGTACGGGCAGAATTATTTTTAAGTACAACAGCGTTGTTCTTTTGAACAGTTGTGGTACAGAATCTCTTGCTGCAGTTTCTAACCAGTCAAACTCGCTTTCCAGGCGTGCTGGAAGTATGCTCCTTTACCTGAGTCCTACTTTGTGGAACTTAGTATTTCCTAAGCAAGCAGATCAGTAAATCCTTTATAGCACTAATCTAACTAATTTTACTACTTCAGGCTTCCAGACGGCTGCCGCCTTGGCCTCAGGTGACCTCTCAGGCAAGGTGTGCTTGAGAGTCCCCCAGAGGACAGGTAGCTTGTCCTGAAGTCCTTATGATGCCCTCATGCTGGTTAGCTTGAACAAATACGGGTGGCAGAAACCCAGCACCAGCTTCTCACTGTGCTGGGCTAACAATGGGCGCAGAGGCAGGACTTACAGTCCTAAATACCCACGGAGCCCAGGATGGCATTTCAATGACCTTCAGACACTGTGAGCTGGAAGGCACGTCACCATTTTCATTTTCACGTGCCGAAAGAGAGAAAATGGTGCCAATTATAATCAGGAGATGCTGTTGACTGGAAATGAATTCCAGTTTTAGAGCTGCTAAAATGTTAGGCTGGGGGGAGTGTGCTTGTCACACAAGCCGGAGCGCCTACATTCCATCTCCAGTACACATGTAAATGTGTGTCTATAATTCCAACGCTGGGGAGGTGGGAACAGGGAGGTGGGAACTGGAGGCTGCCTGGGGCTCTCTGGTCAGCCAGCCTTGCAAATAGCTGTGTTCATGGTGTCAGGATCTAGAGTCACTGAGGAGACAGGCCTCTGGGCATGCCCATGAGGGATTATCTTGATTAGGTTAAGAGAGTTGGGAAGACCCACCCACAAGGGCTTTGGTCCTGGGCTGTATAAAAAGGAGAAAGCAGGCTGAGGGCCAGCATGCACCTTTCTTTAGCAAGCCCTGGCCACCAGGACGTCCCCCTCGGTGAAAGGCTGTTCCCCCAAACTGAGCCCAAGTAAAGCTTTCCTCTTTTAAGTTGCTTTTGTCAGGGTGTTCTATCACAGCAACAGGAAATGAAACTGAGACAAGGCATCCATAAACGTTAGGGGGTAGAATGTACGGCACCCATGATGAAGGCCGTCCTGTGATGAGTGACCGCGGTGGCTTTAGGTCTACTCAGGTCTGTTTACAATGGTAACTCTCTGAACCTATTATTCAGGTCTTCAGAAGGCCATCAGGAGTACTTGAACTTAATTCCAGATGGAAGACCATCTCCTCTCATCCCTCCCGTACCTCCCTCACCATCCCCCCAACACATTCTCTCCTGTGCCACATGCCTCCTTAAGGGATCCCAAGCCCTGCTACTGGTAAAGCATCACACTATCAGGATGTCACCCTCAAACAGTTTACTGATCAGGATGAAGGAACGCAACAACTCTTAAGAAACTCAAGACTCAGCTGTAACACATTTCTTAGTTTCTAGAAAATATTATGTCCGAAAATAAAATTATGGGGCTGGAGAGACAGCTCAGTGGTTAAGAGCATAGGCTTTTCCAGAGGTCTAGCATCCACATGGTGGCCCACAATCATAGACATGAAATCTGATATCCTCTTCTGGCATGCAGGCAAACAGGCAGATAGAGCACTCAAACACATAAAATACACAAATAAATCTTTTGCGCATGCCTTTTATCCCAGTACTCAGGGGGTAGAGGCAATTGGACTCTTAGTTCAAAGCCAGCCTGGTCCTCAGAGTGAGTTCTAAGACATCCAGGGCTAAGAAAAACCCTCTTGAAATTTTTTTTTAAAAAAAGGAAAAAAAATTCTTTGTTCATAATTTTTTATTCAGGATAAATAATAAAAATAAATAAAATAATTATTTTTTCCAGGGACTCCAAGGAGTCCTTGGTTTTAGACTAAACCATGAAATTTCAGGAAAACACTGAGCAGCATAGATCTAGGACCTGATGAATGAATGCATGATTATGTAGAGGGGTCTTTCAGACTAGAGGTCACACACTGACCTGGGGAAGCAGTGTTACAGAGGGTCGTTGGGGCCTGCAGAAGGCGGCGGGGAGATGCTCAGATGAGTCAGCATCACCTCTCTGCTTATCCTCAGAAACCAAACTGAGTGGCTGGATGCTGGTACCCAAGTAGAGCCCCGCCTTCTGGGTATGGCAGGAGAGGCTGGCTTCTTGTTTGTTTGTTTGTTGTTGTATTTTTCTGGAGTTGAGGACCGAACCCAGGGCCTTGTACTTGCTAGGCAAGTGCTCTACCACTGAGCTAAATCTCTAACCCTGAGGCTGGCTTCTTTACCCAGTACTTGAAAGGCGACCCCCTGAGCATGGAGGCTCTTGGGGAGCTCTAAGCACAGGCTGGTGAGATGGCTCTGGTAGAGATGCTTGCCATGTAAGTTTCAGGCCAGCCTGGGCTGCATGGGGAGACTGTGGCTCAAAACAGCAACAATAAAATGAGCAAAACCCTGAACACTGTGACACAGGCTGCAGTCCCAGCTTCTAAAGGGCTGAGGCAGGAGGATAGCTTCCATCTACTAGTTCAGACCAGGCTGGGAAACCACAAAACAGCAAAACCAATCTAAAAAAGAAACATGAGGCCTGCAAGGTGGCTCAGCAGGTAAAGGAGCGTGCTGCCAAGCTTGACTACCTGGGTAAAATTCCTGGGACCCACATGGTAGAGGAGAGAACCAGTCCCATAGACTGTCCCTTGATCGTACAATGCCCTGGCACAACAATCTCTCTCTCTCTCTCCCTCTCTCTCTCTCTCTCTCCTCTCTCTCTCCTCTCTCTCTCTCTCTCTCTTACACACACACACACACACACACACACACACACACACACACACGAAATAAATTTAAAGTAGTGGCACACGCCTTTAACCCCAGCACTCGGAAGGCAGAGGCAGGCTGATCTCTGTGAATTCAAGGCCAGTTTGGCCTCCAGAGCTAGTTCCTAGATAGCCAAGGCTATCTGGAAAAAAAAAAAAAAAATTTAAGCAAACAAATGAGAAAAATATTTGGATATATTTGCCCCAAAGACACCGCTAAGTACATGGAAAGGTGCTTCAGCACTGACTCCAGGGACGTACAATTCAAAACCACAACACAACACTTCACCTCCATTAGAATGCCTGCTCTATAAAATGATTGAATGGAGTGTTTCCTGGGGAGCTAGCTCAGTCAGTACAGACTGTTACCTGACCATGAAGAACTGGGTTCAGACCCCCGGCGCACACACAAAAAGCCTAGTGTAGCAATGTGGAGGCAGCAACAGCGGCACTCACTGGCGCTCACTGGTGCTCCTGGTGCACACTGGTGCTCCTGGTGCACACTGGTGCTCCTGGTGCTCACTGGTGCTCCTGGTGCTCACTGACCAGCCACTCTAACCAGCTCCAGACTCAGAGAGAGACCCTGCCTCAAACAATAGAGTTGAGGACAGCACCCAACATTAACCTCTGACCTCCACACACGCACACCTGTATTGCACTCACATAAACATGCAGAATAAATTTTATGTAATATATTCTTACCATAATGAAAGAAGTATCTTTTTTTTGAAAAAGGATGTGTATTACAGCCTGGTCCATAACTCAGTTATGGCTGTTTTAATACAAAACTTCTCTCCGAATCTTCCAGAAAAGAAAAACAATCATTTATCATATATTTCCTATTGCTGTCAAGCACTCTCTTTGCAGAAAAGCACAGACTGGTCCAACCTACCCTTCTTGCTACTATATAGACAGACATTCTAGATAGGAAGGACTTGCCTGAGGTCACTGGACAAGGTTTGGCCAAGTCAAGATTCAACAAGCTCTCGAAGAAACAACGGGAACCTGGACCTACATGTCTGTAGAACTGGAAAATCCAGTAGCCCCACCCTGTGGGAGCCCAAACCTGAGGCCACCCAAGTGGGGAAGGAGCAATCTCCCAGGACAGTCAGCAAGCATGCTGCATCTGATGTCATTCCTTAGCTAAATGGCATGCTCCTGATCTGAAAGCCAGGCTGCATTCCGAGTCTCTGAATGCCACCGCAGCCGCTGGGTAGTCCACTATTCATGAAAGCCAGGACACTAGGTCACTTCATACTGTGCCTTCTATCCAAAGTACAGGTGAGATGCTGTCAGGAGATCACAAAGTTGACTTACTGAGTCCCGTCTAGCCTGGGAAAGACTAGAGCAGAAAATGTCAGTCCTTCCAAGCAGAAACTATCAGGGGAGGGGCCAGCAGCTCTGACACCTCCCGGGGTGGGGGTTTGTAACCTAGAAACCACAGACGTGCACACAGGCAAGTGTGTCACTGGGGACCAGTCATGGCTTTCATCAAATCTTCAGCCGTATTTGGGAACCGAAAAAGGTTCCGGACCACCAGCCCCAGAGAGTGTCTGGTCAACAAGAGTCAAGTCAAACTGCGAGGCACTCTGGTGTCTAGACAGATCCCAGCAGGGCAGAAGTGGCTGTGCAGACTCCAGAAAGGCCCAGCTGCTGATGGCAGCCTCTGCTAGACTTGTCCTGCCCCACAGGAGCGTCCACGCCTAGAGGCAATATGCTCAGTGCTCACCTGCAGGCCAGCTCACCTGAAGGGTTTATCTCCGAACCCAGCTGTCCCAGTGGACCACCAGGGGAAGCCCAGGCCTGGATAATGGCCACTCACAACTGTCCCTTCTGCAGTTCCCTGGGTGTCTCCACTCTGGCCAGGCTTTGGGGCCTGTCCACAGGTCTCAGATATCTCCTGATTGTCCACTTCTCTAGACCTTCAAGGCCTAGCCATGTCTGCCTCCTCCAGGAGGGACACCAGTCCCTACCCAGTCTCACTCAGACCTCGCCAACCCCTCCAAGTGGTCTTTAGGGTCACAGCTCCAGGTTCAGCTTCTCTGCTTTTCAGTTGGTACCCTCGAACATGTTTCCGTTCTCAGTTTTGGTTCTCAGAGGGGGCTGGAAGACTGAATGAATAATGGATGGAGGCTCTCTGCCCCAAGCACGCCTGTAACAAGTCAATCAGTGAATGGGACTGCTCTGCTAACATGGTAGGGACATCATGCCAAGTCTTGAAGGCGTGGTCACTTTGATAACCACTATTTGGATAGCTCAGCTGAAGACAGGGATTGGCCTGTTTTATGAGACCACTGAGGTTACACAGGCATCTGTCTGCCCCTCCGCTCACCCGCTTATTCATGGGGTGAGCTGTCCGTGAGTTACGTACTCCGTGAATGAGGCAGATAATTATGCAGAGCCTTGCTTGGCAAGCCCCTCAGGACAATGGGAACATGCAGACCAGTGAACAGTGGGTCAGATATTCTGTGGACAAAGGGGCGAAGCTGGGTGGAGGAGTCCGGAAGGGCATCTTCATGAAGGGAGCACCAGCGGCGGGTGAGGGCAGCCTTGCTGTGAGAGTGGTCTGCGTGCAAATGGGGTGTGAGAGCTCAGGGAGAGGGCACAGTACGGAAGGAACAGTTTGAGCCAAGGTACAATGACCTCTGAGTTCCTGAAACCGAGAGGACGCTACGTGCCCCATTCTGGCTGTGCCGAGGCAGAGCTGGGGCAGGTGTGTTGGGCTGAGAGAGGGATCCTGAATCTCCCAGCACATGTGGGGTGTAGCTTTACAGGGAAGGACATTCTCAGCTAATTTCTCTTTCAACTGTTTTCCCAAGCCCGCTGGCTCACTCCCTTCCAGGGGAAAGCTGTGAGGCCAGGCAGGGAAGAGGTGGGTGAGGCGTGGGGTCCCACCCATCCCTCTTCATCTCTTTCCCCATTCCTGCCCTGCAGGCCTCAGCCAGTCTGCAAACAGGCTTGCCAGCCACACCCTGAGCCTTCCTTTTGCTGCTTAGAGGAGAGAGAGAGAGTGCTTAGCCCCACACAGGGCACACCCCTCTCTCAGGCCACTCACCCATCCAGGTGTGGCGAGGGCAGGGCTGTCTTGGCCTGGGAAGGCTGCCAGAGGTAGCTCTCAGGGTCCTCTGAAGAGTGGCCCAGACTGGGACGTCTAAGCCACACCTTAGGGAGCCTTCAGCAGCCTTGCATCCAGGAAGGAGATGAGGCAGACAGACAGATGGACACACTTGCAGAGACAGAGCTCTAAAGAGAAAGGGGAGTGGGAAAGAGCTGAATACTGGGTGGGGCAGAACTCTGGAAAGGCCGGGAGTGCAAAACAAATAGGCTTCTGCCTTCTAACTAAAGTGTTTTTAAAGGCAGAACCATAGTGTAACGATGGTCATGTGACAATGCATTTGTCAACCGCAGGGAAGGCACAACACAGAAGAAGCCCTCATATAACCGAAGACCCAGGCTAGTAACAGTGTATCAGTATTGATCTGTTCACGGTTCTCTGGCTAGGGTGTGGTGGTGGACAACTGTATCCTAGCATGAAATGGAGGCAGGAGAAAACAGGATTCAAGGCCAGCCTGGGCTACCCGAGGCTTTGTCTTCAAAAAAAAGTGTCAATATCTATATTTGCATGTATAGATCCCATTTAACGGTGGCGGGGGACTAGAGGCGGAGTGGAGGGGCACAGGGGAGGCTCTCCACCCTCTGTACAGTGCTTCCTGTAAACGTAGAATCTAACTCTGAATACTACGTCTATTAAGGAAAAACATACAAGCTGGTGGAGTGTTTGCACAAAGCCCTGGGCTTGATTTCCAGCATCCCATAAACTGGGCGGAGTGAGTGAGACAAGCCAGAAATCTCAGTCCCCCGGGAGTGGAGGATCGGCAGTTCAAGGCTACCTTCCACTACACAGCGAGCTGGAGGCCAGCCTGGGATACACGAAACCCTGTCTCAAAAAAAAAATAAATAAATAAAAAAAAACACGGCATTTTCAAAGAATTACTTAAAAGATTGTATAAAAACAAACGAACAAAACCTAGGCCGACATTTAAGAAATTGGGAGTCTTCACATAGAAACCCTGAGCCCCGGTTCTCTTGATGAACATGAAGCCACACAGCTCTGGGTTGGCTGGTCAGATTAAAGTCTGGGCCCTTGGTGACAAAATCGAGCGTCCAATCACAAGGAGAGAAATAGTAAGTTCAGTTCCGGGGCTCAGAGCACACAGAGTCCTAGACCCACATTTCCCATGGAACCGAAAGAGATCCAAGAATGGGGAGAATGGGGAGCCCCAGAGCAGTTTCCAGACCCATACACAGGCCTGCAGTTTCCAGATCTGTGGCCAGGGGGCCGGTAGGATGGCTCAGTGAGTAAAGGCGCTTGCTGCCAAGCTCAATGGCCTGAGTTCAATTCCTGGGACCCACACAGTGGATGGAGAAAGCTGACTCTGAGTTATCCTCACTTCCACATATATGCTGTGTCATATGTGTGCTCCCCACAATCAATCAATCACTCAATAAATTTATTTTTAAAACTCTGTGACCATGTCTCAGTGGGGAAGTTAAGGCTTCAGATAAGTTTGAGAGACACAGAGAGAACTTTCAGAAGCCAAGGAACCTGCGTTCCCCCAAAGGAGAGGAACACAGATAAAGAACCTACAAGACCGGGCTGGAGAGATGGCTCAGCGGTTAAGAGTACTGGCTGCTCTTCCAGAGGACCTGGGTTCAATTCCCAGCACCCACATGGCAGCTCACAACTGTCTGTAACTCCAGTTCTAGAGGACCCTACACCCTCACACAGACAAGACTTCAATGCACGTAAAATAAATAAATCATTAAAAAAAAAAAAAAAAAAGAACCCATAAGACACAGAAAGTCAGGCTGATGGCCCCAGTGAGGCAAAACAAAGTTGGGTGGGGTAAGGAGCAGGATTCACCCTGAGCCTCAGTTTCCCTCGCTTGGCATTAGAAGAATCGTGGTGTCGAAGGGAAGCCCTCCACACCCACACTCTAGTGCACATCAGACCAAGGATGGTCCTCGGTCCCCCTGATGTTAAGATAGTGGAAGGATGGGAGCCTCTAGGGGGCACAGCCTGAAGGGGGAGGGCATGGAGTCTGCGTGAGATCTGGAGGTGGATCCTCCCCTCCCTCTGGGGCAGCAGCCTCAGAGTCTACTGGGCAAGGCGAAGAGGACAGCCATCTTCACATCTACAGCATCACTGTCTGCAGTTTCAGTGACCCATGAACAACCTCAGCTCAAAAATACTAGTATTTACTTTTGCTCTTTTGAAAGAAAGAAACACGTTCATACAACTTTTGTTACAGTGTATCGTTGTGATTGTTCTGTTTTTATGACTGTTGTCAATTCACTAGTGTACCTGATTTCTTTTAAATATTACATTAACAGATCAATAAATAAATGTGTGTGTGTGTGTGTGTGTGTGTGGTGTGTGTGTGTGTGTGTGTGTGTGAAAGTGTGGGTATGATTCAGAAGTCAGAGGACAACTTGTGGGAGTCAGTTTTTTCTTTCTGGTGTGGGTCCTGGGGATCGAACTCAGGTACCAGGCTTGGAGGTAAGTATTTCAGCTGAGCCATGTTGCTGCTCACCCCACCCCCAACTGTGCTAAATTTCTATATTAATCTTTATCATGAATGTATATTTATCAGAAGAGAGACGGAGACATTACATTTAGCAGTCTGGTAAGGCCCATGGTTTTAGGCATCCCAGGTCTTAGAATGTACCCCTGGTGGATAAGGAGACTACCGTGCACAAGCCCATCTGTTTAGCGTGAAGGTGGTAGATGGGCTAAGTGGCGAGGTGGCCAGGATGAGCCTGGATGAAGAACCAGGGAAACACATGCTGCCTGGGCTGCCAGGACCAGAAGCCTCAGGATGGTGGCAGGGCAGAGACTGGGAACCTCCGGTTGGGTGGCAAGGGGGATTCTTTTTTTTTTTGGTTTTTCGAGACAGGGTTTCTTTGTGTAGCTTTGCGCCTTTCCTGGAACTCACTTGGTAGCCCAGGCTGGCCTCGAACTCACAGAGATCCGCCTGCCTCTGCCTCCCGAGTGCTGGGATTAAAGGCGTGCGCCACGACCGCCCGGCCGGCAAGGGGGATTCTAAGTAGCAAATACAGACCAATTTCCAGTGTCCACAGTGCTAACCACTACTTGATGGAATCTCACTGGGCCAGTCTTCAATGCTCGCTCTGTGTGTGCTTGGACAATGACCCGCTTGCTCATGCCCTCATCTCTTGAACAAGGACAGAGAAGTGGCCCTAGCTCTTAAGAAGATGGACGTGGTGCTTGATGGTGACCAAGCGCCCAGCCAAGGGTGGCCATTATCCCAGGTGTGGCCTCAGCCATCTCAGCTCTGAGGATGGTCCCCTCCGACTCCCCGACCCCCACCCCTGTTCCTTCTGCCCTGTGCTTATAAAATCTCTGAGAAGATCCCTTCAGTCCTGACACGCCCCCCTTGCTCCCTCACTGCACTGACTACCACCCCCCAGTGCTGCTGGTACTCAGCCACCAATGAGGCTAGCAGGAGGTTGCCATGGTGACCTCCCAGCTGGGCACTGGGGCTCAGAGAGGGAGCTAAACCTTTTTTTTTCTTTTCTTGCCAGCTATGGCAGCTATTCTAAATATTTACCACTAGGCAATTACTGAACATCTGGAAAAGACTGGGTGCTTTTCCTCAGCACACTGCACAGAAAAGCCGTTATGGCACACCCCTGCAAACCTGGACTGAGCCCCTATTAAAAATGCTACAGACCTGTGGCAACTGACAGGAAACCGTGTCATGACAAGCCGCTAAAGGAAAAGCAGGTTACGTAATGGCGTAAATCTTGTCATACCATCCACATAAAGACTCGTTACATTTAACGGCGGGTATTTATGAACAGAAAACAAAAGTGCTTGGAAGGCTGCTCCTCAAAGTGTTGGCTGGGGTTCTCTCAAGGCAGTGGGGGCAGGGCAGCCAACCTAGGAGCTTCCCTTCCTAAGCTTTTTCCAGTGCTGAAGTTGCCTCACACCACACCGCACATTGTGCTGTCGGCAAAACAATCGTACTATTTAAAGGAAACAGACGAGCGAGTCTTTTGAGCCTAGGCAGGTCTTGGAAGATTAACTTGTGTCTGTCAGCTCAGAGTTGTAAATGTTGAGATTCCTGAGAACGTCACATCTGGGCCTTCCTGTGGGCCCCTATCCCATCTCCTGGCCCAGCAAAAGCGCTGGCCTTGGAGTTTCCCCATTAAGGATAGCTGGGGCCTGAGGGCCACTGGTGAATGGTTTAGACATCTGGGAAAGCCACAATTCCTAGGGCTGGAGGCCCAAGTTTCTCCCTCAGTTATCACCACAGGTGAGGGCGGCAAGGGTTAAGTGGCCCGCACTGGAGAGGCCATCAGCAGATCAATTGAGTACTCACAGTAGGTAGCCACACTGCTATTTATCCCCGTGCATTCCCTGGGAGCAAAGCAGACATGTGCTGTAGAATATTATTTTAAGGTGTGTTACTCTTGTTTGTGTTGCATTTGTTAAACTCCGTGAAGCTGTGTTACTTTGCCTGTCTAAAACACCTGATGGTCTAATAAAGAACTGAACAGCCAAGAGCAAGGCAGGAGAAAGGATAGGTGGGGCTGGCAGGGAGAGGAAATATATAGAAGAAGAAATCTGGAAGGAAGTAGCCAGAGAATGAGGAGGACTCTAGGGCCATCCACCCAGCTACACAGCAAGCCATGGAGTAAGAGTAAGATGTACAGAGAGAACCAGAAAAGCCCAGGGGCACAAGGTAGATGGGATAAGTTAAGAAAAGCTGGCAAGAAACAAGCCAAGCTAAAGCTGGACATTTATAAATAAGAGTAAGCTTCTGTGTGTGATTTATTTGGAGCTGGGTGTCAGGACCCTCAAAAGAGCCAAAATACCAACAACAACAGACATGGGCTCACCCAGCATCTCAGGTCTAGTGGATATGAGCTCCAGGAGGCCTTGGAAACCTCAATACCTCTTCATTGTCCCTGAAGGTTCTGCTCTCCTCATGGTCCACACCTTATGCTCTTACAAGAAAATCCTGAGAATGGGCACGTGGTACACACCCATAATCCTAGCACTTGAACTGGAAGCAGGGGGATGGTGCCCAGGCCATCCTGAGCTTCAAACATGACCCTGTCTCAAAAATAAAATCGTGCAGTCCCCTCCAGTAGGTCTTGGACAACTCCAAATCCTTAGCATGTCCTCCAGACACCCATAGTCTACCCTGTTCCAGCCTCCCCTCCTGCCAGCCTGGCCATGTTTCTGTCACCTGCTCCGTCAGCCCTGCCCTTAATGCCAGGAGCTTCCCCCACACTTCTGTGTTTGCTGTTGCCTAGCCATCCTTCCCCACCTTACCTTTAGTGTGTGTGTCTGTGTGAGTGTGACAAGTACCCGTGTGTACATGTACCTGTGTGTACACGCACATGGAGACCGAGGACAACCTCAGGTGTCATCTCCCCTAATTCACAAAAAAACTTCTTCTAAAAAAATAAAGTCATGCTGGGCAGGGGTGGTGGAGCACACCTTTAATCCCAGAACTTAGGAGGCAGAGGCAGGTGGATCTCTAAGTTGGAAGACAACCTGGTCTACAGAATGAGTTTCAGGACAGCCTGGGCTACACAGAGAAACTCCATCTTCAAACACACACCTCACGCCACCCCCCAATCCAATCCTTACAACAAAATGGTTCTAGCAATGATCCTTTTTTTGATGTAAAAATCCTTTCTGCTTCCAAGGGATCAAATGGCACCTCCTCTTTGCTTTACCCTGAAAATGCTGTGGTTTCAAAGTGTATTCAGCAAAGTACTTGAGTAGCATGCACAGGGTCCAGTCCCATGATCTATACATACATCAGTAAGTAAATAAACACACAGCATAGATTCTAATGTTCTAGAAACTTTGTTTCTGTTCATCTATAAATTAAAAATGTACATTTTTGTAAATTTTCTTTTACTTAGTGTTCAAAACCACTTCTGTATCTCAAATGATGAAATACCCACTGTTTCACATTTTTTTAAAATATCATTTTGCAAAATGCAGATATGTGATGGACATAGAAATAGCCTGACGCGGCGGTAAAGAACCCTGTATGTATTGTCAGAGATGGCGGGGGAAAGCAAGTGCCCAAACCACTCAGGAGTTTTGCAGTATTATCTCCCAGTCACCTCCAGCTCTCAGGGTCTCAGGGGAGGGCATGCCAGGTGACCGTGAAGCACAGCAAGAACCAGGACACTGAGATCCTGGTCCCCAGAAAGAGGACAGAAGCCACAAAGCTACTGCCTTAAAGACTGGTACCAAGGCACCGGGTGCCAGGGCTCTTTGAGGCCCTGCCTACCTGCTCATTGGCCCCCAGGGCAGGCACCATAGCAGGCTCCTCCCTAAGGCCGGGAAAGGTCATAGAAAGTAACCACAGGCCCTGACTGCCGGTGCCAGCCTCCTAGACTGCTGGGGAAGGCTGGTCCTCCCTCTACCTCCTCTCTAGCTGCCAATCTAATCAGAAGGCAGCTTGAGATAAAACAGCCACTGTGTGGGAGCGTAGACGAGACAAGACGTAGAGAGAAGATAAACATTTTCACACTTGAAAGCGTGGCGCAGTCCTTCAAGGGTAGAAACAAAACCCCCAGAGAAGAGCCGTGACAGAGCAGGAGGGCTGCCCTTGAGGAAACCAGGCCCATCTATGGGCTTGGGGCTCCCCACCTTGAGGAACAGCTTGGGGGCGCTTGGTAGGGAGTTGATCCTCACATGAGGTGATGAGAGGGGGCTGAAGTGAGGGAGAGAAGGAACCTGGAAATCTCCAGCGAGCCATCCCAAACACACTGTGGAGTCTGTTGGTTCCCCCAGATGCAGCCGCTCCTCTCGGGTCTACCTCCAGTGAGTCAGACACCCCAGTGGACCTGCAGAACATCCATCAAGTGCCACTCACTGGTTTTCTTCGGATCCTACACATCTTTTGCCTTGAAAGTCTCGGGGTCGGTTCCCAGGCATGGCCAGATAAGGGGCATCGTCTTGCGCGTCCACGCTCTGTACTCTTGAGTATGCTGGGAAACAGGGCTACACAACTCAAAGCCAGAAGCGTCAGGACGAAGTGGACAGTGGGGGCTGGGGGACAGCTACTACAGAGGAGTCACTTTACATGCAGCTCCACAGACTCTTCTTAGCGGGCACAAAATGGCATTTCA
Source organism: Peromyscus leucopus (assembly GCF_004664715.2). Lineage (NCBI taxonomy): Eukaryota > Metazoa > Chordata > Mammalia > Rodentia > Cricetidae > Peromyscus > Peromyscus leucopus. Next base: position 10,858,423 of record NC_051069.1, on the reverse strand, counting down.
GCACTGGCGGCGTCACTGATCAGCCGGATGTCGGCCATCTTAGCCGCCCTCAGAGAGAGAGAAGCCCCTTTGCTGAGGTGACAAGACATCCAGCTTAACCTATGGGAGCAGCAGGGGACAGACAAATCTGAGAGCACTTTCTGTGTGGACCTCACCTCGCAGGGGCCATTATCTGACCACAGGACCTGCCTTATCCTTCCTAGGTGCCACACCTACGGCTTGTAGATGCCTTTGCACACGTCTCTTCCCTGCCTGGAAAATTCCGTTTCTTCCTTCATCGTGTTCCTCCCTCCATGGACCCCATATGGCACCTTAGGTTTAAGGATGGTCCAAGAACCCTGCTGATGCCAATCTTGGGGGTGTTCCTACCTCTTCCTCTGCTGAATCCTCAGCCAAGCAAAGAACCCAACGCATGGGAAATCTACACAAAGAGCTGTCCAAGGCTTGGGAGAGTCCAGAGCGGGTACCCAGAGCAAGGCTGGGGGGCTCAAAGCAAGGAGGCTCTGGATAGAAGCAGGGATTGAGGTAGATCCCAAAGCCAAGCTCATTTCGGCAGAAGAGAGAGCAGTGTCCCTTGGGAAGGCCGAGGCCTAAAGTAGGCAATCAGGCTGTACCAGGGCAGCCTACCGGCCCTGGGTCTAGAGATACCAGAGATGGGAGCAGAGCATAGTGGTCATGATGTGGGGTGTGTATGTGCCCACATTTAAAGGACAGGCCAAGAAACAGCACCCCCAAGTGTACTCTGGCTCCAGGCCACAGGGATCCAGAGCGAGGGCACAGGGAAATGGTATCCCTCCCTCTTCCGGTTGAGGTCTGCACTCATGAAATGCATTCCTTGGAAACCATTAACTCCTAGCTTCATCTATAGTACTCGGGGTGGTGGTTATTAACCAGGAAAACTATGGGTGAGTCATTTCACATTATCATTAGCCAGAGGACACACCCCAAGGGTAAGGTGGAAGAGAGCAGTCACAGAGTTAAAGGAAGTGTGAACTGCCAGGAAGGTCACCTGAGGGGCGGGCAGGCTCCCAGCTGCAGCTGGACGACAGGGGAGGGGCCGTCCAGGCCCAGCTGGGAAAGGACATAACTTGCAAACAGACCCAAACCCAGTGAGCAGTTGGACGTGGGCAGCCAGGTGGATGCCCTCGCCTGCACTGACTGCTCACAGGGTGGCATGGCCCAACTCCCTGAGTCAGTTCTGCATGCTGAGTGTCCTGAGTGCCTTTCTGACCCTCCAGTTGTCCATTGGACAGGATCTAGAGTCTCCTTGATAACAAACCCTCTGGGCATGTCTGTGAGGGAGTTTCTAGATCAGGTCAGGTGAGGAGGGAAGAGACCCATCTTCAGACTCAGGGGCACCATTCCCTGGGCCTGGTTCCCAACAGGATAAAGAGGAGGAAACAAGCTAAGTACCAGCACTCATCTCGATCCCGACTTCAGATGCGATGTGACCAGCTGACACCATCTCTTCCCTGCCGGGATGAATCCTAGGCCCCCGAAAACTGGAGTGCGGATAAAGCCTCCCTTCCTTGGACGGCTTCTGTCAGGTGCTTTTCCAGAGGTGGCTCAATGGTTAAGGCACAGGACCCAGGTTCAATTCCCAGCACCCATCTGGCTGCTCACACTGTCCATAACTTGAGCTGCAGGGGACCCAATGCCCTCTTCTGCCTTCCATGGGCACCAACCATGTATGTGATGCATAGGCAGACACATAAGTGAAACATTCACACACATGACAATGAAGTAAATCTAAAACCAAGAAAAGCAAGAAGAAGAGCGGCTAACACAGAGGAGATACAGCTTGAAAGTTTCACACCATCAGGTCACATTCCCCAGAAAGCTGCTTCTTCGGTGAGCCTGTACCCTGCTGTGTTGTCTGCAGGCCTCCATGCACAGGGGGTGTTCCAAACATATGTGTGTGCAATCTGGATTCAACTAGGCCAAGTGCAGCCATAGCTGTAGAGGTTGAACCCGGCTCCCACCACCGCCTTCTCCAGCTGCCCCAGGGTATGAGGTAGACGGCAAGAGTATCCATTTTCCCTGTGAGCACAGACAGGATGCGACCTGCTCACCCATGTCCTGTGGAACACGTTTCACAATATTTGAATGTAGCCATGGATTAAGAGCCCAGTGGCTGATACAGGACATTATTAGGTTTATCATTTTAGCCTTATAAAACACAAGGTAGTTTTGCTGTTGTTTTTATTTTAAGGGCTGAAGTAAAATGTGCCACTCAAGAGCTAGTGAAGAGGCACTGGAGAGATGGCTCAGCCCTTAAAGTGTTCTGAGGAAGCAAGAAGGCTGGAGTCTGGATGCTAAGTACTCCCTTAAATACTGAGTGGGCGTGGCGGTAGCCTGAAAGGCAGAGATGGGATCCCAGAGCAAGATGGCTAGCAGGAGAATAACCACATCAGTGAGCTCTGGATTTGATTGGGAGACCCTGCCTCAAAAGAAGAAGGTAGAAGAGCAACTGAAGAAGATTCCGGACATCAGCCTTGGGCCTCTCCACGAACCAGCATTTGTGTACACACACACACACACACTAAAAGGAAGAAACTAAAAACAACAACAACAAAAACCTCATGAAGATTGGAGATTTGGATAAGAATGGCCGCCATAGGCTCACATATTTAAACACTGTCACCAGAGAGTGGAACTGTTTGAAAGGATTAGAAGGATTAGGAGGTGTGGCCTTGTTGGAGGAAGCATGCCACTGGGGGTGGGCTTTGAGGTTTCAAAAGCCCAGACCCAGGTCAAGTCTGTCTCTCTGTCTCTCTGTCTTTCTCTCTCTCTCTCTCTCTCTCTCTCTCTCTCTCTCTCTCTCTCTCTCTCTCTCTCCCTTTCCTCTCCTACCTCTCTGTGCAGATGAGTATGTAGCTCTCAGCTACTGCTCCAGCACGCCATGCCTGCCCCACGCTCCCACCATGATGATCATGGACTAGACCTCTGAAACTGTAAGCCAGTCCCCAGTGCTTTCTCTTGTAAGAATTGCCCTGGTCATGGTGTCTCTGGACAGTGATAGAACAGTGACTGAGACAGGGCAGGAATAGGGGTGAGAGCTTCATCAAAACACGTTATGTGCATGTAGAAAATCCCCAGATTTAAATCTATATAAAAGAAAGAATTGCAGTGCCCAGTCCTGGCAAGCTTTCGGGCCTGACAGAGAGGGCATGCTCGGACAGGGCTCTAGTTCATGAAACCACTCGGCTTCGCTGAGCAGGAATCATTTAATCCCAGAAACCATTCAGCCTGAGTTTTCACACAGGGAGGTGGGGTGTTGAAGCTGCAGAGCTAGGAGCCCAGAATAAAGGCGTCTTTATCACAGTGCAGCCCTTATCGACAGAGAGCTTCTCCTTTGAAAGTCAAATCCCAGGCATTGAGTCAATGGAGGGCATTCCCAGCTCTGCAGCGCCCAGTCAGACGCTCTAATCCTTCCCCTGCCCCACAGCCAGATGGCATCTCTGCCTCAGTGTCCCCCTGCTCTGTCTAGTGCCCCAGGACACCCCAGTAGTCTGAAGAAGAGAAGGAATGAGTGGTTTTGCCACCTCAAAGTCAGTAGGAAATCTGGAGCCGGCCATGTAAAGGGGCTTGTCCAAGATCACACAAGCGGATGATCAGGGAGAAAACCCAGAAGCTTCAGTTTCCACTGACAATCTAGAATGCGGAGCACCAGCAACCATCCTGGGACAAAGATGAACATCAACCTGGGCCAGCCTAGAAGGGGGAGGATTACAGAGTCAGGGACTTCCCTTCTTTCTTCCCCTCTGTAGCCTTGTGGAAAGCCAATCCTTCGCCCTCCTCTACACGATTTCCCCTATTTCTTTTCACTTAAGGGGGGGGGGGTGTCCAGAGAAGATATGTACCAAAAACATGAAGAGATAAGTCATGAGGGCCTAGCCATCCAGCCCAAAGACCTCCCCTCCCAGGAAGCTGCTTCCACACTGGCTCACCTCTGCCTTCCCTCCGACCTCTCACCAAGAAAGCCTTCCAGCCATCAATAGGCACCTTTGAGTTGGGTGCTGTCCTGCCCAGGACAGGATGTGGGGTAGCTTGGGAGGCAGTGGGAATGAACCACAGTCCCTCACAGAAATGCCAGGCCCCTGCATCTGCCATGGTCCTGACAGGTGTGAAGATCTTGTGAGAAGACACTTGGGCTCCTTCTCTTGATGATCTGACTATGGAAAGAAATGGACTTCAGGAAGGCTGAACCCTGGCCTTGTCTTGGGGGACTTGTCTCCAGGAGAGGGATTTTACACAGTTCTGACAATGTGCAGACCACCTTGCAGGACAGACTGGAGTCCAGACAGTGATGATAGGGAGGTCTATCCCTTGACCAGGACTGCTTAGCTGGGTATACCTCTTGCCCTCCATGTAAACCTAAACCTCAAGTCAGGACCTTGAAGATGGGCTGGGGATGGGGGTGCTGGACCTCTTCATTTCTCACTCCAATATAGCCACATAAAGGTTGCACCCAGCTTGGATCCCCAGGCTCCTCCGTTGGCAGCGAGGGGCAGCACTCATAGTTCCCAGGGGCGGAAGCCCACTCTGATCTTCCAATAGCTTCTTCTCACCTCAGGGTGACCAATCCCCAAGACCTGCATTCCTGGGATCTGACACTCAACTCCCCCCACACCAGGCCCTCCCGTGGACTTCCTGACCCTTCCTCTCCTTCACCACTCCTCAGGCCCACTGTCTACTGTGTTCTTCCTCATTCCGGAAGTCTTCTCCATCAACCATGGCTCACCTGGGCCCTTGTCTAACATACATCACACCAGGGAGCCTCCCTGTGGGGTCTCAGTCAAGGGCTAACACAAACAGAAGACGTGAGTTTTGAGGCCGCCATGCAGCATTTACACAAGAGCTGGGCAAGGGCTTGGTGAGTGCAAGCCCACAAATGTCACTCAAAAAGGTTCAGGCCTCTTTAGACAGCAAAGAGAGGGGTCACAAGGGAATGCCAGCCATGGCCAAATGGGTGGTGCATTTGCGAGCATCCTGGAGAACAGGGACTTCGCTATTCTCTGAGTCAGGCAACGACCGCCTTGGGGCATTGAGCTGTGCCCCGCTTGGGAGATCCAGCTGTGCCCCCTTGCAAAAGAAGCATTCCAGCTGTGCTTGTTGGCTGTGTACACTTCTCAAGGAGGGTGGAAGGGACACGGGACCCTCACCTGAGCATCCAGCGGCTTCCTACCACCAGCTGTATGCAAAGCTGCCCTTTTTGCCTTAGGGTGGGGCTAGAGTATATTTTCTAGGGAAGATTAGGGAATGGGGCCCCACCCTCATCCCTGCAGGGTAAAGGCTTTCCAGGTGTGGCCTGTTGGGAAGGAGCGCCCACATCCCTGTAAGCAACCCCTCACCTACACTCTGAAAGTTGGCCCAATAAACTCACTGGTTCTCCAAAGTGAACTTTGGCTCCGCTCCATCCGTCATTGGGACCTTAGGAGAAGGGGTAGATGTCACTTATGTCTCCCCCTGGGAATGAATTTTAGCAAAAGACTGAGAGCTCTGGATTATAATCTAGGCCAGCGACTTGTCCCCTAAAAGAGTCTATGTGTTCTGAGGAGTGTGGATCAGACCCCAGCCCCAAACAGCAGCGTAACTGCCAATCACCAACCACTGTTATTACTTTTTGCTTTTCTTCCCTCTTTCCTCTAACAACACAGGCTTGACTATTTGGGGTGTGTGTGTGTGTGTGTGTGTGTGTGTGTGTGTGTGTGTGTGTGTGTGTAAATGTGCCACAATCTGTGTGTGGAAGTCAGAGGACAAATCTCGAGAATTGGTTCTCTCCATTTACCATGTAGGTCCTAGGGATTGAACTCAGGTCCTTGGGCTTGGCGACAGACACCTTATCTGCTGAGCCCTCTTGCCAGCCTGGTGCAGGGGTCTGAACCATGCTCAGCAAGTGCTCTACCACTGAGCCACATCCCCAGACACCATTTCTGGTATTTTGAAGCCTTTGGGGGTGTTTAAGAGTTCTTTGTGGGTTGGAGAGATGGCTCAGCAGTTAAGACCTGAGTTTGGTTCTTAGCACCCATATCAAGAGACTCATACCTACCTGTAACTCCACCCAAGAGGGGATCAGATGCCCTCTTCTGGCCTCTGCAGACACTCACACTCACATCAACCCATACAATGACATACACATATGGACACAATTAAAAATAAAACCAGGACTGGACACAAGGCTCGGGGATTAAGAGCACATGCTGCCTTCCAAAAGACCCAAGTTCGATTTCCAGCATGCACATGGTAGCTCACAACTGTCTGTAACTCTAGTCTCAGGAACCCCAACAATCTCTTCTGGAGTCTGTGGGCACCTGGTACATATGTAGTGCACAGACATACATGCAGTCAAAACATCCACACATATAAATTAAGATAAAATGTTTTAAATTAAAATAAAATAATTTTTTGAATGCCTTTGAAGTCAGACTGGGAGACAGGTGTGGGCGCTGAGCCTGAGAGAGAGAGAGAGAGAGAGAGAGAGAGAGAGAGAGAGAGAGAAGAGAAGAGAAGAGAAGAGAAGAGAAGAGAAGAGAAGAGAAGAGAAAGAAGAGAAGAGAAGAGAAGAGAAGAGAAGAGAAGAGAAGAGAAGAGAAGAGAAGAGAAGGGAAGAGAAGAGAAGGCAGAAGGCAAGAGGGAGACGGCAGGAGGCCCACATCAGGCAGGAGGGGAACATCTGTGCTGTGGAATCAAACAGGAAGGAGGGTACCCTGGCAGGAGGGGAACATCTGTGCTGTGGAATCAAGCAGGAAGGAGGATACCCTGCGGGGCCTGAGGCTGAGGGAGCAAAGGCAGGTAGTTGAGTTCATCCAGGGCAAGGCTTTGCCGATGACACCAGGATGGATGGGCAAGGACGGGCCTCTGCAGGAGCTGGTGTGGCCCCAACACAGCCCAGTGTGGAGCCTTTTAGCAGCAGCAATGGCTCAGCCCTGCCCTGAGCCTGTAGCAAGAGTTCACAAAATGTCAACTCACTCTTGGGGGAAGAAACCTGTTTCCACCAAGCATCCCAGGACCCAACACACACGCTCACATCCTCTACCTCCCGCTTGGCTTCTGGCCATTCTCATTCCAAATCCCCACCTCATCGATGTTCTTCAGAGCCACCTCCTCCACGATGGCTTCCAAGAGACCTTTTTTTAAAAAAGATTTATTTTTATATATGTATATATGTGTGTATATCTGTAGGATATATGCCATGAATGTTTGGGTGCCTGTGGAGACCAGAAGAGGGCATTAAATGCCCTGCAGCTGGATTGCAGGAGGTTGTGAACCACCCAGCCTGGGTGCTGGGAACTGAACTCTGGTCCTCTGGAAGAACAAGTGCTCTTAACTCCTACGTCATCTCTCCAGCCCTGAGTGTTTGCTTATTAAACATTCACACAACGTGCTGACTCTCTTACGCTTTCCGTCCAAGGGCTTCCCAAGGCCTCAGGGCGCTTCCGGGACTTTAACGCATGGACTCAGTGTAAGTGGTGGCATAGAGAAGGAACCCCATTGGCGGTGACTGTCTTGCTCACTTTCCACGTCATGTGGGGACAAGGGAATACTAGGTTTGTCAGCGGATGGAGGCAGGAGCAGTGAGGGGTCCCTGGGTCCCTGGGAAAGGCAAGGCAGGGCGAGGGAAATGGCTAAGAACAGGCCGGTTGAAACTGGTTAGCTGTCAGCCAGCGGGCTTTGGGCAGGGGCTATTCCAGGTGTGTGTCACGTGACCTGGCATGTGCAAGTACAGGGAGAACGTGGTCCTCAGGGTGGGCTCAGACCTCGGGCCTGGTGACTGACAGCGGCTAAGGGCACAAGGGAACCTAAGAAGATGCCATGAGGACAGAGGGCTGTCCCTTCCCTCCTCCAGCTCTGACTCAGAGTCCACCTACCTCTCGTTCTGACACGGCGGACCCTGCCCCGTGGACCTTCCGGCACCGCCCACACCTGACTCCATCCTCGTGTTAACTCCTCAGCCATATCCCTTGCTCCTTCCGTGTGCAGCCACCAACCGTAGGCACGTGGCATCTTCTTGTACACTTTGGCCTGGCAGGCGGCCCGAGTCCTTCCCCTGTACCTCCAGGACCACCCCGGCTTCTGTCCTGGGGCCTATCCTACTGCTTCCACAGGGACCTCCCTTCCAGAGCTCCCTGCCCACCAACTAGGGAACTGCCTCTCATCAGCATTCATAATTCTTAAAATTCAGAAGTAACAGCAGAACCCAGAAAAACAGAGGCTGGAGAGATGGTTCAGCAGTGAAGATCACTTGTTCTAGCAGAGAACCTGGGTTCGATTCCCAGCACCCACATGGTGGTTTATAACCTCCGAAACTCCAGGTCTAGGGGATCCAATGCCCTCTTCTGACCTCCAAGGGCATCAGGCATGCATAGGAGCACAACACTCACATACATAAAAGAAAATAAATTAATTTTAACAACTCTCCTCACACATGACAAAATCTTCCTTGATCCAATGAAAGAGGATGACTTATAACTTACATTCCAGAAAAAAAAAAAAAAAAAAAAAAAGACAAAGTTCCTTGGTACATAAATGTTTCCTCCAGGACCAGGGCTGTAGCGCAGTTGGTTGACTGCTAGCCTCGCATGCACAAAGCCCTGGGTTCGACCCTCAGTGCCACATAAACTGAGCATGGTGGTGCACGTGTGTAATCTCAGCACTTGGGGAGCAGAGGCAGGAGGATCAGAAGTTCAGGGTCATCTTCAGATGCATAGGGAATTCGAGCCTGGTCTACGTGAGACTTTGTCTCAAAAGGGGAAAAAAATAAGCAAAGATTTCCTTTGATTCAGTAAGATTTCCTCTAATTCAATACAAAACCAAAAAACCTGATGAAAATTGGGTGAAACCTGAACAGACTGTTCACGGAAAAGGAAGTACAAAAGGCTCCTGTGTGTCAGGCTCACCTTGTTCGCAGTAAGAAAAACGCAAGTTAAAATGACACAGAACAGGGCCGGCAAGATGGTTCGGCAGATAAGGATGTTTGCTACCAAACCTGACCATCTGGGTTTGACCCCTGGAACCTATACGGTAGAAAGAGAGAGCCAGCTCTCACAAGTTGTCCTTTGACATGTGTGCTGGCACATGCACTCCCCCACATGCAATTAAAAAAATAATGTGGTTATTATTATTATTATTATTATTATTATTATTATTATTATAATATTGAACACCTACAATGCTTGGACTCCTAGCATTCAGGAGTCCAAGGCCAGAAGAGTGCAAGTCCCAGGCTAGCCTGGGCTATACTGTGAGACCCTAACTCAAACAAACAAACAAACAAACAAACAAATCAAAGTAAAAACTTCAAGGAGAAACTATCTTTTGTCTCCAGAGCAACAAGCCAGTTTGATAACAGCACCACACTGACTGGCGGGCCACTCCATGCCTGGGACATTGCCTCACATACAGCCACCTGCATTTACAAAGTAACTCGGGTACTAAGCAACTCTGTGCAATATCCTGGGTAGAGGCAAAAGACTCAATGCGGCGACCTATACTCTAGACAAGAGAGAAACTCTCTGTAGAGACAGGGAAGAACTCACAATAGTTGAATGGGAAGATAAAACACAAGGTCAGATAAACACACTAAGCCCTCCCTAACTGTCCATCCTGCCTTCAGCACCCCCTCCTCCCCTCAGCCCACAATGTTTGGGGGAACCAGCTGCCCTGCTCCCTGCTGCTGTTGGGTGGGCAACTCACCTGACTCATCGGACTTGCCCGATTCTCATCGGACTTGCCCGCGCTCTGCTGGTGGTACAGCAGCCTCCTTTGCCCAGAGCTGCCATGGTGCTCTGGCTTATCACAGGTCCAAAGTAACAGGGCCAAGCATCCATAGACGAGGCTCCCCACACTGCAAGCCAAAATAAGCCCTCCCCCTTCTAAGGTGATTATCTTAGATATGAGGTTAATTAGTTCCATCATGGTGATGGAAAGAGGGGCAGCATGGAGTCTCATCCCTGCTGAGCCTTGGTGAATTCAGATTAGTATCTTCTCATCGGCCTTCCTGACCCCAGGACCAATGGAGCTCACCTGGAGGGGGCAATTTCATTCCCCAGAGAACATCTACCCCCCCCATCCCCGTGTGAGTGTGCAGCAGCCAGAAATGCCAAGGAACACCGTGTAGAACTGTCTCCTTTACAATAGCGAATTTGCTGGTCCAAAGTGCTGGCCATGGCGTGGGAACACAGCCCAGCTGGAGGCCCCGGGTTCCAGCCCCAGCAATGCATAAAGCTGCCTTGGTAGCTCATACCTGTAATCCTGGCTCAGAAAGTGAAGGCAGGAGATCAAGAACTCAAGGTGATCCTTAGCTACATATGACTTCTGGGCTAGTCTGGGCTATCTGGGACCTTGTCTCAAAAACAAAACGAAGGAACCAAAACAGACAAAGACGTCAGGAGTGCTAAGAAGCCGCAGCTCAGACTGTCAAGGCCTGGGACACACTCATTGCATGCTCTGTTTCTCCTGCGTGCCACCTATCAACATTCAATCTTGAGCCGTGCAAAGGTACTGGCCCGGTTCCAGCCTGGGCTTTATGGAATGTGTAAATGAATTAAAGTCATCGCTCATGTTCATCTCTGTGTGTCCACTCCTCAGTGCGCAAGCACAGGGCCTGGGGCTTGGCAATGAGAATGTGTGGATTGATAAGATACTCACGGGGGCAGGTCACACTGTACAGAAGCCACCTCATGACCTGGCCTCCAACTAACTCTACTGGACCCTCTGTGCCGGCATGGCGGTCCTTCCCCTTGACTGCCCGCTTCTCATCCTTACTCTCATATGCTTATATGAGACACTTCTCTCAGTTCATTATACCTGGGTAGTCTCATGGGCCCTCAAAGCCACCCAGCCCAAGCGGATCTTCTCCCATCTTGGTGAATACCCTCAGTGGCCACTGCCCCCCCCCAGCTTGGTGAGCACCCTGGTTTTCTGCCTGTATGGTTTTCTTGCCTCCAGCCTCTTTCCCTCCTAGTCCACCTGCTTTATCACTTACTTCCTTGTAAGATGGTGATCAGCCTTCATGGCTTCCTGCCTGAAATCTCTTTCATTGCTTCTCAGTCTCCATGGAGCACAGCCCAGTTTCCTCAGCTGGGAGCAAGACTCTCTACCCGACCCTCTCCTCCTACCATACTTGCCTCTGGCCACAGCCTCCAATGCCAGGCATATGAACTTGTGCGCCACTCACTGGATGCCATAAGCTAGAATTTTACTTCCGTCCACCCCCTTAGATGTCCAGAGAGATCATTTACCCTTGAAACCAAGGTCAAACATCTCTTCTTGAAACATCCTAAACATAGGTGCATGCCTAAATTCCCAGCACTAGAGAGACTGAACAGGAGGGCTGCAAGCCTCTGGCCAGCCTAAGCTACATAGTGAAAGCCTATCTCAAGAGGGTTAACTTTCTAAAATTGCACTTATTAATTGTGTGCGTGTGCATGTGTGTGCACACACACCACAGCCATCATGTGGAAGTCAGAGGACAACTTGCAAATGTCTGTTTTTTTCTTTCCACCACATGGGTCTCAGGATTGGCAGCAAATACCTTTAGCCACTGAGCCATATCTCATCCAACCCAGGCCTATCTCAAAAAGCACACAAAACTCTAGATGTATTTATTCTTCCCATATGACCAGCAGCTCCACTTCAGGGCATCCACTCCAGAAGGTCAAAGTCAGGGACTCAACAGCTACTCGCCTACCTGGCTCACCCCAGAATCCTCCACAGCAGCCAAAGGGTAGCAGCCAGTTAGGTGTCTAGGAGCAGCGGAGCAGATGCACAGGATGTGGCCCATAGCTGCCTCAGAAGGAAATTCTGACTCAGGCTATAACATGCACCAACCATGAGGATATTATGGCAACTGAGAGGTCAGTCACAGAAGACACCTACTGGATTGTTCCACCTACTACATGCAGTACAGTCTTCCTCCATCTGTGCTCTCCAGGCATGCATCTTTGAACGGCAGAGCATTCTTCAGTCAAGGGTATACAAGGGTATGCTCCCAGGTAGAACTTCCAAACGAGTTCCCAGGAAGAGGAGGAGAAGACATGTCCACAGAGGCATGCTTCCTGTCTGCTGCCAGGAGATGCCCTGTACTGCTTCCAGACCGGCAGACAGAAGGGCCAGCACTAGACACATCACCTTGACCTTGGACCAGAACTGGGAACCAAAAAAACCTCTTTTCATTAAAACATAGGCCACTGTGGTATTGTGTTATGTGCCATTGAAAAGAGACTCCCATTGCTTGATACAAGGTACCCTTAGCTGTCAATCACAGAAACAGGAAGCAGAAGGGTAGTGGCAGAAGGGCTGGACAGTAGGAAGCTGGTGTTTATTTGGGTGCAAAGTTGTGGCGTGGGATGGTGGTGACATCCGCAGAATAATGAGAATGTGCTTAATGACAATGAATCGTATCTTTCCATAGTCTCCAAACGGGGCATGGGGAATGGCTTAGCTGGTAAGGTGCTTGCCTTGTGGGCATGAGGACCTCAGGTTGATACCCAGAACCCATGTAAATAAAAAAAAAAAAAGCCAGGTATGACGGCACATACCTGCAATCTCAGTGTTAGTGGGCCTAGCCTACTTGGTTAATTCCAGATAAAAGTGGGAGAGCCTATCTCAAAAAACAAGCTATATGGTACCTGAAGAATAATAGCTAACGATAGCCTCTGGCTGCCACATGTGCGCGCGCGCGCACACACACACACACACACACACACGCACACACACACAGAGTCAAAATGAGAATGCTATATTCTATGTGTTTTACCACAACAACAAAGGGATAAACAACCCCCCACCCCACCCCATCCCCCCCTCTTGTGACATTTCTGACACTGTCACCATCTTCTCCCTAAAGGAACTCTGTCCTGTAGAGTTCCCTCCAGCACACAGGACCTCATGGCTGGCCACACTCTCCTCTGTACACCTGGGCAAGGCATTGACAGACACCTTGGATTAAGGGTTTCTGCAGCCTGGGGAATCCGTCTAATTCCAAAGATCCTTCCCAGTATCCAGCCCACAGCCCAGAGCTGAGCTTCTTCTTGAAGACTGTAAGAATGAATAGCCCAAAGCAATTGTGATTTACTTCTGAGATTTGTCAGCAACCATACCACCCAAGCCTAAGCCCGCCAAAATAAATCCTCTGCCCTTCCATTAAGCAACAAGGTCAGAAGGGGATTCCGTGGACAGAGTTAATAAACAGCTAACATGGAAGGAATAATCAAACCACAGCCAGGGAGGGTTGAATGAGGCGTGAGCGTGCATCTCAAAGGGCACCCAGCCCACTCTCCTGCGGTTGCTGAGCTGATTCACTTCCTGCATCCCTTCCCAGGGCAAGGAGAGAGGGCAATGTGGAATAGGGACACAGGATTCATCATTTGCTGCCCTGCACTGGAAGGTCCTTGACCTCAGTGTGGGGCCCAGACCACACACATGGCTCCTACCCCCTCCTTCTTATGTAACTCAAGGTCTAGAGGCACAGAGAGCTGGCCTTGGCTCGCAGCATGAGGTCCAACAGCCTTGCCTCCTTCCCTCTGACCTGTCCCACTTACTCCTCATCCGCGCACAGGGCACACTCACAAAACTAGCTAGAAGCCCTTTTGTACCAAGAGAAATCCTGGGGGAGGGCAGGTCTTCAGAGACCATCTCATGCAGCCTTTCTCAAGCAGAGGCAATGCTGCCCCAGGGCACCTCTGCTGATGTCCAGAGGCGTTCTCAGACGTCAAAAAGAACTCTGAAGCCCAGTAGAGTGCCACATATCTTTAATCGCAGCACAGGCAGGCAAATCTGAGTTTGAAGCCAGCCAAGGGAGATGGAGATATATATCCCAGTAAAGTGCTGGCTGCTCTCCCGGAGTACCTAGGCTGGGCTTTTAGCATCTATATGGTAGCTCATACCACCTTAACTCCAGTTCCAGGGAGATCTGATTCCCTCTTCTGGTCTCTATGGGTACTGGTCTCTATACACACACACACACACACACACACACACACACACACACACACACAGAGTTGATGTGGTGTGACAGCACTATTGTGTAGAGGCTAAGGGTACAGAAAAGTGCCCACTATGACACAGACAGCCCCCTCCTCTCTGCCTCCAAGTGGCAATGGTGCTAAAGGTGAGTTACCTTTACAGAATCCAAGCCTCTCTGACAGAGAAGGAAACTGAGGCTCAGAAAGAGACAGGTCCCATGTCACACTGCCACCTGGACAATGTTAGAACCAGAACCTGAGGAGGCTGTCTGTCAGCCACATTCACCTGCTGGAAATGTAGCCAAGGCCAGCGGCAGGTTACTGGAGCAGCTGGATTCTGGGCTCTGGGATCTAGAGGCTGTGTGGTTGGGCTCTGTGTCTCTGAAAGGCTCCCAATGAATCCCCCAGATAGCACGGGCCACCTTGGCTACAAAGCTACTAATTAACCAAAGGGGTATGACCTTAAGGGACAAAATGGCCTTCTCGAGGCTCAGGCAAACTCTCCTCCTTCAGGTCTGCACAATCCAGAGCCTGCTGTGGGTGATCCTGGCCTGGTCAAGGTCAGAAGGCATGCTAAAATCCAGCTTAGCAGGCAAGTCAGAGATGGGAATAAAACTGGGCCACCACTTTGGGGGACAGCATCCTTGTCACCAAGTACAAAAAAATGATGGTATTTTCGCATGGGATGGCTCCCCTCTGCCAGACTACACAATTTCCTAACCATCCCCGGGGTCATCCTTGTCCTTGTCTCCATGTGAGGGCCAGACCCTGGACAGCAGAGCGAGCACTGACTCATGAAGTGTTGCAACAGGCGTACTTTTCCATCCACGCTGGTGGAACGCCATCAACGTGCAAAGGGACAGAACACTGGGTCTCAGGCATGGACTTACGCTCTCCAAAAAAGGGGGACCCACAGAGGGTGTCTAGGGGCAAGGATGGCAGAGGGATGGGGTGTCTACAACAGCCTACAACAGGTATGAGAGAAGCCCCACCCTGCCTTATCTCTCCAGGAGAAGCCTTACCTGGCTTCCTTGACTGGCCCACCCCTCCTCCTCCCCAACTACCCCAACTACCCCAGCTACCCCAACAAGCGAGGAACTAACACATTCTTCAAGGCTGGGTTCTGGCACTCCCTGCCCCAACTTCAAGGTCCAGCAGGAGCATTCCAGTGCCATGAACTGAGCTGTTTGGGGTCAAAGGCAGGGCTTAGGCAGGAAGCCAAAACTCCCAGTGGGTCTATGAAGGTCAGGCAGGAGAGTGGCTTTCTGTAGGAGGGTGTGTGCCTCACCCCTGCCCCCAGGCTCTCCCCCTGCATTCCCAGGGGGGCCTCTGAGCCCCCCTCCCCACCAGCCTTCTCAGACTGGCCACTTGGCCTAGCTCGTCTTAGCGTCCACCCCTCCTTAGGAGGCTGGATTCCTCCTCACTGGGACTCCTCCACTGCCCCTTGCAGTGTCCATCAGCTCATGGAGATATCCCTGTAGGTGACTCTGGGGACAGCCAGCCTGAAGGCCCTGACCTGGGTTCTGGGACCCTCCTCCCCTTGCCTCTATGGCGGGGTGTCCCCTCTCCTTACGTGGAAAAACAGAACGGGGGGAGAGAGATTCAAGACTCTCCAGGTCTCATGAATTATGGAAATCTTTCTTCCTGTACAGATTATTTTTGATCAGTGAATACTTCTTACAAAGCTACTGTATGTTCCATGCTCCTGATGAGGCTTGTTCTCTGGGGAACACTCAAAGGCACAGTTACTGCTCAAGAGAGACATAAAGCCTACCTAGAGAAAGCAGATTACCACACATAGGCCACCACCACCACCACCACCACCACCACCACCACCACCACCACCACCCGTTGGATTTGCTCTGCAACCTACAGATGCCTTTGGAGCACCCACTTGCTCATAAAACCTTATTTCTCACTAGGGGAAACTGAGGCAAGAAAAGTGAATTTTTTCCCCAATCCCTGGCCAACCCTGCAGGGTAGTAAGAATTAAGAAAAGGCGATGACAGGCTGGAGAGATGGTTCCGTGGTGAAAAACACTACCTGTTCTTCCAGAGGACCCCGGTTCAGTTCCCAGCACCCACATGGTAGCTCACAACTGTCTGTAACTCCAGTTCCAGGAGACCCAAAATCCATACCAAAACACCAATGCACATAAAATAGAAATAAATAAACTTTTAAAAATATTAAAAAAAAAAAAAAAGCCATGTAGCGGTGGCGCACGCCTTTAATCCCAGCACTCAGGAGGCAGAGCATTCTGTGAGTTCGAGGCCAGCCTGGTCTACAGAGTGAGATCCAGGAAAGGCTCCAAAACTACAGAGAAACCCTGTCTTGAAAAAAAAAATTAAAAAAGAAAAGGCAATGACAATTACTGTTTCCAAATGAGACCTCTGAGGAGTGGGGAGGAATTCCACTAGGTGGGACGAAGTCGCTCATCCTCCAGCTCAGGAGAAGAACACACTGGCTGTCCACTTTACCCAGCACACTGCCTTTCCTTGCCCCTACAAGAAGTGGGATTAACGATAATGGTTTTATTTAACTGGATTAAGAAAGAAGTTGCCCCAAGTAGGGGCAGGGTGTGAAGGCATCTGGGAGTGTGTCTGTAGCTTTCTGGTCCTCGGTTTCAATGTCCTTCCTGCTCTTCAAGGGCAAAGACCTGCCGGCTGGAAAAGAACTCAGCTGTTTCTGGTTAACTCACACTGTTCTGGCCAAGTTTCTTCCCGATGCCAAGCACTGTGGCTACAGAAGGGAAGCGCCCGTCCTGCCTCCTGCTGTCTGGGGAGCTTAACAAGGGGCTGCTGGGTCTGGGCAGTGTTTCCTAAGGGGATTTGCGTTCTATTTGGAGGTGCCCTTGCCTTGTGCACTCCCGGAACTGCAGGGGAGACCAACGAGAAACAGGCCCCTGCTGGTCACAACCAGAATGCAGACAGGGCAGCAATGGCTCAGCCGGTAAAGGTGCTTGCTACCAAGCCTGACAACCTGAGTTCGATCCTCAGGCCCCACATGGTGGAAGGAGAGAACCTATTTCTCCAAGTTGTCTTCTGATTTCCATGGGCACCCCCCGACACGCACAAACACGGTAATAAACAAATGTAGTGATCTCCTAAAATGCAGACGCACCTGGTCTCAAGAGGTTGCGGTTGAGGTCCACCACTGTGCTCGAGCCAAATGCTTAGCTTTTTGGAGGGGTCTCCTTTCTTTCTTCACTTACCACCTGCACGCTTTGTCCCCGGGGAAAAGTGAAATCTGGGGTGTCCATGTCAGCCACGATGGCTGCTTTGGGATCCAACCCCCTCAGCGCCTCCCCTGGGGGCGGGGTGAAGCTTTCCTTTCTCCACCAGGCAGTGAGCTCTTCTCTCACTGAAGGAAGAAAGCCATTGTGTGTGCACATCCGTGAGGGTTTAGTGGACTCTGGTGCTCTTCACCTGCAGGCTGCAGCCCCCCTCATGACTTAGGCTCATCACACTTGGGCTCGGGGCTTGAGAGTGCTTGGATGGGCGTCAATGAGGACCCGGCCTCATTGACAGAATGAGGCAGAGAAGGAAAAAGAAAAAGAAAGAGAAAAAGGAAAAAAAAAAAAAAAAAAAAAAAAAAAAAAAAAAAAAAAAAAACCCAACCATCTCCCTGTGGCCGGGCAGCCTCTTTATCAGGGTGCAGACCTACCTCCTTAGACATAAAACTGCCTTCCAGGCACACTATCTAACTGGTTCATAGCGTGCGTCTAGGGGAAGGAGGCGGGAAGTTCGGATATAAACATCCCTGAGGCTTAAGAATTACCAACTGTCAGTTCCCATCCCAGGATTTTTTCAGGGATGGAGAGCCAGAATGGGGAGGGTGTCTACTTCGCTGCTTTAACTAAGAAAAACTGAATTCTCAGGGAGGCTGGGGCGGAGGCATCTCCTCTTTCACGTGGGCTCGGGGTGCCTGGGTACAAGTGTTTGCCTTAGCACTCTCGCCTGATGCACCGCCGTCCAGGCTCAAACTTTCCAAGATCCGTCATCTCCAAGCAACCACCCGCGCTCCGCTGCTCAGCGGCAGAGAAGAGTGCATGGACAGGGTCAGGACGCACGCGAGGCGGAGACCCGTGGGGAACACTGGCCGAGTCCCACCCTCGGTTACCTGGGTTCTGAGGCTCACTGGCGTCCCGTGGACAGGGCGCAGAGACACGGCAGGGGCAGACTGGAGACGGGCCACTCCTCCTGGGCCACCGCGGGCCCCCAGGCTCATGGGAACTGCACCTGGAGCACCAGGCGGCGCGCCCTCCAGCCGCGGGTCTCCGCCCAGGCTGTCCTGGCGCGGGGCGGGGCAGGGCGGCCCCGGGGAGGAGCCGAGAGATGAGCTCCCCTCCCAGCTCCCAGGCCGCGCCAGGCCTGGAGCCCTGAACTCTGGGCCTCTTCACCTCCAAAGCCTCGCCACGTCCCTTCAGCCTCAGGTGTTCCTTAGATGGAATCTGAGATGCACAAGGTCCTCTTTCGCACCCTGTACCCTCTGGGGGGTACTCCACACTACCCCTACCCTTAGATCTGCGGTCTAGGAGCCCAGAGGCCACCTTGTAGGTGCAGCTCACTGAAGGACATAAAAGCAACTGGTATACTGTCCCACCCCATGGAGTCCTCTCCCCTGCTGAGAGGCCCCTGGGTGACTCTGAGCCCTGCCATCCATCCGCCTAGAACAGTGGGTCCTTGGCAACCCTCTACTCTTCTCGGAGGGCTCTGAGTCGAGTCCCAGGTCCCAGGCTCCCAGATTGGAAGGTGCTGGGCATGGCCCTCTGCCAGCTAGTGGACACAGAGGTAAGAATGAAGGCACACAGAGGACAAAAAAATCTGGCTCCAGGGATCTGGAAGCTGGCTCTCCAGGTGTGGAAGAACAGCCCAAAGCCATTTCCTCCTCCTCCTCCCGCCCTACCGCAGGCAGTCAAGCCCCAGAATCAATCTGAAAGGCTCCAGTGGGCAGTGGACAGACACCTTGGTCCACCCGCTAGTCATCTTCCCTCTGCTTCCTGCCCTGTCTTGCTGGTGGGTATGGGCACTGGGAACAACAGGAAACCTGGCCTCCAGACACCTGGGCCTTAGTCTCCAGACAACTCTGACCTTGAGCAAGCCCTGACCCCTTCCAGGTCTGTTTCTGAATGGAGTCACTGTGATGCATTGGAGCAAATTGCCTTCAGCCCCTTTTATAGATACCAGATCATGATATTGGGCATCTTGTTTTATAGTTTGGTGGCTGGATTTGTTTTCTCAGAACTCTCTTTTTTTTTTTCTTTCTTCTCTCTTCTCTCTTGTGTGTGTGTGTGTGTGTGTGTGTGTGTGTGTGTGTGTGTGTGTTCATGTGCGGTCATGTATCCTGGTTGGCCAGTGGGCCCCAAGGATCCACCTGGCTTTGCCTCCCAGTGTTAGGATTACAAGCATGAGCCGCTAATTCTTGGCTTATTTGTGTGTCTGTGTGCATGCCTTATGTGCCCAGGTACCCACAGAGGCCAAAATCAAAGGAGTTGGGTGTTGGATCTCCTAGGTTGCAGGTGGTTGTGAGCCACCGGATATGGATGCTGGGGACTGCTCTGGGGTCCTCTGAAGGAGCAGCAAGTGCTCTTAATGCTTCTCTCCAGCTCCTTGTCCCTTTTAAACATGGACTGTGGGGATGGAACACGGGTTTTTATGCTTGAGAGGCAAGCACTTTACCAACTGAGCTACCCCCCAGCACTCCCAGATCTAATTGCTTATGGGGAAAGTGTATTAGCCACATAGGCAGGCAAGCATCCTGTGTAAACCAGTTTGACTGGGGAATGGAAATGGGATCCACGCTGTGCTCAGCCTTGGGTGAATCCACTAGATGGAGATGCAGATCCCTACTTTGTCTTCCCAAGGCTATCAGCAGGAGAGAGCAAGGGAGGTTCCCCCCCTCACCCGCCCCCTGCCAGCAGGTACGGCAGTAACAGAAGAACTGCCTGCCCCGTGGGTTTTCTGATACCATCTTTTGATTATATCATGGGAATGGGCTTTGGAGGCAGAAAGCAGCATACAGCATTCTTTAGGAGGACTCTTTGCACTCCTTGCCGAAGCTGCAGAACCCACAGTATAGGCACACACCCCACTACCAGCAGCCAAGGTTAACAGAGATGCCTAGTGCCCACCCAGAGTCCTGCCCACTGCAGGCATGTGCACCTTGTGAAGGGAAGCAGACTCCTAAGCTAAATGCATGTGGTCCTTGCTGATGAATCCATCAGCATGTCTCAATTCATGACAGTCTTGCATATAGGTATCATACCCATCTCTGCTCTCAGGGAGTTCAGAGTCTAGCTGAAAGATAAAACACCGTGTGAAGGGCTGGAGAGATGGATCAGTAAAGAACAAACACCTGGCTGCTCTTACAGAGGACCTGGGTTTGGTTCCCAGCATCCACATCAGGTAGTTCACAACTGCCTGTAACTCCAGTTCCAAGGGATCCAGTGCACATGGTACAAGTCCCTGGACCCAAGCACACACGCATATTGGTAGGAGAGAGATAGCTAGATCTTTAGACATGGTGTGCAGCAGGGAGAGAGGGATGATGAGCACACAGGAAGATCAGAGCAGGGGAAAGAGAAGTGAGTGGGCTGCTGGCGTAGAGACACAGGAGAGTTTGGAGAGTACTGGGTTCAACTCACAGAGTCATACTGGGGAAATAGAGAGCCTGAGAAGAAAGTGACCAGCCCAAGGTCACACAGTCACAGGACATAAGTAGCAGAGTTGGAATATAGGTCCAGGTCCTCAGGACTAGGTATTGTTTTAGACTTTCTCTGTAACCCAGGGAAATGTAGAGCCTGGGAAATATGGGGTGCCTTGCGGTGGAGAAGAGGAACTAAGGCAGGGACCAGCAGGGGGAGACTGGGGCAAGGATCTGGAGGGAGGGAGTGGGGCAGAGCAGGAAAGCCAGACTGACGACTGTACTGTAGACATAGAAACATTTTAAGCCCAAGCCAGCTGGGGAAATAGGGGCACAGGATGTCCTTAGAGACATGGCTCCCCAAATGCCCAACAAGACGGCAGGCCACCCGCCAAGAAGGCAGCGGGTAGTACAGCCTGGTAGGATGAGTACCAGGATGAACTCCAGGGGTCATGTAGTCTGTATCCAAACGGCCTAGGCCATGATATTTCTGTTCTCTGAGCCCTGGTTTGTTCACCCCTGAAGTAAGCAGGTACCCTCTTCCTTCCCAGGATCACAGCATGGCGGAAGATGACATCTGGAAACATTCGGCAAGCATAGTACACACAGCAGATCTCAAATGTACAGCAGCATTGGTTTCTACCCACTAGCCTCTGCTATGGGATATCTTTCTGTTCACTGTGAATGTGTGTTGCTCTGATTGGTTGATAAATAAAGCTGCATTGGCCTGTGCAAGGCAGCTCAGAGGCAGGTAGGAAATCCAAGCAGAGATACAGAGAGAAGAAAGGAGAGGAGAGAGAGAGATGCTGGCTGCCACCGAAGGAGCAGCAAGATGCCAACAGATTGGTAATGCCATAGCTACGTGGCAATGTATAGACTAATAGAAATGGGTTAAGTTATAAGAACTAGCTAGCAAGAAGCCTGCCATAGGCCATACAATTGGTAATTAATATTAAGCCTCTGACTGATTATTTTAAAAGCGGCTGAGGGACCACGGGGCTGGGTGGGACCTGAGAAAAGTTACGGCTACACAACTCAATCTGTGTCAGTTCAAAATGCCTTGCATGGGCTGTTGCAATGGCTCAGCTTGCTGTGCGAGCCTGTTGTGTGCCCTCCAGAACCCACTGTGGAAGGAGGGAACTGACAGCTGAAAGCTGTCCTGTCACATCCCCCTCGCATGCTGAGCACTTGCATACTACACACACAAATACATAACATTGTGAAAGTCAAAGAAAAGGCTCTGTCCAAGTCTGGGTGGTGGCACAGACCTGTAATCCCAACACTCAGGAGACAAAGCAGTTAGACCCTGTCTCAGAAAGGAGGGAGGAAGGGAGAAGAGGAGACACAAAAGAGGAAGGGCAGGACAGCGGGGAGAGACTAGCTCTCTCAGCTCTGTTCAGGTGTTTCTGGGTTTGCAGCATGTCTCTCCACCCTCCGCCTCCATCTTCACACAGCTGTCCCTGTGTCCCTGTGTCTCTCTGCCCCGTCTAAGCACATCACTTTTGGGGTCAGGACAATCTGAACTCATGACCTCTGCAGAGCCTTCTCCCACCCGGCTCACTGTCACAGCAGCAGGGATGGGGACACACAGAGGGAGACCTGTGCAACCCCGAGCGTGTGTGTCGGCTCCCACTGCAGACAGGGTGTTACAGCAGGGGCAGGCTGCCTTTCCATTTGGGCCTGGACAGAGCTTCCTAGAACCTCTTCCCTCTCTCGGTGGTACTATAGCCATTTGGAGGTGGGACTGGGGTCCACCTCCCGGGACTTCCCTTCCTGCCCAACTCAGACATTCCATCTTGCAGGGAAGCTCCTTAAACATGAAGGTAAATAACCCACAATAGCTTCAGGAAGTCCCTGAAACCAACCAGATTCACTAGGCTCCTCCCTGCCAGAGTAAACAATAAAAGCTGAGTGTAGCTCTCAGACAGAAATGAAGCTGAGAGGCCAAGAAGACTCTGACCTGATCAGTTCCCTGGAAGAAGTGGTTTAGACCAGGGTCCCTTGGAAAGGACGTTCTTGAACCTGTCAAGCTGCCTGTAGGCTGTGCAGTGGGCTCCAGGTTCCTGGGTTTTGTGAGCTTGAGTGGGCCTTGCCAACACAGCTCTGTATTATTTCTGTTGCTGTAACTTCCCACCCATACTCCTGTAAGTAACCCAACAGAACTCCCTGTTTCACCAAGTTGGACTTTGGTGGGAGCCAAAATCTGGTCTGTTGTGGGATCCCCATCTGGGGTGAGTAGACGTGTGTGTTGCATCTCCCCAGGAAAAATCTTGTCACACAACACGTCTGATCACAGCTGTCTGAACAGTGCCAGTTGCACCCCTTCTGGTAACATCTGTCCTCCAGGGTCTCTCTCTCTCCCTCTGGAAAGACCCTCCCTCTGAGAGAAGGGGCACAGAGAGAACCATGCTTCTCTCTGCTGGCCCCTGCCCCCCATGCCTCAGCCATACTTCTGCAGCCCAGGTCTGGAAGCCAGGTGCCTGTGATTTGTGTTTTGTGTGGAGAACATAAGAGCCTCAGGTAGACGCCTTGGGGCAGGGGCACAGTGGCTGGAAGTCCCTCCCGTGTGTGGATCATGTCCTGATAGTAGCGCTTAGAGATGTGGAGATGAAGGACTGGCCCTTGATGAGTGTGTGTAGGTTGGGGGAAGGCTCTGGAAGGGGAAGAGGGAACCCCCTCTTGGCCAGGGCTCAGGCTTATGCCCCTTCCCCGCCCCCCAAGGAGAGAGAAAGAGAGACCCACAAGGGTCTATCTTCTCGGGTATTTAAAAGAAGTCCTAGGCCTACTCTGTGCCTGGAAGGTTCCTAGGCCCAGTGTCTATCAAAACCAGAATGTGGGGCCTAGAGAGATAGCTCAGTGGTAGAGTACTTACCAGGCAATGGTGAGACCTGGATCTCACCTAAGTAAAAGCTGGCTGGATGAGCCCTCCTTCCATCCCAGAACCTGGGAGGCAGAGGCAGGGGATCCCCAGAACAAACAGCTAGCTGGATGTGGTGGTCTGACTGAAAATGGCCCCCTTAGGTTCATAGGGAGCGGTACCATTTGAAAGGATTAGGACATGCGGCCTTGTGGGAGGAGGTGTGGCCTTGTTAGAGGAAGTGTGTCACTGGGGGTGGGCTTTGAGGTTTCAGAAGCTCAAGCCAGGCCCAGTGGCTCGCTTTCCTTCTGCTGTCCCTAGATATAGATCTCTCAGCTACCTCTACAGTGCCGCATCTGTCTGCATGCCGCCATGCTTCCCACCACGACAATGATGAACTAAACCTCTGAAACATAAGCCGGCCCAATTAAAAACTTTCCTTTATAAAAGCTGCTATGGTCATGGCGCCTCTTCACAGCAGCAGAACGCTGACTAAGACGCTGGACTAGGCAATGGGTAAGGTCTGGTTCAAGAGAGAGACCTTGCCTCAATAAAATGGAGAGTGATCAAAGAAGACACCCAATGTTACCTGTGGGCCTCCATATGAATAGACCTACCCATGCACCCACAAACACACGTTGGCTCATGTACATGTAAATGTAGATGTACACATATCTGTATCACACACACACACACACACACACACACACACACCCCTAGTTGCACATAAAAAAACAAAAACTAACAACTAGAGTGCCCAACAGGATCTC
The DNA here is from genome assembly GCF_004664715.2 of Peromyscus leucopus. Lineage (NCBI taxonomy): Eukaryota > Metazoa > Chordata > Mammalia > Rodentia > Cricetidae > Peromyscus > Peromyscus leucopus. The sequence continues at coordinate 10,834,187 of NC_051069.1, read as the reverse complement.
CAGGCCTATCTGACCTGAAGAAGATGTTCCAAGAGCAACAGAAAAGCTGCTGGAGAGACCAGAAGCTGTGTCATGTCCAGGTCTGTCTCGGGGCCCAGCCTGCCACTCCCAGGCAGCCCCCTGTTTACAAGGGGAGAGCCAGGGACCAGGCTATACCAGCACAGAGAGACACTGCTTTATAGAGGTGGAGGATTTCTTTGACAAGACTTGGGGGAGGAAGCTCAGAGGTCTGAATGGGGCTTCAGCAGCAGCACCCCCCTAGCCCTGTAAGCACCCTGGTTTCGATTTAGAAATTGCTTTCTCTTATTAGCCTAAAAATGCCCCTAGGCTTTTGTGCCCACATTCCTTGTATTAGCCAATTTTTCTCTATCATCACAAAGCACCTGAGGCTGGGGAGTTTATAAAGAAAAGAGGTTTAATTAGCTGACAGTTTCAGAGGTTGAAAGCCCAAGAGTAGGCAGTTCCATTGATTTGACCTCAGGTGAGGGCCTCATAGCAACTGACATCAGAGAGGCAGGTGTGAGGCCTAGGATCCCATGCAGAGATGGAAAAGCAGAGAACATGCAAGGATCAGGCTCTTTCTTGTAGCAACCACTCTCCTCACAATTAACCAGGGTCCCAAGACAACTGCATTAAACTGTTTTGAGGGACGCATTGCAAATGACCTTGTGACCTTGCAGGAGGCTCCACCTCTTTTTTTTTTTCTCCTCTTTTTCCGAGACAGGGTTTCTCTGTGTAGTTTTGGTGCCTGTCCTGGATCTCACTCTGTAGACCAGGCTGGCCTCGAACTCACAGAGATCCGCCTGGCTCTGCCTGGAATTAAAGTGCTGGGATTAAAGGCGTGCACCACCACACCATACCACACCACACCACCCCACCCCACCCCTACCCCGCCCCATCCCTGGCGAGGCTCCACCTCTTAAAGGTTCCCCAACCTCCCAACACTGCCACAAAGACTAGGGAGTCCTGCCTCCATGCTTCCTTCTTACCTGCAAACCACTCCAAACCATAGTGTACCCTTCCAGGAGAGCGTCACACCGGTCCTGTGCGTGTGTCTCAGTTCCAGCCACAGGTGACACCTGCTCAGTCTGTTTAAAACCTCCTTGTAGAATTTTTGTGTTGCTGTTCAGTTTTGAGACCAGGAGGCTGGAGGTGTAGCTTGGTAGGGAGAGTGCTTGCCTGGTGTGCACAGAGCCCTGGGTTCTGTTCCCAGAAATACACAAACGGGGTGTGGTGGCACACACCCAGAAGCACAGCATTTGAGATTGGGAGTGGAGGTGGAGGTGGAGGCAGGAGGATTAAAAATTCAAGATTGTCCTAGGCTATATAACTAGTTCTACCTTATCTCTCAAAAAGAGAGGTAGAGAGGGTTGAGGAAGACACCTGTGGCCTCCACACACGTGCATATATGTACTGACACAGGCACACAGACACACACTCATGCAATCACCATACATACACTCAAAATTGTTGTTGTTGAGACAGGGTCCTCCTAGGTAGCTCAGGCTAGCCTTGAATTCACCATCCTCCTGCCTCAGCTTCCCAAGTTCTGGGTTTATAGGTGTGTGTCAGCAGACCCATAAGCTCCTCTGGGGACCCTAATGCACAAGCAAGATGGGAATATCCATCCAGTTAATGTACCTCAGCCTGCTTGGCTGTGGGGACATCACGACAGAGACCATGTCTCTTCCTTGTCATCTCTCACGATGTTCTAGGTCAGGTCTGGTCCATCACAGTTATACACAGAACCCTCGGCGCTTTCTCGGAAGGCTCCAGGACACAAGGACGTAGGTGGTTTTTTCCCAGCAACAACTGTAATCGCACTTACTGTCTGAATTACAGGCAGAGGCTTTGCAGCTCCTCTGGGTGTCTCCTTCTCCCTGCCTTGGATTGGGTGAACACAGCAGGTGCCGAGGATAGGGGAAGGCTGGGAGGCAGCAGCAGGAGGCAGCTCATCTGTCTGTGTGGCCTCTCCTCCACTCCCAGGGTTCCTCCTCCAGGATAAAGGCCTTTCAAGACAGGCCCTAGGCAAAAACTTTATCTCAATCAGCTAGTCTAGAGACCTTCCCTGACCCTCTGTTCCAGCCCCAGGCAAAACCCCACACTGGGCTCTTTCAAGAGCTGTAAAAATATCCACCACCTCTTCCCCGGCAGCCCTACACTTGAGTGTAGGCTAAGGAAAGAACCGCAGAAAAGGAAAAACACCTAGAGATTCAGCTGAGGCTGCTGGGCCCAGCTCTCAGGCCGTTAGCAACAGCAATTCCTATTTAAAAGCTAATGGGGAAGGCTGCAGAACTGGAGAGTGCTGGGGATGCCATGCCCAGTGTGATGCTGCATCAAGACAGAAGCCCAGCTCTGGAAAGGTCACTTTTGTGCGGGGACAAGAGCTGGAGGAGAAACCAAACACAAAAACTAAATCAAAAGAAAACCAAACTGTCCACTCTCCAGGTTTGGGGGATTATGGGGGATTTTTTTTTTTTTGATTCCTGCTATTGATGTAATATTGTTTGTATTATAAATATTTGACATGGGCTTAGAACAATAGTGTCGTTGGCCCAGTGTTCAGGGAAGGCCTTGGAATTCAGTTGTTCGTGTGGATACAGGAGCTCACAGGCCAGCTTTTCTGGAATACTGGCCTTTGAAGGGCAAAGCTTCAGATGTACAAGGGTTCCAGGCCAGGGTGACAGGGCTACTCTGCAGGCAGCAGAGACCCTGAATCCTCCTGTAGGTAAGTCCCTTCTTCATACTGTCCCTCTTGCAGGCAGCTGATCCCAGAGCTATTCTGCATAGTGGCTGCTCACGGAGGCCTACGGGCAGACAGCTTGGCTTGTGCCCTGAGCCTTAGGTCTCTGGACTTTTTTTTCCCCCTTGTGCATAGTAAGAGTATCGTAGGGTTGGCATGGTAGTGCACACTTTTAATTCCAGCACTCAGGAGGCAGAGGCAGGTGAATGTCTGTGAGTTCCAGGACCGACAGAGCTATTACAAAAAGAGAAAAAAGAAAAGACTATCTGTAGAGTCGGAGGGAGACCCTTCGTCTTCGTGTGTGTGTGTGTGTGTGTGTGTGTGTGTGTGTGTGTGTGTGTGTGTGTCAACTTTAGAGAGGCTAGCATCATCTGAGAAGGAGGGAAACTCAATTAAGAAAATGCCCCCATCAGATTGGCTTGTACGCCAGCTTGTGGAGGCATTTTCTTGATTGATGATTGATTAGAAGGGCCCAGCCCACTGTGGGTGGAACCACCCAGGCAGGTGGTGGGTCCTAGAGCGGTGCTTCTCCATCATCCTAACGCGGAGACCCTTTAATTCAGTTTCTCGTGCTGTGGTGACTCCAGCCATAAAATTATTTTCATCGCTATGCCATAACTCTAGTTTTCTACTGTTATGAATCGTAATGCAAATATTTTTGGAGACAGAAGTTTGCCAAGGGGGGTTGCGAGCCACAGGTTAAGAACTGTTGTCCTTGGGCGTCTAGGAAAGCAGACTGAGCTGGCATAAGGAGCATGCTTGTCACTCCTCCACGGCTTCTATGGCAGTTCCTGCCTCCAGGCTCCTACCCTGACTTCCTGCAGCGATGGAGTGTGACCTGAGAGCTGTAAGCTGAAATAAATTTCCCTTCCCAAGTTGCTTTTGGTGCTAGTGTTTTATTACAGCAATAAAAGGGTGACCTTGATGCCCTCCAAGGTCAGAAAGATGCTGGGAGTCCCCTGAGCTGTAGAAGGCAGGGCTGAGAGTTTTTTAACCTGCGGTGTCCAGCATCTTCCCTTGAGGTGGGGAGGAGAGGACGCCGGGGCTCCCTGAGCTCCTCAGCAGCAGGCTGCCTGGGCAGGAACGCTTCCACAAAGAGGGCTAGAATGGATCACCACCCCATGGAAGAGGAGCTGGCGCTGGGCCTACGGTTCTTGCAGCTTGGGTGTGGACTTTTCAAAGTTGTGGCTTCGGGAAAGCCAGGAGGGAGCCTGCCTGTGTTTGTCTCCACCAGGCTTAGGAGCTGCCAGAGGTAGGCACCGGAAGTCCCTGCAGTGCTGGCTTCCTGGCCTAGCCTGGCCTAGCCTGGCCACTGTGGGGCATCTCAGGCCAGATCATGGGCCCTATGCCAAGTCTGCTGTTCGTATGGACGTCCCTATTCACAGGGAACATTCTGAGGACCAGCGAAAGCTTCACTCTGAGGGTGAAAACAGGCAGTGTTCACCAAGCTCTGACTCCACGCCAGCTGTGGTGAGCTCTGCGGGCTCTTAGGCCTTAGTTAACGCTGCCCAGATCTGCCACCAGCTCTTCTCACGCTTCACTTGTGGAAGGCCACACAGCTGGGGCTCCAGTCAGGGTAGGTCCAAAGTTTGGGTTCCTCATTTTCTGCCTGTGTTGTTTCTCCTAGGGTCAGGGGCATGTGTGGGGTTCAAAAGTGAAATATGTGTGTTTATTTCTATCTATAGACAACTTAACCTGGGACAAGTCTGTTGTGAGGTTCATGGCTAATGTGCAGAGTAGGACTTTTTCCTGTTCACCCGTGAGCCTGGAGTTTGGGTGGGATCTACCTTGCCTTTGAGGTGAAATGTTGGTCACGCAGGAGCAGATACTCTGTCAATGTGCTGGCTAGTTTTATGTCAGCTCCACACAAGTTACAGTCATTTTGGAAAAGGGAATAGCAATGGAGAAAATGCCCCCACCAGACTGGCCTGTGGGCCATTTTCTTGATCCGTGATTAATGTGGGAGGGACCAGCTCAATGTGTGCCATACCACCTCTGGGCAGGTGGTCCTGGGTTCTACAAGAAAGCAGGCTGAGAAAGCCACAAGGAGCAAACCAGTAAGCAACACTCTTCCACGGCTTCTGCATCAGTTCCTGCCTCCAGGTTCTGCCCTGTTTGAGTTCCTGCCCTGATTTCCCTGAACGATGGACTGTGATCTTGACATGTAAGCTGAAATAAACCTCCAAGTTGCTTTTGGTCATGGTGTTCATTTATGGTAATAAAAACACTAAGTAAGACAGTCTACCACTTTTTGTGGTTCTTATGTGCAGGTATGTGTGTGTGTGCATGTGTGTCTGGTGTAAGAATGTGTGTACTTGTGGAGGTCAGAGGTCAATGCTGGATGTCTTCCTCTATTGCTTTCCATCTTTTGAGGAGACTGTCTCTCCCTGAATGTGGGGCTCACTCATTGGTTGGATTGGCTGGCCAGGGAACCCTCCGGATCCTCCCATCTCTACTTCCTGGCCACCATGCCCAGCTATTTTTGTGGGCTCTGATGATCCCAAATCGGGTCTTCATGCCTATGTGGCAAACATTTTACCCACTGAGCCACCTCTCTAGCTACTGGCCTCAAATTTCTTCATCCTCCTGCCTCAGCCTTCTGAATGCGGGATTCCAGGCTTATACCTCCATGCTTCTGGTGCTGAGTACTTCTGCTGAGTACTCCTGACCTGCTTCTGAGTACTCCTGGTCCACTCCCTACACTGGAGTTCACTGAATCAGAAGGGGCATGGAGAGCTAGTACCTATTCTAGGAACACTAAGATCCTGCCAGAGTGAGTGACTGGTCAGAGGCTACCCCACGAATTATTACTGGCTCTGCTGGCTGCACTGGCTGCCTCCTGCCTTGCTATGGTTTCCCTCCCCAAATAATTCACAATCAGGTAGGTGGTTTACTAGGTAAAGGGTTTGCTGCACACTGAGTCTGATCTCCAGAACCCAAGTAAAATGTCCCTGCAATGTCAGTACTCACGCTGTGTGTGTGCACGTACATATTATATGTGTGCATGCATATATATATACACATATGTATACATATGTATATAAATGTATTTGAGGCAGGGTCTTATATAGCCTAGGCTGTCCTTGAATGAATGCCCTATGTAGCCACAGATGTCCCTGGACAACTTTTTTTTTTTTTTTTTTTTTTTTTTTGGTTTTTTGAGACAGGGTTTCACTGTGTAGCTTTGCGCCTTTCCTGGATCTGGATCTGTAGACCAGGCTGGCCTCCAACTCACAGAGATCCGCCTGCCTCTGCCTCCCGAGTGCTGGGATTAAAGGCGTGTGCCACCACTGCCTGGCTGACCCTGAACTTCTAATGCTCCTGCTTCTATCTCCCAAGTCCAGGGATTCAGGCCTGCAGCACCAACCTCCCCCACCCATCCCCACCCCCACCCCACCCCCGTTTGTGTAGTGCTGGGATGGAACAGAAGGCTTTGTGGGTGCTAGACAGACATTCCGCCAGCTGTGCTACAGCCCCAGCCCCAGGATCTTAATTTAAGGTTGTTGGGGGAAATTATATTGCATATCCAGGGTGGGGCCAATGGAATCGGAATTGACAAGGCAGGACTAGAGTCAGAGCAAGCGATCTAACAGCAGGTAGGGGTTAGATGGCTGTCGTCAGGGGCTAAGGGACCCAAACATCTTCTCAGAGCTGAAAAGGCCAGCAACTGACTTCTCTCGGGGCTTTTGGAAGGACTCAGTTCCGCAAGCATCTGGATTGAGCCCTGTGAAGCTGATTTTGGATTTCTGAGTCCCAGGACTAGAAAAGAATGAATTCATGTTGTTTTAGGTCACTATATTTGTGGCAATTTGTGACAGCCACTGTCATCAAGATAAGCAGTTCTGGGAAGGCCCTTTGAATACCATGGCAGAATCTCCTGGTGGGTAGTGAGAACTGGATACTGGGCACCATGCGTAGAAGTTTATTCCGCAGATCTGGGCTGGCAGAGAAGCTGCCCTTCTAACAAGCCCCTGAGACACTGAGCTCCTGTGGCCACCACAACAGACCCTGTGGTAGAGCATCTGCGTCTTAGCTGTCCCACACTCACAGCTGTTTCCGGCTCCTGTTCACACAAAGACTCTGGAGTTAACTTGTTGAATTGCTGGTTCACATGCTCACTGCTCAGCTCCTCTCCTAGAATAATGGGTCCCCGGAAGCAGGACCTTGGCTCTGGTTGGGTCCCTAGGCCTGAAACAGTGTCCCACTACACACACATCCAGTGAGCACCCGCAGCCACATTGACGTAGGGATCTTAGGTGCTGTTGCTGATGCCAAAGACATGAAAAGATCCCCCAGGGATGGAATGGGGACGGGAGGAAAAGGGGAGGGAAAGGGGTCTCCAAGTCCTCATCACAAAGAAGGGCAGCAAAGGTGAAGAAGGGAGCTGGGAGACAGCCAGGCTAGGAGGGCCAACAGCTACCTGAGTGCTGAAGGCAGGCACGCCCCCTGGGAGAGCTGCTGGGCGGAATCCGCAGCAGGGAAAATCCTGGATGGGGGCTCTGGGAAAGCAATTCTATATGGCAGACGGAATGATACCAGGTTGTAGGCACCCAGAGAGCTACACGATTTCCCCTCTCTTGAGATACTTAATTTACAAAACGAATGTGGGTGTGCTTGGAAATATTTATGTCAAATCTCAAATAGTGTAAAGAAACTGAAATTCGAGCTGGGCATGGTGGCACATGCCTTTAGTTTGGGAGGGAGAGACAGGATTGTAGTGAAGCCCGTCTCCATAGTGATTTCCAGGCCAGCCAGGGCTGTCTTTAAAAATAAAAAATCTTGGAAAAAGCCTTGGTTTGTTCTGAGTCTCCAGTGAATAAGGTGACTATAGAAAGACCCTGGAAAGAACTTCCCTCTGCCAGAGGAAGGAACAAGGAGCAATAGCTGGGGAGATCACCGGGCCACCTCCGTTCTCCCGCTGTGCTCCGCTGAGCCTCCGCTGGCCTGCAGGTGGCGCTCTCGTGCCGGCTCAGCTCTTCACCCTGCTACGGAGGCTCCAGGTCTCCATTCACCCTAACCCCATTAGTTTCTAGCTCCAGGTTGCCAGACCCCAGGTCTCAAGGCCTGAAGGAGCCGGAAGGAGCTGTCATGGCAGACTCTGGTCTAGTTTGAAGCGGTCCACCAGCTTGGTGAGTTAGGGCCCAGCCTCGGCGCTTTGGTTAGGGTAAGACTTGGATTCGATAGAGCAGAGTCGAGTCCTCCCCCACCAAAGCCTTTGGTCTTCCCCTTCTACCCTAAAATAATTCAAAATCCAGCAACCCCCCCTCTTCGAACTGTTAGAACAAGAAGCAGATAAATGTTAACAGTTACTGTTACCCTGAAGACACCAGTGACCAGGAATCAGGGAAAGTAGAGGTGACATGGCATCTCACTCCATGCCAACTAGACTGGCATTAAATGTTGCAACGGGAGATATTTTACTTTTATAAAATATTTACTAGAACTTAACCACAGTTTCAAGAAGTGAAACTGGGAATCCCAGTTTTAAATAATTTTTATTTCAAGTTTTGACATTCACTATAGATAATTTGTATTTTTGCCATTTCCATCAAATAGATTTTTTTTTCTGTTTTTTTGGGACAAGGCTTCTCTGTGTAGCCCTGGCTGTCTTGGAACTCACTTTGTAAACCAGTCTGGCTTCCAACTCAGAGATCCGCCTGCCTCTGCCTCCCAAATGCTGGGATTAAAGGTGTGTGCCACCGCCCGACAAGCTACAGACTCTTAAGTCTTCCTGGAAAAGCAAATGGCTGCACCAGGTCTAGGCTGCATCTACAGAACTCATGAAAGCATCAAGTGTCCCCTCTACAGAATTCAGATCAAAATTGTGCCCTGAAGATAAATTTAGTGGAAATACAGGCAACAAAACAAAACAAAGAACAATAAAACCCGCCACAGCAGACACCGTTATCAGTGAGGATTGGATATTGACAAATATTGGCCCACAAGACAAATCACAGCTATAAAATTTAAGGGGAAAAGAACTGATTCCTGGTGAAAATAGTTTCGGTCAACCGGAAAGGGAGAAAGGAAAACATTGGAAATAGTTTAAGTGAGGTTTATAGGAAATTGATTAAAGAATTAAATTGACTTAATAGAGTCCATTCCCGAAAGCGCTTTCCCAAAGAACATTCATCAACATCAGAGCACATCTAGTCCTGGGTTGTGTTCCAGAGGCTCCTCTATGAATTTCACAGCACAGCCGGACCCAATTTGCAGTGGAGTTGCACCTGGGATGGGAAGAGAGGGATGGGAAGAGAGGGATAGGAGAGAGGGTAGGCGGGGTCTTTGTGCCCTATCCTTCACAAAACCAGTAAAAGGATTATGGGTGCATTGGCGGCCACCACCATCACCATCATCATAATCTTCATCATCAACATAACCTTCATCATCATCATAACCTTCATCATCAAGAAAGGATCTTATGTTTTCCAGACTGGTCCCAAGCTCCTGGGCTTGGCCTCCCAAGTACCTTTGGCTCCACCTCCACACTTGGGTTTCACAATTTTCTATCCATTATTATTATTATCTTCCTCCCTTCCTCCCTCCTTCCCTTCCTTCTTCCCTCCTCCCTTTTCTGTGGAAAGTAGATGAAGTCCTGCGTGAATGTGTGTTGTCGACATGAACAAGGCCATGTCAAACACACCGATGCCTCAGATCCATGGGAATAGCAAGGCCTTCTTCCGCTTGTTGTGTATAGATGTTGACAGTGTGTGCAGACATATCAACTCCTTCCAATGACTGTAGCCTAGTACTGCCCCTATAAGAACCCCTGCTGAGATGACACCCACCACCCACCACCACCCTGGCTGCCTCTTCATTCAGTTGTTTGTCAGAAAGGCTAAGTTTCTGACTACTGGTACATCTCCAACAGAGCCTGAGACTAGCGCTTTTTTTTTTTTTTTTTTTTTAAACATTTCTTCACTCCCCATTGCCCCAGTGAGATCAATCCCAGCACCATGTAGATCATAATACATTTCCATGACGCAGACGGAACTCTGCGTTCTTATGGATGCTAGGTCAGCACTCTAGAGCTGAACGATGCCCCTAACTCATATTATTGTATTCATTTTATTATGATATTGAAAACATTTTTCAGGGCTCCTAAAATGTACAATGGGTTCTAGGCACTGTGGATAAGTTGGCCTCATAGGGTTCCAGGTAAGGGAAATGGGAATGTCTGGATAGACCTGGGGGTGGGGGAGAGACAGGAATGCACCTGCATTGTCTTATGGAAGGTGCTAAAGTGGTCTGAGCCCAGCCCACCTCCTCACCTGGCCACCCTGCGCTTCCCAGAGCCTGCCTTTCCTTCCTACCTCTCTTTCTTCCGAGTCTTCTAACTCAGGAAGCTCTGTTATGTTCTTGCAATCTCAAGAGTCCATCTAAAACAAACACCTAGTTCCACTGTGTCCTTGGAAGCCTTCTTAGAGCAAACCAGGGTCCTGGTTGTGAGCCATGCTGCACTGTGAGCCATGAAGGAGAGTCCATGCCTCCGTCTCCTCGACTCGGCAGCAAGCTATGTGGAGCCAAGAGTGGGCCATTGACTTCAGTCCTCACCTCTGCCATGAAACCCACCTACATGCTCACACTGAGTGCCTACTTCAGGTCAGCTCCATGTCACTGACCCTGGGAGCTCACAGCAAGAATCAAGTCATGGCCTGGCCCACAGCGGGCTCAGGCAGGGCCAGACCTGGAGAGTTTCAGCACTATCACCATCAAGGTGTGTAATCCTTCACTGCAGTGGCTGTCTAATGCTCCACGGAGTGAGAAAGGAGGCAGAGGACCAGAGGAAGGTACAAATTTCCAGAAAATTCTAAACAATTTGCAAGTTCTGCACTAGCCAAATCTACTCTTAAATGTGTATTTTGTTTGTCTATCTAGTAGTAATTTATTTATTTTATAGTAATAACTATTATTATTATTTTGAGGCAGAGTCTCGGGTAGCCCAGGTTAGCCTCAAACTATGTATCCACGGCTGAGTCTGACTGGCCTTTTGATCCTCCTGCCTCCACTTCCCAGGTACTGGGGTTATAAACATGGGCCACGATCTGCCCCCAGAACTTCACCCTCAGCTTGTAGTTTTGCTTTTTGAGACAGGGTCCTACTCTGAGCCCAGTCTGTCCTGGAACTCACAGCCTCAGCCTAGCCCTTGTTCTCACATGGACAGCTCCTTCAGCCTGGAGGTCTGCTGTGCCCACTGCTGCCTTCACACTTGAGGCAATCCTCCTGTCTCAGTCTCTTCAGTGCTGGGACTACAGGCTTAAGGCACCACACTTAGCTAGAAGTAATTTAATTTCTGAAACAGTCTTTAATGCATGCTTCCTCCTAGCCATAGCCCACCCCCATTCCCTGTCACTCACTGACCCAACTGTTCACATTCACGGCTCCTGCATGGTTTTGAAGGCTTGTGAGTGAGTGTGGTGGTGTGTGTGTGTGTGTGTGTGTGTGTGTGTGTGTGTGTGTGTTCCCTGTGGGTTCATGCTTATAGGGGGCAGAGGTTAGCTTCAGGTATTACTCCCCAGGACACTGTCCACCTTGTATTTTGAGACAGCGTTTCACTGGTTTGGAGCTGACCAAGTTGTTTAGGTTGTCTGGCTAGTGAGGCCCATGGCTCCTCCTGTCTCCCCTCCCTACCTCTGCTGTTACAAGCACATACAACCCAGATCTTTTTTCCATGGGTGCTGGGCATAAATTCAAGACCTCATTCTTGCAAGCCAAGCACTTGACTGACTGAGCTATTCCTAGGCCCCAAGTTCATGTTTTGAAATATGACGAGTGAGTATTGTGTCTTCTCCTTTTAGATTTATCTAATTTTAATGTGTATGTGTGGTTTGCCTGCATATATGTACATGTACCATGCGTGTGCCTGGTACTTGTGGAGGCCAGAAGAGGACATTGGATCCCCCAGAGCTGGGGTTACAGGAGGTTGTGAGCCAGGTGTATGTGCTGGGATTCGAACCCTGGTCCTTGGCAAGAGCAAGTCTCCTAATGGCTGAACCCTTTCCAGCCTTGAATACATACAACAGCCTTTTACTCAGGCTTGTGGCCCCTTCTAAACCTCTGGCTGAATGCACTGAAAGCCTCAACCACACTGGACAGGCCCAGCAAGTCCCTGAGAATTCTCTCTGGACATTTTTTTTTTTTTTTGCAAAGGTTCCCCAGGATCGGCAGAGTTCTCCCTGTGGCTGAGCCTGCTCTCCTGCCAGAGGCTGGCTGCCTGGGGCAGAGGTCTCTGTGGAGCTCTGGAGGAATCCACACTGTCAGCAGAGGACAACCTTTTCCTCTCAGTCTATTTAAATTCAATTAGTCATTTGAAAAAATTAATTCGCCGTGAGATCTGCTTACGGCGCAGGCAGGTGGTGGCTGACACCGGAGGCTGGGCACATTGATTGAAGCGGCTGTGCCGAGCCAGCGACTGGGACCCAGACAGAAAGCCTTCAGAGAACGATCTCTTCCATCTGTTAAGATGCTGCTCTCGAGGAAGAGAAAGAGCCCAAGAGGGAGACCAGAACAGCGGTCCAGCACTAGGAGCCAGCCGGGGGCACCAAGGAGCCAGCCCTCACTGACCCTCATCTCTGCCCGGACCCAGGGCCCACTGCCTGTTCTCCTAGACACACCTCCAAGAGTCCCTGGTTGTGCTGTGGGCACCCAGGCTAGACAATGAGGACGACTTACAAGTGACTGTACATTTTAGGTGGCTGGCGGTTCACCCTCCAGGGCGGAGTCTGATTCAGGAGGTGGGGAAGGAGCAGGGCTCCCATCTTCACAGCTGAATCCCCTTTTCTCAGCTAACCTGCCATTCTTCTTTGGGATCCAAGGACAAATCAGGCCTTTGGATTTGTCTTTTGGGTGGGTCCAGAGTGGGTACTAGAAAGTTCAGACTGAGTTGGGCTCAGTGGAACACATCTGGAACTCTTGCGCTTGGGAGGTAGAGGCAGGAGGATTTCAAAGGAATTCAAAGTCATTCTTAGCCAGAGAGTGAGTTGGACGCTAACCTGAGCTACATGAAAAACAAAAAGGAGGAGGGAGAGGGAGCAGGAGGGACAAGGACCGAGAGAAGACCCGGTTAGACCAGACTGGTTTGTAAGTTCCCAGACAATACATCCCTTACTCTGTCTTCTGCCTGCCGGTCTGAATATTCACCAGCAAACAGTGTGGAGAACCCTGAGGAACGCATGTTGGAGGGGAGACGAAGAACAGGAAAAGCAGCTTTGAGGCTGTATTAGTGCAAGGGAGCCCCAGCCCCAGCCCTGGGTGAGGCCCTCGTCTGAGGGAGAGACAGACCCCTCAAGAGGGGGACATGGCCCAGAGCACCCCAGGAACCAAGAGAAAGGCACACGTGTAACAAACAGGAGCAGACAGGTGCCCGCCCACTGGGCCGGAGCTCTGAGATCCGAACCAATAACCACAGGGAAGGGAGAGCGGGAGCCTTCCCCTCTCCTTCAGAGCCACGCCTAGGGCTGACACAAGCTGAGAGAGGAATGCACCCCAGGGGCCCCAGCCTCATTTCCAGATTGAAACAGACATGAAGGCAGCTTGATAACGAGAATTGAACTGCCAGTCCAGAGCCCCCGATCCCCACCCTTCTCTGTGACAGTGTGGATCTGTCTGTACGGCTTCTGTTCCTCTATCTAGTGTACAATATAAGGACCCTAGGAAGTATGCAGCAGGAAGGTGCTGTGGAAATGTCTTCATTCCAACTCTAACTTAGATTGTAATTGTTTTATACTTTCCCCCCCTCCTTAGGGATGGGAGCTGAATGTAAAACGGGCACAGTAGGCCCAGCCACAGTCCCATGGAGACAGTGCCCCCTGCAGGAGCTAGAGAGGTAAGACGCCTCTTCGGTTCCTCTTGACAGGCTGCCCAGAAATGATGTGGGAACTTGGGGTTTCCCATTGTAGTCAACTGAATTCCAGAGAATTCATCTTGTCACTTTAAAAATGATATTAGGTGCCGGCGGGTGGCACAGCTTTAATCCAGCATCGGAGCAGAGCAGGCGGATCTTGTGAGTTCGAGCAGCTGGGCTACAAGTGAGCTCAGGAAAGGCGCAAAGCTACGCAGAAAACTGTCTCGAAAAAAAAAAAAAAAAAAAAAAAAAAAAAGATATCAGGCATCAAATTCAAACGTGCAGTTTGCTACATATTTTTTTTAATAGGCAAGACTTAAATTCAGCTTCTCCTCACCCTGGGGAGTTAGTGTCCTCTCTAGGCCCCAAAGCAATGGACACCAGGTTTTCTAGACACTATAAATAGCCATTTGTGTGTGTGTGTGTGTTGTGTGTGTGTGTGTGTGTGTGTGTGTGTGTGTGTGTGTGTGTAGGTCAGAGGTTGATCTCTGTCTCTGTTTCTCTCCTGAGCTCATCAATTTGGCTAGGCTGACTGGCCAATGAGCCCCAAGGACCACCATGTGGCATCTGTCTCCCCAGTAGGTTACAGGCACACAACACTGCACCTAGCTCTGTCTGGAATTTGAACTCAGATATTCACGGTTTCACAGCAAGCCTTTACCAACTGAGCCATCCCTCTACCCCAGTGGTTCTCGACCTAACTGCCGAGACCCTTTAATACAGTTAGTTCCTCATGTCGTGGTGAGCCCAACCATAAAATTATTTCGTTGCAACTTCATAACTGTGATTTTGCTACTGCTAAGAATTGTAATGTAAATATGTGATAGGTGACCCCCCCCCAAAGGAGACACACAGTTCAAAGTTGACCTTCAGTTTTATCCCAGAGCAAAATCCCAGGCAGGCACCAGCTCCTCCTGACTGGAAGCGCAGACACCGTGAGCTCCGGGCTGCCTAACAACGCTCTAGCTCTTGTGCTTCACGTGGAGGCTGCGGTTCCTCATCCCTCCCGGTCCTTTCTCTGCCCCTTTGCTGTTGTTACCCTCCTTAATGACTTTTTGCAGTGCTATCATTTTGCGAAATCCTTCTACTCCTGGAGGAGGCTTAGCAACTTTTGAGTGGCTGCTCTTTAACATTCAGGAAGTGCGGTTTACATATGGGAGCGATCAATCACTTGCTCCAGATGGCAAATGTATTTCTTTTCACCAGAAACGGAGCAGCAAACATTCAAATTCATCACCAACACAACATTTAAATTCACATCCATTTCAACCTGACATCCTTAATGGGCTGGTAAAATGGAAACCAGCGTTTTTCCCCTAGACTGTTGGCTGTTTTAAACAGTTTATAAAAAATGAGAACTTGGGATTAAAAATTGTTATTAAAGCCAGGCGTGGTGGCATGCTCCTTTAATCTCAGCACTCAGCAGAGGAAGGTGGATTTCTGTGAGTTCAAGGCCATCCTGGTCTGCATACTGAGTTCCAACCCAGCCAGGGCAATCTAGTAAGGCCCTGTCCAAAAGCTGTTAAACAAACAAACAAACAACAACAAAATCCACAAAGCCTTGTCATTAGGAAAACAAAAAACAAATCAAAACCTGCTCTCTGCCAGATCCCTGCCATCATGGACATGAGTCACATGCAGCCCACCATGCTAGCCAGGGTGAGCAAAGTGCTAGACAGGACTGGCTCACAGGGACAGTGCACACAGGTACACGTGGAATTTATCCATGACACCAGCTGCTCCAACATCTGCAGCATGAAAGGCCCTGTTTGAGAGGGTGATATGTTTACACTTTTGGGGTCAGAAAGAGGCTCGGAGGCTGTGCTGAACTTGCTGCTGGGTCCTGGATATCCACTACTTGGTCCAGGGGGTGACCTACAACTGTTAAATAAAGCGTTTGTACTGAATGTTAAAGAAAAAATAATCTACTTGCAATTTTCAAGTACTTATCTATCATACTTGTAGGTGTGTGTGTATGTGTGTGTGTGTGCATGTACCCATACATGTACCCAAAGGTGTGTGAAGGCCAGACACTGGTGTCTTCTTCAATAACTTCCAAATTTATTTTTATAAATAAGGTCTTTCACTGAACCTGGAACTGGAGGACTGGCTACGCTGGCTGGCCGGCCAGGGAGCCCAGGGATCCTCACGTCTCTGCCTCCCCGGAGCTGGGAGGAGGGGTGCTACTGTGTCCAGCTTACTACATGCATGCAGATGAATTAGGTCCTCATACTTGTATTGCAAGCACTTCGATGAATGAGTAATTTCTTCAATCTCTCTATGCTGTAGCGGTATCTCTGAATTTTGCATTCAAAATAAAAATGTAGTTTATATTAGCATATTTTAAAAATATTTAGTTTTAATTTGTGTGTTTGTGTGTGTGTATGGAGACCAGAGGTGTTGGATCCTCTTGAGCTGGAGTCACAGGCAGTAGTGAGCTGCCTAACATGGTATTGGGTATTGTTCTGAAAGAGTAACATTCACTCTTAACCACCGAAGTCATCTCTCCAGCCCTAAAATTCTTTGTAAAGAGATGTTTATCTAAGTTGTACTGTATATGTTTTACCCACATCCATGTGAGTCCATCACTTGCATGGATCAGATCCCCTAGAACTGGAGTTATGGATGGGTTGTGAGCCACCATGTAGGTGCTGTGAGTTCAACTCAGGTCCTCAGCAAGATCAAGAAGTGTTCGTAACTGTTTTCTCTCCAGTACAAGATGTTTATTTTTATTTATGTGCATGTGTGTCTGAGCACATGTAAGTGTGTGTAAGTGCAGTCAGTGCCTTTGGAGGTCAGAAGACATCAGATCCCCCAGAGCTGGTTGTGAGCTGCCCAACTGTGTGCTGCAAACTGAAATCAGGTCCTCTGCAAGAGCAGTATGTATTCTTGACCACTGAGCCTTCTCTCCAGTCTCGGATGGTACTTTTAAAAACCTCACTTTAGTGTTTGCCTTGCCAACTTACAAAACACAAAGCAAAACAAACAAACAAAAAACCAAAAAAAAAAAAAAACCAAAAAAACCAAAAACCCTCTTCTGGACAGTACTATGAAGGAATTTAAACTCATGGGATCAAAGACATGTTCCTGACACAGGTGTGAGTCAGGCAGCTTTGTTGCCTGAGCCCTAAGTAAGAATCTCTGCCCCATCCATGTTTCCTTAAGCACCTGAGTTGGGACCTCCACTGGTTATCAAATCAAATATGACCGCATGTGGAGATCACGCCTTTAAAAAAGGTGATAAATAAATTGGGCGGCAGTGGCGCACGCCTTTAATCCTAGCACTCAGGAGGCAGAGCCAGGCGGATCTCTTTGAGTTTGAGGCCAGCCTGGGCTACAGAGCGAGTTCCAGGACAGACAAGGCTACACAGAGAAACCCTGTCTTAAAACTAACAAAAAACCCCCAAACCCAAAAGCAATAAATAAATAACCCCCCCATGACAGATATAAAAACAAGGTCATAGGAATAGTCCTTGATCCAGTGAGACTTGAGATTAGGACTCTGGCAACCATGTAAGGACGTGGGGAGAAGAGAGCGAGGAAAAGCAACCTCAAAGGAAACCAATCCCACCTACAACTTGATTTTAGACTTCTCGTTTCTGGAATCGAGACATGTGGATCTCTGCTGTTTAAGCTGCCCTAGCCTCTAGTATTCTGTCATCTAGAAGTGTGCCATCTGCAGACCACTTTCCTCCACAGTGCGGACACTGTTATTCACAGAAACCAAATCCAGCTAACAGCAGCACACAGGGAACATCCTAAGGATACAGGTGTACTCTGGGGAGCCTGAGCGAGTTCCACTGCCCTCTGAAGTGCACCGGATCTACATCTTGGATTTCTGTCAAAACTCTGGTTTTCCCCTGTTGCTTTTCTCTCTCTGCTTCCATTTTAAAAATACAACTCAGGCAGGAAAGAAGGGCTTATCAGGGATTAAATTCTCTGTGGTATGAAGGACCTGCCCCATAGGGCAACAAACAGAGTATGAGATTCACGGCCAAACCTTAATTTTGTCACAAACTGCAAAATCAAACCTGAATAGTCCATGACCCACCCTGTCCGAGACTGTTTGTGACCACGTAGCCGTTTCTCAACTGAAGGTAGAAGACAAGGAACAGCTCCGAGAGGGAGAACAGCCTTGTGCTAAGACCTGTCTGGGCACTGGAATCTAACAGCTGGCTGGTGATCAAAAAAGTTCAGTCAAATCAAGCTACAGGCTGGATTCGTACTTGGGAACTTTACATAAAATCTTACCGAGGAGAGAATATGAGGTGACACTGATCATTCTAACGATAGGGGTACAGAGAGACGACAGGCGGCATGGGACTCGCAGCTGGTACCCGTGTACCGGC
Organism: Peromyscus leucopus; assembly: GCF_004664715.2. NCBI lineage: Eukaryota > Metazoa > Chordata > Mammalia > Rodentia > Cricetidae > Peromyscus > Peromyscus leucopus. Next base: position 10,816,252 of record NC_051069.1, on the reverse strand, counting down.
CTGACTCACTGCAGGGCCCCAGCCTGAGCTCCAGCCCCTGCCCGAGCACAGTGCAGCTCTTCAGTTTCTGAACGTGCAGCACTCTGGTCCCGCAGGCCAAGGCTCCTGCACTGTACTCTGCTTCCCTGTCTGCAGGCTCAACAGGAAATGTCGGCCAAATGCGTGCTAGGCTCACATAACCGCAAACTAAGCAGAAAATAAGAGAAATATCCAAGTACATTTCTTTTCAAGATAAAAACTTTATTTTACAATTTTATAAAGCAGCTTTACATTAAGCACAAACAACCCATTTAACTCTGTATAGAAACAAAATACCTTTCCATTTGAAAAAATCAAGTTTCGCTGTATATAAAACTAACATGTGCACATTGTGCTTGGACTGCAAAGTCTGTACAGCTTTACAGAGGACCACCCTTTAGAAGGGCATCCGGTAAACACGTTATTGCATATTTGACACATGGCAGAGACCCCACATGTACACTGGAGGAGAAGCGAGGGGACAATTACAAGGACAACAGCAGCAGCTTTTGGTGAGTCTGTACACCAAAACAGATGAGTCCCGCCCCCCGGAGAGCGTGCTTGTGCCTTTTCTGCACTTGCTCAGGGGCGCTGCGCGGCTCATGAATGAAGCCGTTATATACAGTAACTCCTAGAGGTCAAACCTGCCTTTTGTCTAGAAACATGTGGCTGGTTTTACTACTGAAACGGCAACAGATTCAACATGGGAGCTAACTCAGGTAAGTGAATCAAACCGATATTTTTAAAGAAAAATTTAAAGAAACAACAAAAACTTAAAACACCCTTCCCATTCTTTCTATTCTCAGGATACGTAAACATTTACATGATTTAAAAACCTAGGAAACTTGGTAGTTTTCTGGAGGCAAAAATGCATGGGTCCCAGGCAGTGCTCTACACATGCCCAGCTCTCCAGAAGCAGTCACCCATCTGTCAGGCATGCTGCGCATCCCACTGTGCAGGCAGACTTCCTGCACACCCAGAGTCTCCTGCTGTAAACTCCCAGGTGACAGAGGCATCCTCAATCTGAGAAGCCAACCACTGACAGTGCTGCCACAGGCTCAATGTGACCTCTCAGGGAATCCAGGATCACAAGACAAGTTGCTGTTGCAATGTGGAAGGAGGCAGTGGAAAAGCAACAGCAGCAAACTGCCATTTCTACACCATAAACAAGCCAAACCAACCATCGCTCCTCGGTGGAAAAGGACAACCACACTGGTAAGGCACTGGTGTTTGTCACGAAAGCAGTACCGGAATGATTTCACTGACCCCTCTCATCTGAAGACCAGTATGCAAACATAAGCAAAGTCGGGACCACTCTAGTAACAAATCTAATTGAGTGAACAGTGTTCCCAGGTGGGGAGGCTTGTTTTCAACATCAGTATTGACAATAAAAAGGGAGTCCTCATTTTTATTGCTGAGACAAATGTGCATGTTCAGACGTTGCTAAAACACCTCGTGTGTGAGATCCACAAAGGTAAAAGCTGGGGAACCTAATGACCACATTGGTTTTGTTGTAGGCAAAATTAAGCTGTGGTCATATAAACTGGGAGTTTACACTTATTTCTCAACAGTTTAATATTGTCTTTATCTTTAGTACAGATCTTCCAGTCTCCTTTGATGCCATTATACTTTATATATGTATCATTTATGTATGGGTGTATATGCATCATATATATATATATATATAATATATATATATATGGAATATATATATTCCAGTTTCAACAGTACTTGGTAGTTGAATTCAACAGAAGTCCAATGTGGGGGCAAATCATCCACCTGGCTCTTAAAGGTGCATCTGACAGGTAGCATGGATAAGCTCTACTGTTTGTCCCTAGAAAGTGTAAGACAGTGTTCCCTAACTATCTCCATATTATCACACCATAAACAAAAACCAGAGCAAACCCTCGTTGTTTTTACCTAATGCCTGAAGCCCACAGCAGACACTGTCCACGGCACCAGGACTCTGAAACCCTTAGAGATTTGATGCATATGGACAGCAGACACAGCAGCATCTCTTCTGTTTCAGTGCTGGAATCATTCAAATTAAGTTTCAGAGAAACAGTGAGGACAGCAGCAATGATGTAAAAGTGACAGTGACAATCCAGGCAGGACCAGCTTGACCGTGACCCTGAACATACCTTTAACCCAGTAACTGTCCTTTAACGGAGAAAGTCCTAAGGGGACCGATGGTAGGCTTCAAATCATTAGCTCTGTCCCAAATTTAGACATATAATTAACGTTCTGGGTAATGTCCTCAAAATGGACAAAACTACCAAAGTGTAGTATGAAATGCAATGCAGTGTTCTAGATAGCGACACAGACACACTGCAAGGGGAGCAGAGGTGGGAAGATGATTATCAAACTTCTACTGATTGTAGATCAAGTTTCATAAAACATAGCATGTCCATAATTTCTTGTGCAGTCAACAAGTTTCATTTTAGTTGTGCTTATGTTATGTGACCATGAGACCTGAACACAGGCTGTTTAAATATACACAGTTCAATAAAACCATAATTCAAAATATTTTCCATATATAAATGAACAAATGCAACAAATGCTCACTCCCTCCCAAGAAATGAACCTACAGGAAAGAAACACTGAAAATACACAGTCCACAACCCAGGCTATACGCACGTTTACTGCAGTACAGCACACTGTTTTCTAAAAGCCTGCATTCAGCATAAATATAAATAATCACATTTGAAAAGCACTCCATACTAAGTTTTAGGTAAGTGCTGTGCAGCAGGCTAGCAGCGGCGACTTACCGTTTTCTTTCACAGACTGAAAAGGACTCTGCACGCACGGAGGCCTAAGTGATGAGCAGGGCAGAGATCACATCTTTGTTCAGCGCACTGACTAAACATTTCTAAGCACCTGACCCATGGAATGCAATTGTTTCAGAAGACTAACTTTAAGGGTCTCTTCTCACGTTGCTGTGACCCACAAACCCCGGACACACACCATCTTAAATGTGCGGCGCGCTGCTGAGCTCTGCCGCTGACCCAGAGCTCAGCCCTTGAGTTCAGAAGAGGCTGGAACGAACTGCGCTTTTGGTTTCAAGCTCTAGTTGTGCTTTGCCCTGCTGCCTTTAAGGTAGCTTTTCCACCTCTTGACAAATTCTTTGAAGACTGGAGACTCATCAATGGTACTGAGCAGCTGCAGTTGGTTGATGTGGGTGGTGTGATAGTCCCAGCGGGCCAGGTTGGGAGCAATGCCCAGCATGAAGTGGCGAAGGTCATAGATGGTGCCGGAGCCAGTATCATACAAGGGCAGCATGGCTTTAAGAGATTCCATGCCACGCTCGTACAAGGACCTTGCCTCTTTCCCAAGCTTCTCCCCTGCTGTTTCTTTTAGGTCATACAGTCCAATTAAAGAATACATAAAGCCATTTAAAACAAAAGAGCTAGGTGTAGTTGGATATTCTTCATACCAGTCATGTTTATTCATGAACACGGCTTTAACTCCATGCTGTTCTGACAGAAACTTGTATGGGGCTGTTGCCCTTAAAGCTGAACTGAGGAATCTATGGTCTTTTGTTAGAAGATAGGCCCTGACTAATGTAGAGATGGCCTGCCCTTGTGCCATAGCAGAGTACCACCCTGGTTCTAAAGACTTAAACCCTTCCCCTAACTTCCGAGTCACCATAATTGGCCAGCCTCCTTTCTCGTCCTGGTTCCTCACTAGCCACTCACTAGCAGCAAAGAACGCAGCCATATGGGCTGTGGTTGAGATGGTAATGTTGTCCAGGAAGCCCTTCCCTTTTGCAATCAACCTAACCACCTTTTTGGGCATGATTTTGGTTGGCTTGACAGCTTTTGTGTTGGAAAGACCCACTCCTTTCCTGAGGTCAGTGACCAGGTCTCGGGTCACTGTACTCCACGAAGTTCTGGGCCCAATGCCGTAGTAGATGTCCCTGTCTTTAAAAGCAATTAGCTGGGTGTTTGAGACATAATGCACAGTGAAGAGCTGATTCTTTTCTGTGGTCTCCAGAACCACAGACACACTCCCATTTGTTAAGAGCTTGAGGTCAAATGAAATAATGAAGTCTTTTGTGTTTCCCAGCTGTAAAGACACACCTTCACTGGTTTCTGTGGGGAACAGACCAAGGAATGGTTAGAATAAAGCATTTTTATACTTGAAATTTAATTGTAGTTTATTCATGATAACTACTGACCACATAAAATTAACTCCAGTTATGTTAACAGATTTCTGCTGAGTAGCAAATCTGGTGACTTCATGAAGGCTTCTCCTTACATTGACTCTGTCTGGTTTACAGACAGGATTCAGAGCGAATAACTAAGAATTTCTGATCATACTGTCTTTTCTAGACCTGATGTCAACTAGGCAAGAATCACTGATTATTCTAATATATTTATTCTATAAAAGGGAGAAAAATAGCCAAAAGGTGGTTCAATGAATATTATTACAAGAAAGGTAAAGTTCTAGACAGAATGGTACGTACAAAATTTCATTTCTAATGCAGCTCGTATTCCCTACCTTATATTTTGAATGTTTTACATTCCAGACTTTACATGATGCCTGCCTGGCTTTGAGTGTGTACTGTTTCCCTCCCACATTACAGATGGACAACTGATGAGATACACAGTCAAGTAACCTCCCAGACACAAAGGACAGAACCCACAATGCCCAGTCTGGCTCTTAACTTGATGTGGAAAACAGTGATTATTTTTTATACTCTGGAATTATAAACAAAATTACTGGAAATTAAACAATGGGCTCATGTATAAGATAAAAGAGGGAAGGGGGAAGGCACACTTTGGAGTTAAAAACCCTTCACAATTCCTGCTTGGCCAGCAGCTCTGAAAAAGTAAAAACAGACCTTTCCAAGTCCCAGTTTCTTCAAGTGTTGGCAGAGACAGTATCACTTCAAAGGTTGATTTTGACAATTTAAAGGAAACAGTGGCTTAGAACAGTGATAAATGCTGGGGACTACTGCCACTAATTACCACATGCTAACAAAATGCTAAAAGCTGTTTTATTTGGCAAATTATGAAATCTGGAATTTCTCTCGTATAGCCAGAGTACAGTGAGGGCTGGCTTTCAGCAAGATGACTCCCTGAATGACACTAATCTAACAATTACCAAAGACACTGTGCATATTAAAACCAACTAGCAGCGAAGATAACACATATAACACAAACACACACCCCACGTAAATAAACAATTCATACAGCACAACTTTAAACCATGAAGGGGAAAACGAACACCTTCTTCTATGTAGCCCTGGCTGTCCTGGAACTCACTCTGTAGCCCAGGCTGGCCTCAAACTCAGAGATCTGCCTGCCTCTGCCTCCCTAGTGCTGGAATCAAAGGTGTGTGCCACCACCGCCTGATAGAACATCTTAATCTTTACTGGGCTTAATTTTCCCAAACACACCCACACACAGACTGTCATTTGGTCCTCATTCTTCTGAGGTTGGTAAAACATGGATTGTTTCTGCTCTAAGGTGAAGACGCACAGGCTTTGTAAGATTAAACGGCTACTGGTAGAGCAGGAACTACAATCTAGGTGTCAGGGCCCAAGTACAAAGACTGTGAGGAAGGGAAATGGCACTGGAAACAGATGCTCAAGAGTGTCCAGTGGAGGGTCCTTCCCTCAGACCTCTGCTTTCAGCAATCCTGGAGAGGAAACGCAGTGTCACAGGAGCAAGGTTCACATCAGCCTGGATAGCGTTGGCTTGTGAAGTCAGGCCTCTCAACACCCGATTCCACCAGTACAGAAACACATGGCCCAAGGCTCTTCATGACTTCATTTGATTGAGCAGAAGGTTATGGAAATTGTATCAAGAATGAGAACACACAGCAGACTAATGAATCAAATAATGCCTGGGTGACAGTTTAAAAATTGACCACAATAGTAAAATCTTAGTTCAGTAAAATCCATTTTATCTGTCAAAATGTCAGCATGCATTCTGTCTCTAACTAGCACTTTCCTCCTTTCCAGTAAAGGAAATCTGGAGCTGAGTTCAACTACCTGATACACTGTGGGATTCAGAACTGAAGTATGAATCATACAAGATTAAATTACACTCAACACAGCATACTATCCTGAGTCCTATTTTTTATCATTATTAAGTATTACATATGCTCTGGCAGACTGGTTAACAATGCCCCATCTTAGTCCAGATGAAGGGAAGCTGAAATCCATTTCCTCCCAGAATTCTGTTCTAATTTTTCACTTTATTTATAAAAATTGAATTAAGTGACATGGTTTAATCAATCCTCTTATTATGTCTTAATATACCAGATGAGTTGTCCCAAGGATTCAATAATGAATGAACCCTTAAAAAAGTCCAGTTATTAATTTTTCTAAACCCTTCACACTAGTAAAGGGGATTCTCCTGAGACACACTGGAGTGACAAAGAAGTCAGAGCCCTCAATCAATCAACAGTTGGGGTCTCCCAACAATTATACGAAACCAGTCTTTAGTTTCCTTCTTCCGGCATACGTGGGGAGTTATATACCTGCCAGACTCCTGCAGGGTCAGGGTGGCAGCATGAGGGATGGTGTGCAAACAGAAAAGACAGCAGATGAGGTTCTGAGCTCCCACAGAACACTGTGCTGGCTGGAGACGACTCCTTCCAATCTACTAACCCAAGTTCCGACTTCCCAACCATTTGGACTCCCACAAGCCCATGAACCATACTTTCTGAGTAGTTCATCTCCAAGAGCTACTGGAATTTTCTATTTGGTATACATGGACATGTGTACATTAACAAGGGAGGACAAACATGCTGCCAGTTATTTTCTAGATCTGACACTAAAAGCACAAGTACCAAAACTATCACCACCACCACCACCACCACCACCACCACCACCACCACCACCACCACCACCACCCACCACCAAACAGAAGAGTGAGACTACATCAAGCTATAAAGTGTAGCAATTATGAAAAGGCCAAAACAGGAGACAACATCTCAACACTATAGCTCTGAAAAGGTGTTAATATCCAACAACATAGAAGGAATTCAAGAGAAAAAAAATCAATTAATAAGAATGTACAAAGGTCTGAACAGATACTTCCCCCAAAGTCACAAATAGCCAGTCACAGGGTGTATGCAAAGGTGTCCATCCCTTATCTCAAAGGAAGTACAAACAAAACCATAGCAAAGTATCACCCACTATACCTTAGGGCTATCATGGAAAGCACAGGCACTGAGATATGGGGAGAAAGGATCCTTGTGCACTTCTGAATGGGAATATAAATTGGTGCAGCCATTACAGCAATTTGAATACAGGTCCCCCCCACCCCCAAACTAAAACCAGGACTCCCAGGTGAACCAGGAATCCCACTTTGGATCCATACTTACTAAAGGAAATAAAATTAGTATCACAAAGAGATACATGGGTGAGAGATATCCTATGTTTATTGAAAGATTAGTGGAAATAGCTAAGACATAGAAATAACCTGTGTGTGGTGATAGGTGAATGGATAATGTGGTGTGTTTGTAATTTCTAGTTGTAAAAGAGAAAGAAATCCTGCCATCTGAGAGCTAATGCTTAATGAAAGGCAGATACTGAATATGGAATTTCTACTATACTCTAATTACATTAAACATTCCTAGTGATTAGTTAAGAAAGCTGAACTTACAGAAACAGAATGATGTATTTAGAAACTGGGAAATGGGAAGTCAAATACAAGCTTTCAGACACCTGATGCACAGCATGGCAAACTAGAGATAATACTGTATCACATGCTTAAAATATGCTGATATTTCTACACTCTTACCAACACACATGCTACCTCTATGAGGTGATGTATATGTAAATTACCTTTTGCTTTCATGTTTTTAAAAGATTTTTATTATTTTTCATTATGTATTTGTGTGGAGTTTGGGTATGTGAGTGCAGGTCCCATGGACACTAGAGGCATCAGATCCCCTGGAAGAGAAGTTATAGGTAGTTGTGAGCCACCTGACATGGGTGCTGGATTCCAGTCCTGTGTAAACTACCAATCTTGATCCTGGTAACCAATTTACAACATGTATCTGCATCAAAGCATCATGCTGTACATCTAAATATATACAAATTCACTTGTCAGTTACACTCAGTAAAGCTGGGAAAACAGAACAGTCTTTAAGTCAGTATCCTCACATAAAGCATAAGCTACTACCATTTATTCATTCCTCATCAACAGGTCTATTACATCAAATGAGAAACAGCCCTATTCAAACCTGGCTGAATGATAAGAGATGAAGATCAGGCAGGAAAAAAAAGTGGGGAGGGGAAGCACTCAGCAGAAGCTGGGGGAAAATAGCTAAACAAGAGAGAGGAGGAGGAGAGATCACGAAGTGGAAGGAAAAGAATGCTTTGGGAAAATTAATTACAAGCATGTGGTTCTACATCATTCAGTTTGAAAACTTAGAAGACAGCCAGGCATGGTGGCACATGCCTGCGATTTCAGCACTGGGAAAGAAGCAGAAAGATCAAGAGTTCAAGGTAATTCCTTCCTCAACTACATAATGAGTTTGAGGCCAGCTAAGGCTATTCTGAGACTCCATTTAATTCTACCCCCTGCTTCTCTCTCTCTATCCCCATCCATCCATCCATCCATCCATCCATCCATCCATCCATCCATCCATCCATCTATCTCTATAGATATCTCTATGTATCTAATTAGATTTTTAAAGGAAAATATTATTTAATAAATAAGTAAAAGTATGTGGCAGACTTATAAAATGGTCCCCGCCATGTGTGTGTGTTGATTTTTTTTCAGGCTGGGTCTCACTATGTAGTCCAGACTGTTCTGGAACTCATGTTCTTCTTGCTTCTGCTTCCTAAGTCTTGGGATCACAGGTGTTCTATTACATCTTGCTCATAAAATAGTTTTCTACTCAAAGCAATTTTGTTCCCTTTTGGGGAAAAAAAAAAAATCTCCTTTGGGGAAAAGACCCAGAAAGAAAAATAATCTCTGGTTCTCCATAACCTCAACTTACTTACATCTACACTCTTAAGAACAAGTCTCAACTTCTCAGCAATGATGCTCTGGCCTGTTTTCCATAAAACTGTATTTTCTAAACATTCTCCATGCCTCCCAGCCATGTTTCAATGATGCCACCTTACTTCCTTGAGTCTTACTCTCACATAGTTGCAATCATTCTCCCTCATCCTTACAGTGCAGCTTCCTGAACACCCAGAATAACATGTGCATGCCACTCCTCGCTAGCAGACTTACCAACGGGGATCAACTATGAGTAGGTGTATTCTAACACAATGGTTTTAACAGTTCTCTGTGTGCTTGAAACCACCTGAAAAAAGTGGTTTTCTCTCCAGCAACTGGCCCCTGAATGACAGATAGGCTAAGGTGAAGACCCCTCATTGCAGGATGTGTGAATCTACTTTTGCATTCCTCAAGGCATCTAAGAGCATTGAGGAAATCTGTTGCTGTCAACAGGACAGAGACCATTCTAAGAAAACCCTCCAGAGACTCTAGGAGATCAGATGGAAGATACAATTTTCTACCAACATCTAGACAACACTATCAAAGCAAAATGAAACCCCTTGGGTTCACCCCAAACCAAATGTTCTTTTGCTTCATATAATAATCTCCTGCTACAATAACTTCCTAGGTATAAAACAACTATTTTTAAGCATTTCCTTGTAACTTCTCACCTAGCCATGGGAGGTATTTTATAATAAGCAAAGCATCTATGTACCAGAGTATCACAAACATCATGGGAGAAAAGATGTTCTAGTCTCAAAAAAACTAAAGGTTGTCCCATCTTTGCAAGGCATTAACATTCCTAAATGCATTACTCAAGGCCCTGCAGGATGAGTAGATTTGTATTTTGGCTTTCCAGGTCTGTCATCAACAAAGAACAAGGAGAAAATACAAAGGTCTTACCCTCTTTCTTCTCTTTTATTTACCTACTTCAGGTTGGAGAGAGGGGAAATGAAATCTGAACCTGACAACATTTCATTAAGCCTGAGGTGCTAAGATTATTTCATTGTCCTTTTAAGTAATGGACTCATTAATTCTCATGGATATTGATTAGTACAGGAAAATACATTACATCCTAATTAATGAAACTGTCTCAGTAAAAGGGAAATGTTGCATAAGGTTAATTTGATCTTATAAATGGTTTATTAGTGAAAATGGTTTTATATGAAGTTTCAGATAATTTAGTATATTAACAAAATTCAGTATGAGAGCAGGCCTATTTGGCAATGCTATAATTTCTTGAAAAAATGCTATTGGTTAAAAATATGCAAAAGAAAGGATGGCTCTTGAAGTTAAACAAAATTTAACCTAGGGCAGACTCACTTAAAACTTCAACTGTGCTATGCTGACATGTAAGCCAAGGAAGACTGAGGATGGACTCAGTGGTAGAACGCTTGTTTAGTACATACAAAGTCCTGGGTTAGATTCCAGTACCGAAGACTAAACCAAACCAAAGAACTTCATTCCAGGGTATACAGACCCCAGGAGGCACACAACAACTCTATCTACATGTTAGTATCACTCGACAGCTTGGTTCTTCACACAGTAAATTAACTTTTTTTCATAACACTGTCTTTTTTTTTTTTTTTTTCAGCTATCCCCTTTTGGAGGATTTCACTTAGATGACATCATTTATGCATGTAACATAAAGAAAGGGCTAGCTATTTGCTGGGGATGTCTTTCTGTATGCTGTGAATGTGTTGCTATGATTGATTGATAAATGAAATGGTGATTGGCCAGTAGCCAGGCAGAAGAATAGTACAGGCTAGGGATAAGCAGAGAGGAGAATTCTGGGAATTGTAAGGCTGAGTCAGGAGACTGACAGCCGCCCCTGCCATGAGAAGTAAGATGTAAAGATACCAGTAAGCCACGAGCCACATGGCAAGGTATAGATTTATAGAAATGGGTTAATTTAAGATGTAAGATCTAGCTAGCAAGAAGCCTAAGCCATTAGGCCATACAGTTTTAATTAATATAAGCCTCTGTGTGTTTACTTGGGTCCAAGCAGCTGCAGGACTGGCAGGTGAGAGATTTGTCCTAACCATGGGCAAGGTGGGACACAGGAAAACCCGAGCTACGGCTATTATGTTTTTAAAAACCATTAAATATTTTAAAGGTGCACCAGTTTGTTATATGTCAATTTAAATGTAAGACACATATTGTCTGAAACTCACCTGGAGCAATAAACTGTTTAACATTGGTGGATCTAGACTTGTCAGCCACACTTGCCATGAAGCAGCCCTTGGGCACGGTCCATTCAGTAGGTCTGACATTTCTGTCCCTGTCTTCTGCTGTCTCGTACACCTCTATGTGAGGGGGTTTCTCGGTTAGATTTTTGCTGTAATGACTTAGCCCATACTGTGCAATCTGGATTGGGTAGAAATAGCCTTGAGGTCCCCATTGTGTGGACAATGGCACACCTATAAAAAACAAACAACGGATCACTAAACCCAGACATTGAGGAGCCATTCTGAGGACTACTCTACACTGCTGCATGTCTGAGGAATGTTTTAGGGTTATCCACAACTTGAAGCTTTTTTTCTGCTTTCATGCTGTGTATTTGTTCTATTGATCAATCTTGATTCTTACACCAATTTTACATTATTGTGCATCTTTGTAATCAATCATTTTTAAAAAAGATCATACATATATAAACATCTTTTATTAAATGATGAAATATTTAACTTTGGGGGATTATACCTTGGAAAAAGAGTATAGGTGTTAGAAAGCTTACCTGCAGCCGGGCGGTGGTGGTGCACACCTTTAATCCCAGCACTCGGGAGGTAGAGGCAGGCGGATCTCTGTGAGTTCGAGGCCAGCCTGGACTACCAAGTGAGTCCCAGGAAAGTTGCAAAGCTACACAGAGAAACCCTGTCTTGAAAAACCAAAAAAAAAAAAAAAAAAAAAAAAAAGAAAGAAAGAAAGAAAGAAAGCTTACCTGCAGCCTGGGTCTCTTGCCTGTCTAGTACCTCTATTAGTACAGTGTGTATGTGTTTCTGTGATAGCAGGGACTGAACTCTTGGCCTTGAACATGTTAGGCAAATGCTGTATCACTGAGCCACATCCCTGGTCCAGTAACTATACTGTTTTGAAGCACAATTTCTGGAGATTGGTGCCTTGACCTCATTGATGAGACTCCGAAGTAGGTTAATGGAATAATCCTATTTATTCAGTCTGGTCTTATTGCTGCCCTTAAATCACACCAACTGAAAAGCTTCAATAGGTTTACACTTTGCATGTTTCTTCTTGCCAGACAGAGCAACAGTGAAAGGTCTCTTCCCATTAAGCTATGCAGTGGCTATATAACTAACATCTTCAGATTTTTAGTCCTTAATACAATCAAGCTAAAAAACTCAAGTATAGTGAACAGATACCAACCTTCAACTCCACTTATACACTTGACTCTGTCTCGGACTTCCACATTGTAGCCTTCAAAGGACATAAACACACCATCAGGGTGGTAAGGGGCTCTCTGTGCATAGACTTTGGAATAGCTATGAGAGAATTCAAATCGATCATAGCCATCATACTGGACCACCTTTCCATAAACGTCAAAGTATTTCTCTACCCAAGTGAATGGAAGAAAAACTTCATTGCCCTCTCGTCTCCCTTTGATTGTGTGTTCATCATTGATGAGACAGTCAATCTCCTCATATTTGAGCCCCAACACCTTGCTTCCGCCATTGCTACTGAAGCCCCCGACGATAGGGGGTGCCTTCTGTTGCTCCTGAGGAAATGCTTCCTCTGGCTGCTGCTTGGCTATGTGGTTGGCATAGTGGTTACTTTCGGATGCTGCTGTCCTTTTTTCTAACCCATCCACTCTGAATCCACTGCTCAAGTGCCGAGGAAACTGGATTGCTTTGTCGCTGGAACATTTATTCCACAAAAGTACTGTGACCAAGGTGAATAGCGCACAGATGATAATCAAAGTCTTATAGTTGACCCGAGCTGCCAAACAACGCATATTCAGACCATACCTATGGAGGCAAGAAGAAAATCACACAGAGTCATTACTGGCGTTTCATAGGTAACTTTGCTTCATTTAAAATATATTTATTCAATGTGCACATCAGGACATTTTATCAAATGCATGTAATCTGGTCATATAAAACTACGACCCAAACTTTCCTGCATAGGCAAAGGCAAGAGGCAAACTGCTCTGTTAGCATAATCCTCTAAAGCACAGATGCCGGCATTTTCACTCTGTGTTACTTCAGGAATTTCCTTACTGTGCTCCTTATTTGTGAAGTAGTTACAGTGTTTCCATCCTAGCACTTGTAGTAGCTGTCTGAGAAAACAACAACAAAACATTAACATCTTTGCAGCTCTTAGTTTCCTGTTCCCCTCAGTCTGCTCTGAGTCTCTTGCTTCTGCTCTTGCCTCTCTGCCTAACATGCTGACAGGCCTTCCAGTCTCAGTATGCATGGTTCCTCATCTCTGTTCATTCCTGAGTGATCTCTCCCAGGCCTCAGGTCTTATAGGAACTTGAATGCTGATCGTCCCCAAATTCTCTATGTAGGCTAGATTTTCTTTCTAACTACATAATGTATATATGTAGTTACAAAGAAAATGTATATAAGTAAAGATGCCAGTTACTTGGGTTGGCTCTTGGAGGTGTACACACACACACACACACACACACACACACACACACACACACACACACACACACACACACACACACTTGGCTTTCCAAGTAACTGGCATCTTAGAAAGCCAAATAAGCACTGCAATACTCTCACCAGCTTCATTCTGATCTCCCCCTCAATTCACTCACCCTTCTATCATTTAGAATAAGAACTTTGATTCCTATGTTGCTCACTTGGGATCAACTAACCAACTTCACTACTGCCACCATGGCAGAGCCATGGTCATTATTCAGATGTAGCACTTCAGCACTGGCCAAACTGGCCCCTCTTTTTCTACCCACACCTGGCACTCCACCCCCAAGTCTGTTCTAAACACAGCAGTCAGAATACTTTTAAATTTAAGCCAGATACACTGGGTGGTGTGCTGTGGGATGTTTTTCTGTACGCTGTGAATATGTGTTGCTCTGATTGGTTGATAAATAAAGCTGCATTGGCCTATGGCAGGGCAGGAGCCAGGAGAGAAAATTCGAGAGAGAGTGAAAGGAGGAAGGAGAGTAAGAGGAGACACCAAACCGCTGTCTAAGGAGCAACATGTAATGGGGCGCAGGAAAAGCCACAGAACACGTGGCAATACATAAATGAACAGATATGGGTTAATTAAGATGAAAGAGCTAGTTAGCCAGAAGCTTGAGCCATATAGGCCATACAGTTTGTAAATAATATAAGCCTCTATGTGTTTACTTGGGACCAAGCAGCTGCAGGAAGCAGGTAGGAGAGATTTGTCTGACCTCGGGGTGAGCAGGGCTGGAGAAACTTCCGGCTATAGCTGTGCTTGTACACGCCTTTAATCCCAGCACTTGGGAGGCAGAGGCAGGCGGATTTCTGTGAGTTCGAGGCCAGCCAGGGATACAAAGAGAACCATGTCTTGAAACAGGAAAAAAAAAAAAGTAAGCCAGATAATGTCCCTCCAGTAGTGAAGGAGGAGACAGTGAGGCTGCTGGGCCTGCTGGCCATACAGCATAGCAGCCAGCTAGGATGACGTGTCGAGTCATCGGGGAACATGAGAAACTATGTGTCAGTTCTATGGGTGATGTATGGAACACTCGAGACTGCTCAGAGTAAAGGATGTAAAACATAATTTATGTTTGCACAGCCACTCTGTAAATTTAATGTGCAGTGTGATTCCACAATTATTTATATTGTTTGTAATCTCTTCTCACTTTGTCCGCAATATACCTTTTTAGGCAGGATAAAAGGAGCAAATGCCCAAGTGAAAAGATTTTGTGAAAAATTAAATGATGAATTTCAGTTAAAGAAGCTAATGGTGGCCAGGCGGTGGTAGTGCACTCCTTTAATCTCAGCACTCGGGAGACAACAGCAGGTGGATCTCTGTGAGTTCAAGGCCAGCCTGGACTACAGAGCTTGATCCAGGACAGGCACCAAAACTATACAGAGAAACTCTGTCTCAAAAAACCAAAAACAAGGGGGCTGGAGAGATGGCTCAGAGGTTAAGAGCACTGACTGCTCTTCCAGAGGTCCTGAGTTCAATTCCCAGCACCCACATGGTGGCTCACAACCGTCTGTAATGAGATCTGGTGCCCTCTTCTGGCCTGCAGTCATGCATGCAGACAGAACACTGTATACATAATAAATAAATAAATCTAAAAAAAAACAAACCCAAAAACAAACAAACAACAACAAAACCAAACAAAACAAAAACAAAGAGAAGCGAATGGTGAACATAACCCACTCACTTCTTCCAATTCTAAGAGAAGGTAAACTTTAAGCCACCGAGTGCCTAAAATCAATTCATCAACTCCAACACCTTTTTAAATTTTTTTTTTATTTTTGGTTTAAGGTTTATTATGTGTAAGTGTGTATGTCTTTGTGTGGGTTGGGTACATGAGTGTGGGCACCCTCAGAGGCCAGATGTGTCTGGTTCCCTGCAGCTGGAGTTACAGTGGTTGTAAGCCACCCGATATGGGTGATGGGAATTGTCCTCTGGAAGAGCTCATAATGACTGAGCCATCTCTCCAGACCTTCTGCTCCCACTCTGAACAGTCTGGCAAGATGCAGATTGTGTTCAGATTAGCTTCAAAGTCTCAGGGCAGTACTGCACTGTCTCCTCCCCCCACCCCCACCCCCACCCCCGAGACTGGGTTTTTCTGTGTAGTTTTTGTTGTCTGTTCTGAATCTCCCTCTGCAGACCAGGCTGGCCTAGAACTCAGACATCTGCCTGGCTCTGCCCACCCTCGAGTGCTGGGATTAAAGGCGTGTGCTACCACTGCCCTGCACTGTCTTAATATATTTATGGGTTACTGGTAAGGTCTGAATGCAGTCTGATACCTGACACTATGACTTCATTAAGGAGTTTTGTTCATCTCACGAATTCTACAGTTTTGAAAGGACAGCTTGCTGGCTGATTATTTCTGTATCAACTCCACAGTGTATCCTCCTGTGGCTTAATAGAAAAAGCACTGTCTTTGTGGCTCTCTACATGTTACAGAGTTCCTTTTTAAAAATAAAATTTCTGTGATTATTTGTTTTATCCACTGGCATTTTTCCTGGTTATCTTGTCTCTTATTCCTGCCATTAAGTTTTCCTCACTTGCCTGGTAACCACATATTAGATTCTCTCAATTGCTGTAAAGATGGTCTGCTTTATGGGTAGACTGAACTCCAGTCTAGAGTGGATTGAAGAGAGAGCTCTGTGTGAGCCAGGCAGGTGTTAACAGCAATACTCCTCTAGGTGAGAACAGGAAGGCAGCAGGCAAAATCTAACTATCAGAACAAAGATGGCTTTGGAAACTTAGCCATTTCCAATGTCTGTATAGAAGACTTGTCTGTTGTTTCACCTGGGATTAATGCCAGGAATCCACAGTCCAAGTGAGGTGAGGTCTGGAGGTGAGCAGAAGGTGCAGTTGGGCCTTCTGGTACCCAACCAAGGTCTGCTCAACTGCCATCCTTTGGCAGTCCTCCTGGTCACTTAAGCCTCTTCACTTCCTGTTTCTAGGTATTTTATTTCAGTGGAATATCAAATAGAAGAGGAGGCAAAGATCTGTATGTACCCTGAAAATATACACAGAATTTAGAAGCTGGGAACGTAATATAAGTTGAATATCTGAAATGCTTGAGACAAGAGGGTTTGGATCTTTTCTGGTCTTTGGATTTCTGCATGCACATAATATCTTGGAAAGAGGACTCAAATCTAATCACAAAATTCATTAGTATTTTGTATACATGCCAAGCCTGAAAATGAATTTTATATACTTTAAAAATGTATTTATCTTATGTGTGTTTGTGACCACATGTGTGCTAGTACTCTCAGAGACCACAGGAGAGTGTTGGACCCCTGGAACTACAACTGGTTGGGAGCTGCTCGATGTGGTTGTTGGGAAGCCAAACCAGGTACTTTGCAAGAGCAGTAATGCTTATAACTGCTTAGCCAGCTTTCCAGTTCCAAATTTTATATAGTATTTTTGATGATTTTGTGCAAGAGATAGTTTCATGTTATGGAATTTTCTACTTGTGGCATCAAATCAATGTTCAGAAAATTTGGATCTGGGAGATATTTAATATTTCTTTTTGTATTAGAAATATTCAATCTGATAATGTTTCATCTTTTATATCATTACTATGATTTAAAATAAAATAGCACAAAGTATGGTACAAGCAATCTGTCAAAGATCATATATTTATAAATCAAAGATTTCCTTAAGATGTAATAAAGTCAAACTGAATAAAAACACCTATATGTTTTCATTTATATAATGTATCAACTATGCTTGGCATTTTGACCACTAAAAGAGCAATATTGGGTGTGCAAAGCAGCTCTCTCTATGCAAGCTTGATGAACTCAGGTAATTAATGGTGGAAAGCGAGAACTGACTCCATAGTAGTCCTCTGATCTCCAGGATTATACTCCAACCCCAATATCACAGCACACAAATAATAAAATTTAAACATAAAAATATAAAGCTCTTTGTTGTATCTTTGAGGAGTATCTTTCCTCTTCTACCCAAATATGAGTAAACTGTTTATAGAACACTACCTTTATGACAAGGCACATGATGGAAAAACCAAAACACCATATTTTAACACACTTTTAATAACCTTAATATCAAGATTTATAATTGACAACATTTCTTACTAAAAAAAAAAAATGGGACTTCTTAGAGAAATGAATGATTCTAGGTGTGGAATCATGACAAACAACAAATAAACTTTCAAAATAAATGGAATCACAATCCATGGGTCAAAAAAGCTGTAGATGCTGGGTATAGTGGTAAGTGTCCAAAATCCCAGCACTCTGGAGGCTAAAACAAGATTTCTGAGTTTGAGGCTAGCTTGGGCTATACAGCAAGATCCGGGTTAGAAAAAAAGTTAAGAAGGTATTAGACTAACATTGGAAAAAACATTGATAACTGTTAAATCTGACAAACGGACATACTGTATACTAAGTAACATACTTACACGTTTAAACATTTCCACCATTTAAAAAATACAGTGTTGTGCAGCTAAAAGACATAGTGGTCAGCTCAAAAGTTCCTCTTTCCTATGTGTTAAAAATTGTGAGAATTGCCAGTGGTGGTGGCACATGCTTTTAATCCCAGCACTCAGGAGGCAGAGGCAGGAGGATCTTTGTGAGTTCAAGAGAGTTAGTTCTAGGATAGAACAGCCAAGGATACACAGAGAAACGCTATCTCAAAACAAACAAACAAAACAAATTGTGAGAATTACATCTAGTTAATTAAAACACCAGAGTCAGTAATAACTCACAAGTTTCAACACTATTCAAAAAGGAGAAAGCCAGACCCCCCCAAAACACACACACACACACACACACACACACACACACACACAAAAAAAAAAAAAAAACCTGGCCATCTTCTAAAATGGTGAAAACCAGTAACTTTAAGAACTATATTTCAAGCCGGGCGGTGGTGGCGCACGCCTTTAATCCCAGCACTCGGGAGGCAGAGCCAGGTGGATCTCTGTGAGTTCGAGGCCAGCCTGGGCTACCAAGTGAGTTCCAGGAAAGGCGCAAAGCTACACAGAGAAACCCTGTCTCGAAAAACCAAAAAAAAAAAAAAAAAAAAAAAAAAAAGAACTATATTTCAGAATGAACCAACAGCCCCAGTCAACAAAGTTTTCTTCCTTGAAGGCCAGTTAGTAATGTAGAAGAGAAACATCGGGAAATCAGCATTATGTAATCCTTCACGGGGGGAGGGGGGGATATGATGATATGATATGATGATGATGATGATAATTGTAGGCTGTTTATGAAGGTATGACTGCTATGACCTGTTTTCTTATTAAGAAAGAAAGAAAGAAAGAAAGAAAGAAAGAAAGAAAGAAAGAAAGAAAGAAAGAAAAGAAAGGAAGAAGAAGAAGAAGAAGAAGAAGAAGAAGAAGAAGAAGAAGAAGAAGAAGAAGAAGGCGGCGGCGGCGGCGGCGGCGATGGCTTACGCCTTCAATTCCAGCACTTGGGAGGCAGAGACAGGCGGATCTCTGAGAGTGAGAGCCAGCCTGGTCTACAAAATCCATAACAGCTAGGGCTACACAGAGAAGCCGTCTCGAAAAATCAAAACCAAAACAAACATACAAACAAACAAAAAACCCATATCAAGTAATTTGATTCCTTATCATTCCTAGGTAATGAGTAGAAGAAACAGATCAATACATACTCAAGTGGACTGGTTAAGCATTTAGTCTCCAGTTACTATGCAGCAGGTAAGGCACTATCCATGTACCTAGAGGACAGACCAAAGAGCATCATCAGAATAATGCTGATAGGAACATTAAAAGTTAGGAAGAATGTGCCCTGAACTAAGAGAAAGAAGCCCTCAGTTCCCTTTGTATTTTGTAGGGGGACCAGGAACACTTCAAGACCAGGAGTAATCAGTGGAAAGTGACTCAAGTCAAGCATGCTTTTAATCACATCTGCACTTGCACCTGTCTTCCCCTCCTGACACTCTTTTTCCCTAGTATCTAATGGCTCACTTCTTACTTTATTTGAGCTACTGTTCGGATATCAATTCATAGAAAGGCCTCAATGAGTACCAGCCCATGTAAAAGAGCAATCTTACCAATCATTCTCTAGCTCCTTACTCAGTCTGACACATTACATACTCAGATTACTATCCATCTCCAACTCACTACTGCATTCCCAGTGCCTAGGACTGTATCTGATCCAAAGGAGGCTTTGATTAAAGATTTGTTAAATAAATAAGAATTGTTTAAAATGCAAATTAAAAACACAGGTATTCAAACCAGGCAGTTGTGTTTTCTTTACTGTATTTGGATGTCTGAAAACCATAAACCAAATAGAAATGAATGTAAGTAACATAACAGAATACACTGAGATGAATCTTGGTCAACCCTTTAAAACAGATTTACAATTTAATTACTGTTGCTTACTGCTTGATCAACTAAAGATTTAAACTATATAGTCAATTGGTTAAATATCCAATGATGGATTTTAAATTTAAAAAGAACTAATATTTTGGGAGATTAAGATCATTCTAGAAATATAAACAAGAAGAACACACCAGGAATGGCTCACAGTAGGACAAAAGTAAGCTATGCTAGCCCACTTAACTTTTTAGTAACCAAGTTAAATGATCTCTGATACAAGTAGCTGATAATGCTTCAAATAAGATTACATTTCTAATGCAGATTGGTGGTGCAGGCTGTAATCCAGCATTTGGAAGGCTGAATATAACTGATAGTTCCAGGCCAGTCTGGACAAGGCTCACACTTGTCTGCCCCATTTTACAGATGATGAGCCTGAAGTTTGGTGATGTTAAGTAGTCACTGAAGACACAATTCTTTGATGGCTCACATAACTAGTGTAAGAAAGGGATCTGACATCAGCTGTCAAGACTGTGAGGTCTGTGTTCTTACTATATCATGGAAACTAAACTTACATGTTAACAGGTCTTTCTTCTTCTTTTTTTTTTCTTCCCCTTTTTGATGGCCAGGAAGTCATTATTTAGAACAGACTGGCCTTGAACTCACAGAGACTATCTGCCTCTGCCTCCAGGAGGGCTGGGATTAAGGATTAAAAGCATGTCACACCACACGAAGCTCTTTAGACAAGGTTGAATTCTGTCCCCAAACCAATTGTTCATGTACATATAAATACAATATAACTGTAAGAAAGACCTAAGGTGAGTCTCTGCTTTGGTATGTTTGCTTGTTTCTCTCCTTGCCTGGATGCATCATAAAGATTTTTAATCTTTTATGATGGTGATTTTAATACAGGAAAAAACATAATTTCACCACAATAGGCTTGTCTGTCTGATTATTAAGTGTCCCAGGTGTTTGAGAATGAGCCTGTTTGAATTATAATCAGGTAATTTCATCTTAGTGTCTAATATTAAATAGATCTCTATTCAACTTGCTCTGGTCTCTTCTAGAATAGAAATTCTATGTTTTAGATCTCTTTATTCTTTACTTTCTTCAAATCTTTTACATCTCTTTTCATTTGCATTTTGGGAAGGCTTCTTAAATTTGTATTCTATATCATGCATTCAATTTTCTAATGTATTCTCTATTCTGGTGCAGTTTAATTTGGCTACTGCATAATTCAATTTCTACTCTACTGCTTATTTTAATACTTTTTTTTAGTTTCCATCCTGTTGTCCTTATTTTATCCACACCCTTTGGATTTATGACTTTCTATTAGCTAGTATTCTTCTTTTCATTCCAGCCTCACTGCTTTGTGAATTCATTTTCAACATCCATGATCGCCACGGTTTCTCAAACCTGCAAGCACAAGAAATGCTTTCCAAAATTTCTGTGAAGTAAACTCTTATACAGAGTACATATATGCTTTTGTTGGTATGGAGAAAACCAGCTGGAAGTGAGTTGGAAGCTTCCTTCCTGCCAGCGGAGAAAAGACATTCATGAACTTACCTAGCTGTGAATCCAATGATCTACAAGACCAACCTGCCAGGCAAGATATACTGCTGAGGAAGTCACCAACTGCTATTAGATTTGAGACCTATCCCACAGGAAGGAATCCATCTCTGGTATTATACACTTGGTTAAAAACCCATGGTGGGGGAGATCACAGGCCCTAATGGGTAGGCTGAATGTTGCTGATCAGCTAAAGTGACATTGTGTCAATTCTAAATACTGATGTGCATCCTCACAGACAACTGCTACCCTCAGCCCTGATCAGAGGAGACTCTTTCCAGGGGATGCTGGTGAATTTAGACTCACGGCTGTATATGATACTGATAAGTATAGCTGAGTATTCATTCCTTCTCGAATACTCGAAGAACCAGGAAGCACTGTGAAAGAGGAATGTAAAGAATGTAAGAGCCAGAAGATAGGAAGAAGAGCTAGGACTGTTATCTTCTAGACAAAACACAGCCATTGCAACCGATAACTCACAGCAACAGCAGATGCCAACACCAGGTTCGCACAAGAAAGGGCCTAATAGCAATAAGACGTCAGTTGTTCTCAACTCACAGGAACTGCCTATCAGATACCCTGTACATCAGGTATTTCCATTATGATTCATAACAGTAGCAAAATTACAGTTATGAAGTAGCAACAAATAATTTTATGGTTTGGGGTCACCACAACATGAGGAAATGTATTAAAGAGTCAAAGCATTAGGAAGGTTGAAAACTTTGGCATAAATGAAGGAGGAACTCCAGGGTCTCTACTCTTCAACTGCTGGACTATTGCCATTGACAGATTCATGGAGAGGGATAATTCTGCCTTCAGTTATGAATGCACTGATGACTCCACCAGGCACCAATAGATAATTCTAATCTAATAATCACAGACTGCCTTGATTTAACTAAATGGGTCATAAAACAAAACATCATGAATCTGGGAAAGGGGCTGATAGGGATGGGTAGAAGATAAGGCAAGGCTGGGAGAGAGTAATCAGAATGTATTATATACATGCATAAAGCTGTCAACAAAATAAATCAATTAAAAGTCTATGTTTTGCCTTGTATTGCTTTTTGGTTTTGGAATGGTTGCAGAATCTCATCTCCAGTATTTCCTATAAATCAGCAGCTAGATCTAAAGGCTTGATAAAAGTAGAGTTTGCTTTGTTCAACAGGAATATTTCATGACAGAGGTGTGAAATTTATCCAGGTTGTATACAATGTGGAACTATCTCTATAATACTAAAATTAATCTGTGTGCCAATCTCTTCAAATTTTCCTCAGTCCTTTCTTTCATATAACCTCAATAGCTTTTGATAGCTCCTCTGTTATTTTCCATGACAAGACATCCTAGGTTCATCATGTATATACTTCCTGCCTAAGACCTGAAACAGCCACTGTTTTCAAGTTCTGGTTCCTTTCAGTGTGAACATCTAGTGTTCAGTTGAAACTTCTTGACATTTCAGTATTTCAGGCGTATAGTACAGCTGTGGGCTTCTAGTGCTGGTTTCAGGTCAAGGTTCTTAGAAGTGGAGTTAGAGGGAATCAGACACTTATGCCTGTGAGGACTGGGTTATGCTGTTAGAAATAGATACCATATGTTCCAGCCATTGTTACTTTTTACTCACATTAAAGAAACCCAAAAGTAGGCAGTCTGAAGCTTTGAACTTAGCTACATGCTCATCAAGGACATAGCCACTTTTAATCTTTTTCTATCAACCTATGACCCAAGAAAGCTAGGGAAGCCTCAGCTTTATGTCTGCATTACAGCCCAGGAAGCAGCAGAAAGGCCCAAGGGCAAGAGTGCGTCTCTGTATGGAGTCAGGTCCCTTTAATGAGACTCCCCCCTTCAGTTTCACAGAATACTTCTGACATCTCATTAGCTAAACCTCAGGAACATGGCCATCTTAAGTTGAAAGGAAGGCTGAGAAATACCTATTGTTCCAGACAGCAATGTGCTAAGTTAAAAAAAAAAAATCAGGGTTCAATGTTTGAGAAGCAGAACATGGATATAGGGAGCAAGCCAGTGGACTACCACACCCTCTCACCAGAAAGTCTTTCCAATGCACAAATTAACCACTTTCTCTTCATATAGCTCTTTCTCCACATCTCACAGTGAGATATGAATCAATTAATAATTTTAATTTTACATAGCATATGCTTAGATTGTCACACTGATTAGAAGAAAGCAGATAAGTCTTATTCCTTAGGGACTGCACATTACTTCAAAGAACATTTTAGTTAGACTATAAGTGCTAAGCCTGAGATTCTTACAAATTTGTTGGCATTCTCTAGACTGAAGGTGCAGGGAAAATTTTACTTGTATATTTTGCTACAATTGTCACTGACGGTCAAAAGTAGTAAGCTGAAATATATCTAATCCAGAAACCCGGAAGGCCTGTTCTAGGCACAGTGTAAATAACTACACACTCCTTCAATCTACTTTACTTGGCTGTTGTTGCACAGCAACCTCATCTCTATCACCCCACACTGGTGCAGAGTACCACCAGCATGACTCCACATACATTAGCAATTCTGTTACCCCTGTCTATCATGGAATGTTTGGGTTAAAAATCCTCAACAAATCAGAAAGGATTTTTTTTATTTTTTTAAATTTTTGAAGAGAGGGAATGTTACCCCCGGCCCCATATACACTCCTCATATACTATGTGCTATATATACACAGTAGAATTTAGTCTAACATTTATCTGACTTCAAAGGGTTAAGTTCTTTCCACCAGGCTGCAGTATCACATTGGTTTCCAAATCATTATATATTTCTGTCACCAGGTAGGAGCAGAATAACTTGCTCATGGCTTGTACAGAGACAATGAGCAGCATCATGCACCAGCTTCTGAAAAGCAGATCTGTTCCTCAAGAGTCTCTCGGGTCTTCAGCTTAACATTCTCCAGTGGCAGCATAAGGAACTAGGACTGAAGGGCTGCTCTGTATCCACACTGCAGTGGAAGCTAAATACTTCTTGAAGTAATGTATAGCACTTAAGTAAAAGGCTCTCTGCTTGCTCTAAGCAATGTGTTAAACTAAACAGAAGCTATGGAAATAAATCAGTTTAGAAAGGAGTTGCAGGCCTTTGCAGCTGTGTAAGATTTCTCCACTCATTAGGAAAGCCAAGAAAAAGAGCCTAATGATGTGTTTTCACTGCTTGTTTCCCGAACAGGGGGACTTCACAGTATGAGTGAGAGCTTTCTCAGGAAGTTCTACAAGGAACTGATGACAGGAAGTCTCAAGGAACATCTTTTCTCAAGTTTGGTGCCAGAAATGACACAAGGAAGGCTCACCAGGAAGCTGGCTTACAGCAATTTTTAAACACAACCCTCCCACCCCCAGACAGGGTTTCTTGGTGTAGTCCTGGCTGTCCTGGAACTCGATTTGTAGATAAAGCTGACCTCAACCATCAGAAGTCTGCCTACCTGCACCTCCTGAGTACTGGGATTAAAGGTGTACACCACCTTGCCAGGTTAGCAATTTTTTACATTTTATTAAAGACATGGAGTCCTTAGTTATGTAGAAGAATCTGTATGTGGAAAGCAGAGCCTCAAATGATCTTTTAAAGTTAATTACTCTGAAACTTTTTGATATAGACATAATGGGAAGCATTTCTGAAGTACTTTAGAAAGCATCATACAGAAAAAGTAGACAGAATATAATGGAAATCATGTAAAAACAACCTATTGTTAGATTATTCCTATACTTACTACTTTTCTAATATTTATGATAAAGAAAGACATTGAGCAACATTGTCAGCTTTGGGTTACTACAACTAAACACCTGAGACAAGCTACTTAAAGTAAAGGTTTATTCAGTTCATTGTCCTTGAGATTCTGGTCCAATAGAAGGCAGCCTCTTTTGTTAGGGACGTAGGTGAGCATGGCACATCATCACAGGACCATATGTCTGGTAGAGTGCTCACAGTACAACATAAAGAGAGACAGAGAAGAGACTCAGGTTCCATAGGCCCTTTGGAGGGCATGCCCCAAGGATCTCAGGACCTCTTATAAGGTCTCATTTCTTAAAGGTCTCCCACCTCCCAACAATGTTCCCCTTGGAACTGTGGTACCAGCCTTCTGACCTGGCCTAATCTTTTGCAACTTAAAAAAAAAAAAAGTTTTAAATAATAAATATTGAACAGAATAGTGAGCAGGAGACAAGGGAGCTTCTTACAAAAGTGAAGAGGAAGAGACCAGCAGTTTCAAGTCCTTATCAGTTATCACATTTTCTTCTCTGAACTCCAGTGGGCGGCTCCATTTTCTAGATAAGAACACACATGGAGTCAAGTGTTGACTCACCCAGGCTTTGCTACTACTGTCAATCACTTTTTGTACTAGCTCACTGGCACCCCAAAAATGTCTAGGTTTAAATGAGATCACGTATGTACCTATGGAAATATGGAAATGTTTCTAAACAAAGGAAGAGTACTGAATTGGATTAACTGCAGAGTTCTATTTTTCTTTCAAATAGGTTACTAATTTATTCAAAATTATAATTTGTTCTAACTTAATAAATGGTATAGACAGAAGTCTAATAAATGATATAGGTGGAGACTAAAGCCAATTATAGACCAAACTCCAACTTTAAAACTTTTTTTTGTTTTTTATTTTTTGAGACACAGTTTCTCTGTGTAGCCCTGGCTGTTCTATAGACCAGGCTGGCCTCAAACTCACAGAGATCTGCCTCTTCTTCCTGAATGCTAGGATTAAAGGTGTGGCCCAGCCATTTTAAATTTTTAATCCAATGTTTGCCATACTACACATCGCTGTACTGCTAGCTAAACACACACAAAAGGCCACCCACCACCCATAAATTCATTTCTGCAGTGCCTAGAAGAGGTATCTATCAAGGAGGTTGGCACAAAAGAACACAAAGAACTTTCTGGGGCAATAAAAAATTCTATATTTTAACTCTTATGGTGGAAAATGACAAAATTCAAACTGTATACTTTAAAGGTGGTGCATTTTATTATACACAAATTATACTCAGTTGAGAGTCAATTTAGTAGGATTTCTGTCTCAAAATAATAAGTAAAAGAGGACTGAGGATATAGCTCAATGGTAGAGCACTTGCCTAGTATGCATGAGGCCTTGAGTTCAAATCCCAGTACCTCAAAAAACAAAAACACCCCCCAAAAACCCAACACTTTAAAAACTCTGACTTTTTAAGCAACAGATAAAATTAGTCTTGTATAAATGCACACATGCTACCTATTTGTTTTTGAGATGGGCATGCATCACTACATCTGGTGTATACACATACTGTGCACCACCCATGTGCTTGTTGCCTGCGGAGGCCAGAGGAGTGTGGATCCTCTAGAAATGGAGTTACAGGTAGCTGTGAGCCACCATGTGGGTGGTGGGAAACAAACCCAGGTCCTCTGCAAGAGCAGCCAGTGCTCTTAACCACTGCGTGTTGTGGAACAATCCTTTTGTTTGTCACACAAATTGGTTTAATAAAAGGTGACTGGCCAGTAGCCAGGCAGGAAGTATAGGCGGGACAACCAAACTAAGGATGCTGGGATGCAGAAGGGAAAAGTCAGAGAAGTCACCAGCCAAACACAGAAGAAACAGGACCTGTACAAAATGAGGTAACAAGCCATGAGCCACGTGGTATAACATAGATAAGAAATATGGATTAATTTAAGTTGTAACTGCTAGTTAGTAATAAGCCTGAGCTATCGACCAAGCATTAATTAATTAATATTAATATTAATAATTAATATTAAGTCTCCATGTTGGTTATTTGGGAACTTGTGGGTGGGAAAGAAAAGTCCACCTACAACTGAGCCATTTTTTCAGCCCCAAGATAGATGATGTTATATAAATTAAATAAACTTTCTAAAAATTTTTCTCATCTATAAATCAGATATAATATCTATTTCATGAAATAGTTACAATATAAAATAAACACCTCCATTTAGTGCCTACCACCCAGCAGACACTCATAGTAGGCAGAGAGTGGGAAATGCTTAGCAAGTTATGCCTTTTAAGGCCAGCAAAATGAATGATCTTCACCTATCTACCAGTTCATTTAATAAAATATTTAATACACATCTATGGACATTTTCTCAAATAAGCAACGTGAAAAATCAGAGTACATATTCCCCTGAAAAGAGTACTTTTCTTTAAGCTTCTGTAATTTTTATTATCTCATAAAAGTTGGTAAGAACAGCAATCAAGAGAAAAAAAAAATACAATCTGCCTTTGCACAGAATGATATATTGGTCAGGAACATAAATTTTACCAGCCATAAATGTGAATTAAGTAAGATTTAAGCTAAGCTCTCCCAGATGAACAATTTTCCAAACAAACAGGAAGGTGATTGGATTGGATTACTGCAGCACTGTAGGATTTTCTCCACCTCCTATTTAAGGCTTCACCACACACAGAGTGAAGGATGTATTTTGTCAGCTTTAAAATTTGAAATGAAAGCAAACTACTGCACAGAAATTCTGTTTAGCTAAGTAATATAGCTGTAGTAGATGTCAATTTTATGTAAGAATTATTTAATTTACAGAAATATATTTTCTATACATAACACATAATCCAAAAGTTAAAACCATATTTCACAGATACTTATGCAAGCAGTTTACACAATAATCAGCATGATTATTTAGAGTTGAAAGCTGAACCTAAATATTAGACAAAAACAAACATTTATCTTTGTTTTCCCCCAACCACATCCTTAACCACTTCCTTGGGTTTGTATCGGCATCACAAATATCTCACATAGACTTGGATGTCTTTTCTCCCTACCATAAGTTCTATCACACAGCCTATACCCTGCTTCATGCTTAAAGAAATATATATATATATATATATATATGTATGTATATATATATATATACATATATATAAAAGTTCCTTCAAATATAAACTTCAAGACAGAAGTTTAATTATTACTCAGGCTTGGGATGTAGCTAAGTGGTACAGTTCTTGCCTAGGAATGTCTTGAGGCCCTGGGTCTGATTTCCAGCATTGAAAAGTAAACTATTACTCACATTTGGTAAATTTTAGACATCAAAGACTAGCAGATATTAAGAAATCAAAAATTAACATGATACACAAATCTTCCCTTTTCTATTATACCAACTGCAATGCAGATAAAGCTTTCATATAGTCCAAGAGTAATGGGTTATATGACCTGTGATAAACATTCACAACAGAGGCTGTACTTCTTTCTTGGAGACAAAATTTTTATCTCTACAAAGAAAGTTTTAAAAGAAGTCTAACAGTACATACCAAATGTGAAGATAAGATACCCATTTTCTACCCAATTCCTTTTCTTTTTTTTCTTTCTTTTCTTCTCTTCTCTTCTCTTCTCTTCTCTTTCTCTCTTCTCTTCTCTTCTCTCTCTCTCTCTCTCTCTCTCTCTCTCTTCTTCTTTTCTTTTTTTTTTTTTTTTTTGGTTTTTTGAGACAGGGTTTCTCTGTGTAGCTTTGGCGCCTTTCCTGGAACTCACTCTGTAGCCCAGGCTGGCCTTGAACTCACAGAGATCCACCTGGCTCTGCGTCCTGGTTGCTGGGATTAAAGGTGTGCGCCACTACCACCTGGTGCCCAATTCCTTTTCAAAAAATTTATTTTTATGCTTTTGTACGGACAACTCAAAAAGTGGTGTTATTAACTAGAAAAATTCTTCCATCAAACATGGTAATATTTTGCCATTATTTGAACTACTTTTTTGTTTCCCTATCCCCATCTATAACTTGCTATACTTTCTTAATTTGTCTGACAACATCTTGTAGTTCAGTAATGTGTTCTTTTCTTTTTTTGAATATTTCTCTTGGTGTTTCATTTAAAAATTTTAAATTACATTTTAATTTATTTAGAGTGTATGTGATGGCGCATATGTGCCATGACACACATGTAGAGGCCAGAAGACAATTTTGGTTTTTTCCTTCTACCACATGGATTCCAGACACCAAGCCTGGGCAGCCATACCTTAGTAGTCCATCTAGATATATGCAATGCCATATCTTCAGTTTTTTAACTCTTCCTTTTTTTCCCTGAAATATGTAGTATGTTACTGATTCCATTTCAGATACTGTTCTTCTACAGAAGTTCTATTTGGGTCTGTTTTTGTAAATAACGCCCATTTTCCTTGGCATGTTCATGTTTTCCTCTATTCTCTTGAACATAAGGAATACATTTATAATAGCTGCCTTAACGTCCATATCTGATAATTCCATCACATGTTGCCTCTCTCTTTTTACTGGTTGATTTTTGTCCTAGCTAAGGATCGTATTTTTCTGCCTTAGAGATGTGAAAAGTAGTGTACTTTTCCAAATTAGTTATGACTATATTTATCTTATATGCTTAACTTCAGTAAAGTATTCAATGATATTCTGCATTTTTAAAGAGCAGGTACTATTCATAGTAAACATGAATGAAAATGTCCTCACTGTATTTTACCCTAAGTATACAGCATAGTATCCGTTATGTATAAGCACAATGAAGCATAAAGCCTTTTATTCCTGCATAACTGAGACTTTACATCTATCCATAAGATACTCCAACTCCCCATTTCTCTCTGCAACACAGCCCTTGGCAATGAAGTCTAACCATTTTAAGTAGCCTTGGACACAATGCCTTTATGTGGTAAAAGAGAAAAGCGTCTATCTAGCTTTTTAAAATAAGGTCCCAAATCCATTTCAAGAGGGTTCTGACATCAAGAATAAATGACCTCCTAAAGGCTCTCACATTGGAAATACATCCATCAATATTGTGGACTGAATACTGTCTTAGTTAGGGTTTCTATTGCTATGAGGAGACACCATGACCAATGAAACTCTTTTTAAGTACATTTATTTATGTTTGTTTGTTGTTGTTGTTTTTTATTTTTTTTAAATATTTTTTAAGATTTTTATTTATTTATTATGTATACAGGAGAGGGTGCCAGATCTCATTACAGATGGTTGTGAGCCACCATGTGGTTGCTGGGAATTGAACTCAGGTCCTCTGGAAGAGCAGTCGGTGTTCCCAACCTCTGAGCCATCTCTCCAGCCCTGTTGTTGTTTTTTAAATCCCAGCCAGTTTCCCCTCCTTCCTCTCCTCCCAGTCCCCCACTGTTACCCACCCTCTAATCTACTCCTCCATTTGAACAGCGTATCAAGTTGCAATAAGACTAAGCACTTCCCCATGGGCTCATAGGGGCTCACAGAGACTGAACAGATGACCAGGGAGCCTGCAGGGACTGACTGACTTAGGCCCTCGGAATATATGCAACAGTTGTGTATCTTGCTCCTCTTGTTGGACTCCTAACAGTGGGAACAGGGGCTGTCCCTGACTCTTTTACTGGTTTCTGGGACCCTAGTCCTCATTTTTTTTTTTTTTTTTTTTTTTTTTTTTTTGGTTTTTCGAGACAGGGTTTCTCTGTGTAGCTTTGCGTCTTTCCTAGAACTCACTCTGTAGCCCAGGCCGGCCTCGAACTCACAGAGATCTGCTTGCCTCTGCCTCCCGAGTGCTGGGATTAAGGTGTGCGCCACCACCGTCTGGCTTTTTTCTTTTTCCCTTTCTTTTTTTTTTCCCCAAGACAACTCTTCTTCTTTTTTTCCTTGAAATACTATGCTTTACTTAATACTAAAGACATTACTAAGGGCTGGGGATAAAACTGTATGGAAAAGCACAACATACCATGTACAAGGCCTGGGGTTCAATTTCTAACACATGGAAAAGTCAATAAGGAAAGACAAACATCCAAGGCAACTCTTATAAAGGAAAACATTTCATTGAGGTGGAGTCTTACAGTTTCAGACGTTTAGTCCATTATCACCATGGTGGAGAGCGTGGCGGCTGGGAGTAGGGGGGCATGCAAGCAAATACGGTGCTGAAGAATTCTATATCTTGATTCAAAGGCAACAGGAAGTGAACTAGGACACTGGGCATGGCTTGAGCATATATGTGACCTCAAAGCCTGACTCCACAGTGACAGATTTCCTCCAACAAGGCCACACCTACTCCAACAAGGCTATACTTCCTAATAGTGCCACTCCCTATGGGGGCCATTTTCTTTCAAACTACCACATTCCACTGCCTGGCCTCCAAAGGTTTATATAGCTGCAAAAATGTTTTCAGTCCAACTTCAAAAGTTCCCATAGTCTATAACAGTCTCAAACTTACTTAAAAGTCTAAAGTTCAAAGTCTCTTCTGAGATTCATGAAATCTCCAAAATAAAAATAAAAAAGCAGATCACATACTTCCAACATATAATGGCATAGGATATACATTACCACTCCAAAATGTAGAAAAGGGAGCATAGTGGGGAAATACTGGACTAAAGCAAGACCAAAAACCAGTTGGGCAAACTCCAAACTCTGCATCTCCACGTCTGATGTAAAAATGCTCTTCAGGCTGGTCAGTGGACGTCTTTAATCTCAGCACTTGGGAGGCAGAGCCAGGTGGATCTCTGTGAGTTCGAGGCCAGCCTGGTCTACTGAGCGAGATCCAGGACAGACACCAAAACTACACAGAGATACCCTGTCTGGGGGGCGGGTGGGGGGGAAGAAAGAAAGACAGAGAGGGGGAGAAGGAGAGGGAGAGAAAGAGAGAGAGAGAAAGAGAGAGAGAAAGGAAGAGAGAGAGAGAGAGAGAGAAAGAGAAAGAAAGAAAGAAAGAAAGAAAGAAAGAAAGAAAGAAAGAAAGAAAGAAAGAAAGAAAGAAAGAAAGAAAGAAAGAAAATGCTCTTCAGATCTCTAACTCCTTTCAGCTTTGTTGACTGCAACACACTTCTTTCTCTTGAGCTGTCTCCACTTCCTGTTAGCAGCTCTCCTCAGCAGGTATCCCACAGCTCTGGCACCTCCAACATCTTGGGGTCTCCAAGTCAATCCAGGCTTCAACTTCACAGCTTCACTCAATGGTCTCTCTAGGCCTTCGTTCAGGGACACCTCTGACACTTGCCTGGCCTTACCAGCTTGCATTTGTCGCGGAGGAAGGTTCCATAAGGCCTTTCTTCTCTCCTTGACCCTAACGCCAAAACCACATGGCAGAAGCTGCCAAGTTCTGCTGCTGTCTAGGGCTGGATTATGGCCCCCTTGTTCAATTACATCTTCACCAGCTTTCTGTTTTCCATGGTTTCCTTCACCGCCTAGGCCTGGTTGTCCTGAAACTTGCCCTGTAGACCAGGCTGGTCTCAAACTCAGAGATCTGTCAGCCTCTGGCTTCCAAGTGCAGGGATTAAAGGTGTGCGCCAACACAGCTGGCTCTAAGCTCTTCCTTAGTTCCTTTTCACAAATTGGAAACGTAACTGGGTGAGATATTTCCCTGAATTTACCACTCCCATTATTCTATTTCTTAATTCATTTATCGCCCTGAACCCAGGACTTAGTTGCATTCCACTTCCTGGTGCTCCTTTTCTCCCCAAATTTTACATATTCTAATTTACCTGCTCAGCTTGCTCCTTTTCATTATAAATCTTCATTACAGTTACCACTAATAACCACATGACAGAGTCTGTACTAGGCTGTTTTGAGATTTCCTCTGCCAATGGAAATAATTCAGAAACTCTTCACTTTAGCCTCAGACAGACTCTTTGGGTAAGAGTAAAAGGAAGCCACATTCTTCACCAAAATATTACCAGAAGGATCTCTAGGCCACATATTAATATTCTTCTCCTCTGAAACCTCTTGAGCCAGGCCCCACGGAGTTCAAATCATCCTCAGCACCACTGTCTTCCATGCTTCTACTAGCATGCTCCATTAAGCAGTGCTTAAAGCATTCCACTGCTTTCATAACCCAAACTAACAAAGTTCAAATTCCTCCAAACAAAAATATGGTCAGGCCTACCACAGCAATACCCCAGTCCCTGGTACCAAATTTCTGTCTTTTTGGATCACTACTGCTGTGAAGAGACACACCATGACCACAGCATGACTGAGGTGGACTCTTACAGTTTCAGAGGTTTAGTCCATTATCACCATGGTGGAGAGCATGGCGGCTGGAGTATGGAGGCATGCAAGCAGACATGGTCCTGGTGAATTCTACATCTTGATTTAAAGGTAACAGGAAATGAACTGGACACTGTGAGTGACTTAAGTCCTCAAAGCCCACCTCCACAGTGACACATTCCTCCACAAGGCCATACCTCCTAATAGTGCCATTCCCTTTGAAAGGGGCAGAGATTGTGTGGGGAAAAAAATATAGTTCCAGATCTACCAAATTTGCTGAAACATGAATAGGAACATCCAGGAAACACCACGAACTCCAAGTAGGATGAACTCAGAGCTCAGTCACCACTATGGAAAGCAGAGATACCCTATGGCCTAACAAGTCTGTACGTCAATACATTCCCTGAACTGAGACCTGAAATGAGACTGAACCATGGTCTCAAAGTTATATCTGTACACTCAAGTTGACAGCAGCATTGTTCATGGACATAGCCCATGTGTCCAATGATGGATGAATGGATACATGTGGCCAAATACATACAGTGGAATATCCTTTACTTTTGTTTAAAAAGAAGAAAGCTATAAAATGCCCAATTTTAAGGGCATTATACTAAATGAAATAAGTTATACACAGAAAACAAATACTGTAGGACTTATAATAGTTATAATGAAGTAGCTAGAAAGTCAAAAAGAAACAAAATAGTGGTTGCCAGGGAAGTTACTGGAGACTTATTTTAATGGGTACAAAGTTTCAAAATGAAAACCTGTGAAGAAACCTGCATAACATTTGGAATATATTTAATATCCCTGGACTACATCTAAAAAGTGGCTAGGACAGCAAATTTCATGCTATGCATATTTTAACACACACACAAATAGAAACAACGAAAGTACATCAAATAAAATTTAATCTTAGAAGCTAAACTCTAATGATTTAATTTACAGACAAAAAGAATAAGAGCTGAGTGGCTTGTTCCAAGTTACACAACTAGTCTGGCTATAGTAACTTCAGAATTCAAGTCTTCTAAATCCCAAGGCTGTGCTGGCCTTTGTAACTCACTACCTAAGCTGATCTATTTGCAACACAGGATGGAATAAACAAATATACTCATAGCGCCCACACAGTCTATAATCTACTTCATCTTAGAATGTATTAAAAGGATATTAAGTCATTGGATTCTTTATTTTTTAAGTATTTTGGGCTTTTTCTTTACCAAATGTGAATTAATATTTATCAAGTTTTTTAAAAAAAGATCTACGTATGTTGATGGCTTTTATACCCCAAGAAAGTTTCTCATACAATTTTGCCATACTTGAAATATGTCCTGTTTATTGATTTGAGGTTAATATGCTAGAAACATATTAGCTAATTCTTGATATAGAAGAATTTATATTAAATGCACTATACATGCCATTAGTTAAAAAAAAAACATTAAGAACTAAACTGACAATTCTACATAGTCATTAATCTTAAAATTTAGCATTACTTCAGAATAAAATATAGTTAATATAAAGATGGTTTAATCATTGTACAAATAGTTTATTGATCTAGCATAAAATGAGTTTATTGACAAAACAGTTTTCTTGTAAACAAATCATCATGCATCAGAAAATACATGTCTGAATTACCACTAGCTGAAATTCAGAAGTTCAACACATGCTCAGTAACTTTGTGATAGTCCAGTGGAACTCTTACAGAAATGATACTTAGTATAATAGTTACAAAACAATTATATAACTAGAGGTGCTTTAAATTCCCAGCTCTCTTTCTTATAGGTCTCTTTCTTAAATCTGCTTTCTAAGAACAAAGCAGACACAGCTATCACAAACAAGCCCATCCTAACCCAGACACATCCTCTCAGGCGTCACATATAGAAGGCTGTTTCAAGTCAAATCAAATGTATCAGTTTACAAGCTGAAGATTTACAAAAAGTTTATTTTTAATAAATTCCCCAGAATGAGTTCCTTCCAAATCCTATTTTTCCCCTTCAGATTTTTGGTGTCTAAAATAGATATTTCTTTAATAGAGGTTGGAAATTCTAATTTACATGCTAGATTTTAAAATATATTTTTCTTTTTTTCTTTAGCCCTTTAGAGATTGTTGGAAAACACAGCACACATCTTACAGACTTTCTTGACTCCAATTTTAGTTTCTAATGTTTCACATTAAATTAGATCTAGTACCCAAGAAGAGCAAATTCTGTGTGCTTAAGTTCCTTTTATAAACTAGCACAGTACTTTCATGGGACCTACATAAATCCTCCCACATATTGTAAATAACCTCCAGATTACTCACACACTACCTGTTACAATACAAATGCTTTGTTTGCAGTTGTTATACTGTATTGTTTAGGAAATAACCACAAAGAAATGAAGTTTACATAATTTTTCTTACAAACATCTTTGAGTTGATATTGGTCAAATCCACCAATATGGATTTTGCTGAGATAGGGCCACCCATGTTAAGTGGTTGAATTCACACTTTAGAGGGAAATATAATTCCTAATTTAACCACTAGATGTTTTTTCTATGTAGCCCAGGCTAGCCTTGAACTCTCAATCTTTCTGCCTTATCTCTCAAGTAATATACAATACACTACAAAACTCTCAATTCTTCTGCTTAGTCTCTCAAGTAACCTACAATATACTACCAAGGCTGGCTCACTAATGTACATTTATATTAGGATATTTTCATTTAAAACTCCATATGCTATAAATTACTGTGGTGGTTTGAATAAAAGATGCCCATAGGGAATGGCACTATTAGGAGGTGTGGCCTTGCTGGAATGGGTGTGGTACTGCTGAGGAAGTGTGGCACTGTTGAGGAAGTGTGTCACTGGGGGTGGGCTTTGAGGCCTGATATGCTCAAGCCTGGCCAGTGTGTCTCAATTTCTCTTCCTGTTGCCTGCCTGTCTGGATATAAAAAGAATTCTCAGCTACCTCTCCAGTACCATGTCTGCCTGCATGCCATCATGCTTCCTGCCATGATGATAATGGACTAAATCTCTAACTGTAAGCCAGCTCCAATTAAATGTTTCCCTTTAATAATAGTTGCCATGGTCATGGTGTCTCCTCATAGCAAGAGAAACCCTAACTAAGACTTACTTTATTAGAACAGCTATTAATAACAATTATCATTCTCTCAAAGTCTTACTAGTTCTGTTTAAACTTACTAGGTAAAGCAAAATTTAATTAGTATGAATCTCTTTTTTAGAGCAGAAACAAAACCAGCATTATATAAACTTTTGGTTTTGAAAACAAAGAGCATTACTTAGAAATAAATAAGTACTTGGCATGCAACTACTCATGGCATTAAATAAGTATGGTTTAAAAAACCAATTATTTCTGAAAATTAGTATTTCTTTTTATTTTTAATTTATTCTTTATTCATTTATTTGGTTTTGTTGTTGTTGTTGAAACAAGAGTTTCACTGTATAGCCCTAGCTCTCCTGGATCTCAATCTGTACACCAAACTGGCCTCAAACTCAGAGATTCATACCTGCTTCTGCCTCCTGAGCACTGGGATTAAAGGCGTGCACCATTATGCCTAGCTTGAAAAGTAGTACTTCTAAGGACTTTCATTTCAAGATATTGGGCTTAGTACAGTTACTTAGACACCTACATGCATATTTAAATTCAAAGTTATAAACTTGGGCACTCAAGTGCTAAGGTAGCCACAGACTATAGCTAATGAGTGGATATGGTTATGTTCCAATAAAACACTATTTACTAAAACAAGTGGCCAGCTGTGGGCCAATTTGATGACTTCTGTCCTATGCAAACATTTCTTTTCAATATATTACACCTTCAGTGACCATACCATCATGCTTCCTTTGTATCTGATAGTTGTCATAACAAACACTAGTCATTTAAATGGTAAAGGACCACCCTTGCCCACTTTCTGTTGACAGGATCTCATGTATTCCAATGGGGCCTCAAACCTGCTAAATGGCTGAGGATGACCTTGAATTTCTGATTTTCCTGCCTCTGTCTCCCAAGTGAAGAGACTACAGGTGTCCCTCACCACAGCTAATTTAAATGGCACAAGGGATAGAACCCAGCATTTTGTTCATGCTAAACAAGCACTCTATTAATAGTTATACCTCTAACCTTGAGAAGCCAAAAACATTTTTTTCAGTACAAATCTCTAGTTAGACTCAGAAATAAAAATGTGTTAATAAAATAAACACTAAAATATGTTGGAAAATGTGTAAGGGTACAATTATATTTTATTAAATGATCTTACCTTAATCAAATGAAAGAATCAAAATCCTAATACATTTCTGGCTTCAATTCAAAAAATATTTGAATCCAAACTTTAGTTTCTTGTTAAATTCCTAGAAGAACAAAACAAAGAACCTTTCAGCAAGGTTTGGTCGCAGATAAAATGTAGCAATTACAGTGCTCCAACTGCCTCACCAACTCAATGTAGCTCTGAGACCTGGCTAAAATGCCTAGAATAGAATACATGGGACCCTGAAGAGCAAATGGCAATAGGCAGGTCCTGTGAGAGACCAAAACACAAAGCACCATTTTAGAACGGCCATCACTGTTTTCTTCCGGCATCAGTCAGTCTGAAGTGCCTATAGCCCAAAGGAAAGTTTCATGTTCCAGCTGTCACTGGGGAGGGAAATGTTAACATTCACAAGAAAGTGTAGAAATAACACACACACACACACACACACACACACACACACACACACACTCCTCCATTCTCGGCCCAGCCATCTATAGGTGCAATGGCAATGAGGATCACAAGCCTGTAACTCAGAGGCAAGGGAACCTTGCCCTCTCTGGTCAGAGACGCCGCTGCAGTTCCAAGAGGACACAGAGATTCCCTAGTGTATGTGAGATTCCACCCCTTCCCCACTCCTATATCCTCCTAATGCTTAGTCCTCAAGATGAGCGCAGCTTCCAGGAGTGCACTTAACAAATAAAGCTTCACATTTCTGTCAGAGACTGGAAAGGGGTAGTGCAGAGACCACTGGAGAGCATAAACAAGGAGAACAACACCGCAGCAAACACAACAGTGTAGGTGCACCATGACATCCATATAATGGGATTACAGACTGACAACCTCCTTATGTTGAAAATACTCTAAAAGATGCAATTAGGATACCTAACCTACTAAATACCACAGCCTCATCTATATGCACCCAGGACACTTAGGCCACAACTAGGTAAAACCTTTTAATTCAAAACCTGTTTCAAAATAAAGTGTTGAGTATCTGGTGTTATCTACTGAACATTATACAGAAGTGAAAACCCAGAAAATGTGGATGGTTTGATTTATACCGTGACAAAGTTGAGAAGACCCTAGGTCTAACCATCATAAACTGAGGACTGTTTGGACTGGACAGTAAGTCAACATATACATATACATACCGATATAAATGACAGTAAAAAACAATGACATCATGAGATTTGCAGGCAAATGGATAGAACTAGAAAATATCATCCTGAGTGAGGTAACCCAGACTCAGAAAGACAAATATGGTATGTACCCACTATAAGTGGATACTAGAGGTAAAGCAAAGGATAACCAGACATAACTCACAGCTCCAGAGAAGGTAGCTAAAAAGAAGGATCCTAAGAGGGACGCATGGATCACCCTGGGAAGGGGAAATAGATGAGATATCCTTGAGTAAACTGGGAACGAGACGGGGGCAATAGAGGGAACAGGATGGTTGAGCTGGAACAGCGATGGAGTGGGAGAACAAAGAAAGAGATACCTTGATAGAAGGAGACATCACGGGGATAGGGAGAAACCTGGTGCTATGGAACTTCCCAGGAATCTACAAGGATGACCCCAGCTTAGACTACTAGCACTAGCACTGAGCTGGCCTACCCCAGTAATCAGATTGGTTGAGTACCCTAACTGTCATCATAGAGCCTTCATCTAGTAACTGCAGATGCAGAGATCCACAGCCAAACACCCGGCTGAGCTCAAAGAGAGGGAAGAAGGATTCTATGAGCAAGGGGCACAGAGACAACCAAACCAAGCTAGTGGGAACTCATGAACTTTAGACCAACAGCCGTGGAGCCTGCATAGGACTGGATTAGGCCCTCTGCATAAGTGAGACAGTTGTGCAGCTTGGTCTGTTCAATGGGCCCCTGGCAGTGGGATCAGGATCTATCCCTGGTGTATGAGCTGGCTTTTTGGAGCCCATTACCTATGGTGGAACACCTTGCTCAGCCTTGATGCAGGGGGGAGGGGCTTGGACCTGCTTCAACTGAATGTATTATTAGGCTTTGCTGATTCCCTATGGGGAGGAGAGGATGGGGAATGGGTTGAAGGGGGAAGGCTGAGGGGAAGAGGGAGGAGGGATGAAAGGGAGATCTGTGGTTGATATGTAAAGTAAATAAAAATTTCTTAATAAAGAAAAAAAAAACTTCCTTAGAGAATTCCTAATAATACTCATCAATTTGCTCTGCCCATAACATGAAACTTCACTGCCCCAGCCCGAGTATGAGCTGAATTTAGCAACTTATTTTCAAAGGTTAGAATACAGAAAGACAAAAAAAAACTTTGTTGTGGAGATACTAAGCAAACACTACCTTCTGC
This sequence comes from Peromyscus leucopus, assembly GCF_004664715.2. Lineage (NCBI taxonomy): Eukaryota > Metazoa > Chordata > Mammalia > Rodentia > Cricetidae > Peromyscus > Peromyscus leucopus. Next base: position 10,776,308 of record NC_051069.1, on the reverse strand, counting down.
AAGTAGTACTGTCTCCGTGTACTCCCTGAAAAGGGTTGAAAGGACACCGCTTCGGTGTTGCTATTTTCTAAAACCCACAGTTTCCTCATGAGGAAAGCACCAAAGTACATGAGCTGCAGTCTACAGAACACCTGGCTAGTACTCAGAACAATCAAGGTCATGAAAAGCAGAGATAGACAGGAAACTGTCACAGACTATAGGAGACATTCCACAAAAGTCATGTGGAATCCTGGATTATGAAGAAACTAGTAAGGAATGAATTTAAAACCCAAAGTTGTCAACCTGACTACATCTGGAATTAACTAAAGGCCAATCAGCTGGGCACACCTGTGAGAGATTTATCTTGATTGGATCATTTGAGGTTCAGAAGACCCACCCTACATCTGGACCACATTTTCTGGTGGCAACTAAAAGGCATGAAAGAAGGAAGCTTTTGCTTTTTGCCTGTTTGCTCTCACTCTCGCTGGCAAATTCATTCCTTAACTGGTATTACAGTCTATTTCTTCAGGATTCCAGTGTATACTGAAGACCAGCTGAGACATTCAACCTCCTAGGCCAAACTACTATTGGATTCTTGGACTTTCCACAAGTAGTCCAACCATTGTTGGACTAGCAGGATCACAACCTGCAAGTCACTCTAATAAATCCTGTGTGTTTGTGTGTGCGTGTTCATTCTACCAGTTCTGCTTCTCTAGGGAATCCTGACTAATTTAGTGAATATTATGGCAAGAAAGTTAGTTTTATGCTGCTAATAAAACTTAGCTGGCACAGCAGTACATGCCTGTAATTCCAGTTACATGTAAAGCCGAGGCAGGAAGATCACAACTTTCAAGCCAGACAAGACTATATAGTGAAATCCCATCTCAAAGACAAAACAACCCCCCATCGAATAAGCTCAAAAAGCTCTTTTTAAACAACACTGACTTACTGGCCAGGGATATGACTCAATGTGTAAAGTACTTCTATGTAGGCATAAGGATCCCTAGCATCCATGAAAAAAGCTGATGTGACCACAGTGCTGGTTGAGGGCAGAGATAGGAGGACCCTGGAGGCTTACTAGCCAGCCAGTTTACCCAAACTGATGAGCTTTGGGGGCAGTGAGCGATTTGTTTCAAAAAAGAAGGTAGAGAGCAATAGAGAAAGACACCCCATACAGACCCCTGGCTTCCATATGCAGGTGCTCTGGCAAATGTACATGCACCCCATCCCCCACTCCCCATACACTACTGACTTACAGTCAGTAGAAAATGTGGGTGTGATTTATTACAGAGAGTATTCTGAAAATGAAAAACAATACTTTCTTTCCCTTTTTATTATCAGGGAAAATAAGAGTTTATTATCAAGAAAAGTAAGATATTTGAGTAAGTAGGATGAGGGAAAGCAAGCCAGTTACGTAGGAAAGGGATTTTACAAGTAATTCCACTCTTACTTTACCTCCACTAAGGAAGCAGTACTATAAGCTAACAATAATGATTATTACATTACTCACATGGGGTCATAAAACCAAGTCTATGTATTTTAATAACAAAATAAAATTAAATACAAAGGCCTATGACTCAAATACTTTCATCATATCATTTAATCTTTTGATTACTGTTAATCCTACTTATTTTAAAAATAATATTCAGCCAACTTCTTCTATTTAAGGCAAACTCAGTTCTCTAGTATCCTACTAACATCAGCAACAATTTCACATAGCCACCCTTCACTCATCTACACTTGCACTATTTTCACATGGACAACAAGAGTCTGTAATGAACAGCTTTCACCCAAGGCCTTCTGTTCTAATCTGACATTCAATTAGAAATGAATGGTATGCTTCAAGAATTTAGGTTTACTCCAGAAACACATCGTGGGGGAAATAATTTACATTGGTTACTGAATCCTTTCTAACAACAGCTATCTGTATGTGTTATCTGTAAAAATTCAACAAGGTCAGTTTAGCTTCACCATCCATTCGAACAGTTCTTACTATAAAGTCATGCGTTTATTGTTTCACATAATCTACTAGATGTTCCATTTACTTTTTAAAAGGCAAATTTATAACCAAATCAGACTTCCAAAACTGCAAGGCACCTGCCAACAGCTTCTGCCAGGTGGGTACATCCTGGCTGTCTCTCTATGGCACTGGATGCGTTTATGCAACTCCTATATTTTAATGTTCAGAACCACAGGGATCTCTCTCCCTTCTCAAAAGAATCAAGAAAACCTCAATCATTTCTTCTTTTTTTTCTTTTTATTTTTTTGTTGTTGTGTAGGACCCATGACCCCAAACTCTTTGTCTTTAGTGCTTACATGTAACAGCCATTTGAATACTCGTTTTATTTAGTCAACTAACAAACATTTAACAAAATAAATAAAACAAGACAAAGTCCTGTGGTCATGGAAATTACTGTGAGTAAACACAGTTGGCCTTTAGAAGATGTAAGAGGCAATGGGAAAAAAGGTCAACACACAGCTGCTGAGTGTGGGCTTTGACCTCATCTGAGGTTGCATAACTCAAATGGAGGTCATGAAAAATTTGGCAACACTAAAAGGTTCCTGCATGTGCAATAACCAAAGCTAGATTCAAAAACCAAGAAGCAATAAGCCCAGAGTGTTTCTGGCAGTATTCTCCTGGGATGCATCACAGACTTCACTGCAACCATGGTTCTGAAAACATAACTCACACTGTGCATATGCCTTCATGTTATATGCAATGCCAATACACACTGTCTCAAACACCTAACCTCAGATCCTAAGCCATTACACTATGAATTGCAATGTTTTAAATGTACATAAAAACCTTTCTGCTCTTAGAAACATAATGGTTTAATTATGGAAATCAATGAATTTTAATATTTTCCTATCATTTCTTAGCATGTAAACATCAAATTAGTTTATCATTATGTTGCATTAGGCTCAAATAATTTATTTAAAAAATTGTTGTTTAGCTGGGCAGTGGTGGTGCTTGCCTTTAATCCCAGCACTTGGAAAGCAGAGACAGGTGGACCTCTGAGTTTGAAGCCAGCCTGGTATACAGAGTTGAGTTCCAGGAAAGCCAGGGATACACAGAGAAACCTCGTCTGGGGGTGGGGGGGCAGGGTGAAGATGCTCTATGCCCTGTAGTGTCAAATATTTAGACAAGATTTAATTCTTATAGAAAAAAAATGTATAACATCTCACTAGTATGCAAATTTACTTTAATCTTTAATGAATGACAAAATTATATGTAAACCAAAGAAGTTTTTAAATAAATATATGATCATCATTAATGTTTGATTTGTACACATTTAAAATACCTATATACCCAGGGGGGTCACATGAAATTTTTTGGCAAGAAGAGGTCACAAGTGGAAAAAATCTAAGCAGCTTTGATAGACAATAAGCTGAGATTAGCAGCTAATTGCTTTTTACTGTAAGACTTTGTAAAGAATCTAAATCGAGAAGACTAAATGGTAGTATTCAAAATGATAGACCTCAGTCATCATCGTTACTTACCATAGTATTCTACTTTTCTTCAAGTTCTATTTAGTAAGAATTTTTACACATGAATTAAATCCAACAAGATATTATAGTTTCGTAGCTGCTAAGGTGCTAAAAATGAAGTTCCTAGAAAACCATATTTCATAAGCACTTTTAAAAGATTATATAGCACATTAAACCACCTGCCTCTATCAAAATGAAAGCAGCTTCACCCAGTATTAACCCTAACAGTAACACAACAAAGGCTAACCTCCATGAAAGTAACTCCAGTGAGTTTTCCACACACTATTCTTTCAGAAATGAAGCTCTGTTTCTACTTCAGCTACTCAGAGTCAGTCTGTTAAGAATTTATCACAGGGCTGGAGAGACACCTCAGGTTGCAAAGCACTTGCTTTAACCTGAATTCAGTCGCCAGAACCCATGTAAAAGAAAATGGGGCCTGCTGACATATGCTAGTAATAGCTGCACTTGGGAGACAGACAGGTGGATCTCTAAGGCTCACTGGCTAGCCAGCCTCATCTTCTTGGTGAGCTCCAGGCCAGTGAGAAACTGTCTCAAAAAACAAAATGGATGGATCCTTGATAATGACACAAGAGGTTGACCTCTGAACTCCACAAGCATGCACGCGCACGCGTGCAACTGTGTGTGTGTACGTGTATATATATACCCAAAATTATATCCATTAATAATGTTAAATTGCAAAAGAATCAAGAAGGGGTTTAAGATAAAGAGCTTAATATGTACCAAAATTAAGAAGGAACCTTAAAGGCTCTATGTGACATTTATACATTTATGTATTATAGAGCAAACTTTCTTTTATTTAGCCATTTGCTAACTGCTCTGATAAAAAAAATTCTGTGATGGCTAGCTACATTTGAAACTGGGTAGACCATCTATAAATAAATCTCATATATCTACACTCACTCTAATCCATTACTAAAGTTCCCCACTACTGCTTTGGGACCACTGAGAAAACTCAGAGTAACTGCCCTTAGAAGTCTTGGAATGACTAATGAGATCCTATAATTTCCTCCCAAGAGGTAAATGGTGGCTCCCTGAGAGCACAGTGGGGAACTAACATGTGATGAAGATGCATGCTTTAAGAGCAGCAAAGAGATAGTAAATCTCTCCCATTATTTTAAAAGCTGGGCTATCTACAGAAAAGTCACACTGAGAAGCTTCTTTTATTTTTTTTTTTAAGACCAGATCTCATTGTGTAACCCTGGTTGGCCTGGAATTTGCTCTGTGGACCAAGTTGGCCAGAAACTCAGAGATCCCCTGTCCAGTGCTGGGATTAAAAGCATACACCATCACACCCATCCTGAGAAGATTTTAATCTGCTTCTGAGTTGGCATTTCTTCACTGTTGAATACTACTTCAAAGTCACTGCTTTTTTTTTTTTTTAAACTGAGTAACTGCTTGCTAGCTGTTGAATGGAAGAGAGGGAAATCTGCTAATAATAATATTTGTAGAGGTGTGTGTGTGTGTGTGTGTGTGTGTGTGTGTGTGTGTGCATGTGCACACATGTGCATGAACTCTATGTAGATCAATCTAACCTCGAACTCAGATGTCTGCCTACGTCTACCCACCAAGCTCTGCTATCAAAGGTGTGCCAGCCACCACATAGGCCAGTCTGCTACTCTTACTCTTCCTTCACACTCCTACATCTATCCTCTAGTAAAGAAAAAAAAAATCCAAACCAAACCAAAACCAACCTTATATTTAAAAGAACAAAATGGCAGGGCAAACTGGAATACCAGTACTCTGGAGACTGGGGCAAGCTAGGCCATGGTGAGATCCACTCTAAAGGGGAGAAAGGAAGGGAAGGAAGGAGTGGGAAGAGATGTGGTGAGAGGTGAGAAGAGAAAGCATACCACAAACCAAACTTAAGTTAGCATTTCAGTCACAACGTCTTGCCTACACCATGCAAAGAACAGAAGATTAAATCGATTTACATTCAAAGTTAAAGCTTTTGTTTCCACATCTTGGAACCACCTCTTTGCCACTTTGTGTTTACACACTTGCTCTAAAATATTAACAACCACCTCAGAAACAGTCTGTTTAACAGTAATTAGATTTTATCTAGTTAACACACAGCAAAGACTGCCACAACACAGATGGCAGAAGACTTTCTCCTTTCCTCGTCAGTGTCAAAGAACTATTTCATGATTATAAAATCTGCACAGGAAAAAAAAAAAAAGAAATCTGACAGGGTATTTACAAAATACAAACTACAAACTAGTGACAGAATCACTTTATTAGAAAATTCTGTACAGCACAATCCTCGGGTATTTCTTAACGTAAAGATTTTTCTTACGATACTGGCCAAACCCAGCCAAATATAAGATTAAAGAATCAGAATGGACAAAGTCTGCTATTGGTTTGACTTGGGTCTTTAACGCACACCAATTCCCTGAAAAGCACAGGTTCCCAAACTCTGTGCAAACTAGAACCATCTCAGCAGCATTTAAAAATCTCAAAGTGCAAATCACAACCCAAACTCAGGTCTGAATATGAGACAGGGATAAGTATCCTTAAAATTCCTAAGCAGTTACATATGGCTCATTCCTAGCAATTTATAGTATCAGGAGGCTTGGCATCTGGCACTGGCTCTGCCACCAGCAAGCTTGGGTACATCTCTGTGTGGCCATTTCCTCATCTGGAAAGCTATTCCTAACATCTAACATGCTGTGAGTCTAGGATGATGTTCTCCTACAAAGACTAAACTGGCTTCAACATAAACTATGCCAAGGGGGTGGGCAACAATAACAAGAAACAGTTGGAATCCATGGTCTGTTAAGAGTTTAGTTTTTTGAGGAAAGATTATTTCATAGTATATATCAAGTTCAACTATACTTCAACTGCAGAGATTTTTATATATCCACCTCCTTCAAAGTCATAAAATAGTATCTATGTTGGAAATGTATGAAAACTTGAATTATCTTAAAATATAACAATCTTTTAAATTTCTATAAAACATCTACATGTTTTCTGATTTTTAACAGCTTTCCTACTTTTGTTGAGCTCTTACAGATATAATTTTAACTTCTTTTTTCTTGGTAGTAGTGCATGATTTTTAACTCTCTTTTAATATTCACCCATTTCATAAAGGGAAATCACTAGAAAAAACTAGAAACATGGGTACAAAGTATGGTCCTAAACCAAATTTTTACCCTCACCTAGTTCTCTTACAAATGAATGCTACCAGTTATATGAAGATGCTTGAAAAAAAAGAACTCGGGCAACCAGATAAGCATCTTCCAGTCCCAGTACCTGAGAACTGGGTGGCCAACTTCAAAGATGTCCCTCATGATCCTGGCTCCCCAGTATTCACACGTTTATGTAATCTCTTCTTTCACTAAGAGTAGAATCAACCTAGTAACCTGCTGACAAAAAAAATAAATAATGACAGAAATGACATGATGCCACTTCTGTGACAAGGTTATTCAAAGACTGATGTTCCCACTACCATGCTCTATGCTGGGACTCTTGACTTCTTTCTTGCTCTGACAAAGTCAGCTCCCATGCTGTGAGATGCTTTACAGGTACATACAGCAAAGAACAGAGAAGGCCTCTGGTGCAGGCAGTCTGAGAAGAAATGAATCCTGCCAACCACTGTATGATTAAGCTGGGAAGTGGCTCCTTCTACAGCAAACTGCCCATTCCCCTTAATTTTCTGACATTGCTAGAAATCAATCCTGGGCCATGTCCATACTAGGCAAGTGTTCTACCACCTAGCTACATCCTCAGCCTTTCCCACTCTTGAAACTACACCAATCAGGCTCTTTTCCCAAACTCTGCCTAATGTTTTCCACATTACTAATTAAAATGACCAATTTCCAGTTTATTCTTACTTTACCCATGAGCAGCATCCTGGAAACAGAATATCAGTTCTACTGACTTTATTTTCATTCTCCTTTGCTGGTTCCCCATTTCTCTACCTGAGCCCTGGAGTTCCATTCTTGGACTTCTCTTGCATCTATGCTTACTCCCCCGGTGGTCACCTCCAGACTTTAGATATCCACCAGCTTATCTCAAATTATTTATAGTTTGGTTTTCTCTCCATAACTGTTCTCTAATATACATGACTACCTACTGAGTACATTTTACTTGCACATTTAATATGCACTGAAGTTCAAAATTAAAGCCCTGATTAGCTCTAGTACAACCCCACCATACACAGCCTCCTCCACTGCCAGTCTTCCCCGTTTCAGTAAATGGCAACACCAAGTATCCAGTTGCATAGGCCAAACACCTTAGTTAGCTCTGTTTCTTGTCCTTTCTCTCTAGCCCACCTCTCATCCTTTAGTTGATAGTTTTACTTAAAAATAAAAATCAAACCTCTTGGCCAGGCTGTGGTGGCACACACCTTTAATCCCAGTACTCAGCGAGCCAGGTGGATCTCTGTGAGTTCAAGGCCAGCCTGGTCTACAGAGTGAGTTCCAGGACCAAAACTACACAGAGAAATCCTGTCTCGAAAAACAAAACAAAACAAACAAAACAAAATCTAACCTCTTAAAAAAAATACCCACTGCTATGAGGCTCACTCACATGGATTATTGCAATATGCTCCTAAACTGTCTTTCTGCCTTGAACCCTCAAATCTCTGTCACCATAAAGAATAATAAGATCATGTAGTCACTCTGTTCAAAACTCCCCAGTGGGCCACAAGGCGAAGTCCTAACAAAGTTCCCTCACTTCTCAATCTCTACCACTCTCCCCTGGTCTGATTCTAATTCAGTCAAGTGGCTTTCTTCTTCCTTGGAAACTCCAGGCACACTTTCCACAGACATTACACTTACTATACCTGGTAATTACAATGTTCTTCCCTGAGTTACCCATATAGATTATTCCTTTGAGTCTTCACTCGATCGCCACTTTCTCAAGCCTGCCCACCTCTAATCCCCATGTATCTCAACCCTCTCCACATTCCCTTTCTCTCCTTTTCTCTGTAGTATTTACTGCTGATATACTGCATTTTCTTTTACTTTCTAACTCCATCCATTAGCATATAAGCACCATAAAAGTCATGTACTTAAGAATAACTATACAACCAACACTGATCTATGCCAATATGGCAAAATAATTTCAAAGGTACCAAAATATTACATTTATATTTCAATCATTTGTTTACATTCTGACAAGTTTAACTCCCTAATTAAGCATTATATTAAGTTAGTGTGCATTCTTCTGAATACATACATACTGATTAGAAGAGGAATCAGTTCAGAATCAAACAATAAGCAATCAGATTGTTAAAAAAAAATAATTTTCCAGGGCCAGGAAGATACAAAATGTCACGGAATTCAACAATTTAAAGATATTAAAGACTAGGAGTAAAAAAAGATACACATTTTCAAATAATTAAAAAAAAGAATCTTTAAAGGTATGTAATTTCTTTCACACTGAGTTACATCTTCTGCCAAAGATGTCGATGTTTTTGCATCCATTTTTGAATCTAGACATTATTTTCATTTTTCTAAACTATTAGCAATAAAAGGAACACAATATTTAGATGAGAAACTAAGTCCACAGTTAAAAGCAAGACTTGACTAAGCTGGGCTAATTTTATAAACGGTTTTTACACTTGTGTTGTATAGTGTTACACACTTCTCAAAGCATTTTCACACCTTCATTTTGACTGTTATACTGACATGTAGGGCAGACAGTATCACATCTCCCCATACCTCCCAAATACACATGATATTTTACAGATGGAAAAATAAGTCTTAGGTTTAACTAGTTTGCTCGAGATTACAAAATTATAAACAGTCAAGTTGAACTATAACTGACTGGGTTTGTTGCTGTTGTTATTTAATTTAAGCCCATTGTTTTCTACCTCAACACATTCCATTACTCAGTGACTAAGGGCACCAGTGCACAGATCCACGAAGACTTGATCATCTCAGCTTCCTTGAGGAGTGGAGATTTTCATATTCCTATTTATTATAAAAATGCTTTTAGATGGTACAATGTGTTAACATCCTTATTTTAAAAAAATTAAAAGCCCAAGAAGTCAGTAAAGTATTGAAAGCTTAGTATCCAAAGCAGTATCAACACAGGACTACTTTCACACACAGGATCAATGTTTAATGGTTCCTTTCCCACACAGGACCTGCATTTTAGAACCTTTGGACTATCAAACAGAGACAAAATACCAGAGCAAGTGCTCCAGGAAGTATTTAACAGAAGTCATTCCAGCTAAAATCATTTTATCACTCTTAGAGCTCCTACCTCATCTGAATATATCAGCAATCCTGACTGAAATAAGAATAATAAATTCTTTTTGCCCTTCTCCCCAAAGACTTTAGCTCAGATAAACAAATGGCTCCAGGACACATTTCATCTCGACTTCTTCCTGTTCCTTTTACTATTCTAAGGGGGGCATTCCTTGACCACTCCAAGTTCATGAACACTCCCCCACCACAGCAAAGCAAAAGGAGTTCAAGAGACAACCCCAAAAAGCACACATCACGTAAGACTGAAAGCTCTACTCTTCCCATCACTAGAGCCTAGTGCACCTTACCCCTTCCTAAAGCACCTCTTAGTAGAATCTGAGTCTTCTGAGTCTTCATTGCCATGCTCACTGACTACCTGGAAGCCTACCCTTCCTCTACTTCCAGCTGTGTTAAACTGATTGATTTCCTATTATGTAAAACTACCTGAATTGGGCTTTTTTATATTTAATGTTCAAACAGTCATAACTAGAACAGATATTAGCTGACATACATGAAAGGCGTTTTGTGACACAAAACAGTCTCAAATGTAAAAAAAAAATTAAAGATACTGTTTTTAGTCAATGATTTAAAGTGCAGTAATAAAAATAGGGATTGAGTTATAGAATGAAATTTGGAAAAGAAATGGAACAACTCTTTGCTTACTTTTATAGTTATTTTTCTCTGATTTAGATATTCCTGAAAGACTTGGAAGGAGGCAAGCTCATGAGGGAGATCTGTCATTCTATGCTAAACATCCAGAGACACAACTGAATGGAGGAAATAACTGGGCAACTGCAACAAAAATCCTTATTAATGTTTACAATCAGTCCTGGGAAAATTAAACTATGCTCTGCTAACATAGGTCTTGGGATTGGCATTTTTCCCCCAGAAAGGGGTCTCACTACATGTCTTGGCTGTACTGGAACTCACTATGTAGACCAGGGGGGTCTCAAATTCACAGAGATGTGTTTGCCTCTGCCTCCCAAGAGCCAGGACTAAAGGCATGTGTCATTACACACAGCTGGCATTTGTATTTTAGGATAAAATTCTGGATGGAGAATGCTTCTAAGTTGAAAATGATTCTAAAAGAGGCAAGGCTAAACAGGCATCAAACAGGAAGGAAAAAGCCTTCAATTCCAAATTACAGTAGCTTTTACTACCCTACAACATCCACTTTTCCTATTGTCTATGCCTCCATATATATTTGTTACTTGGTTCACGTTTATTATGGTTTCCTTGTGTGCTGTGTTCACTATCCCAGCTCCTCTTACTACAGAGCTTGGAGGCAGAGCATCCTATGTCCATTCCACACATTTCTGCCCCGTTCTCTCTAAAATCATCCAACTTAGATTCTGTCGGCAGACTATAACCACCCACTGCCCCTACTATTGCAACTGCCTATCAAATGCTCCACTTACTTCATCAAGATTATAGCTGCTTACTCATTCCACCATTATCACTGTCTCTTCCCCAAATCCTTGCTTAGGTCTTCCCATGATCCTATTCCAATCTTATTTTAGCCACTCATAGCCATGATCAAAGCTTAAACTGTGTTAATTTTAATTATGCAATTGTATAACACCATATTCAAGCACCATGCTTTATCAGTTCACTCCCTTTATTTTGTATCCTCCCCTGCCTGCCGCGGAGCTGAGGACTGAACCCAGGGCCTTACACTTGCTAGGCAACCATTCTACCACTGAGCTAAAGTTCCAACCCCAGTTCACTCACTTGAACATCCTGGCCCTACCAAGCTGTCAACCCAACAAATCTACACTCCACTTTTAAATTAATACTTATTTACTGGCTTACTGAGACAGTCTCACTATGTAGTTCAAAATGGACTCAGATTTGCAGTTTTCCTGCCTCATCCTGCTGCATGCTCAAATTAGAAATGTGTGCCATCACACCTTAGTCTGCTGCCATCACTTTTCTCCTTCCCACTCTTTTGTTGTCTTCCTCAATCCCCTCTTACCTGAGGTTAAATCCCTATTCAACCATTTATTACTTCTATGTCTTGCATAAAATCTCAACAAGTTTTCCTCCTTTATACTTTGTCAATCTTGGTTGGCTAAAATTGGTACCAAGCCAATTCTCTGCTTATTCTTTGTTGGTACTTATCCAGGTCAATGTGGCTAGAGAGAGCCTTTGCTGGGTAACTACTTTATCTTCAAATCCAAGACCGGAACTCTCAAGTGACTCCTTACTGATGCCTAACAAGTATACCTTATTTTATTTACTGTCCCTCTCCTACATGACTACTTTGTTCTTCAAGAATCTCCCATTCCTCCTCTTATTCTCATTTTCATGTGTTGAGCCTATTTCCTGTTTTACTGAGACACATAGAACAATACAAACTTCCACAAGCTCATAAACACACCTAACTACAGCTGTGCCCAAATATTCTCCTGTCTTTCATTACCGGTATCAGCTGTTTATGGTCAGATATGGCCCAGTCTTCTATTCATGCATTCCACCTCCATTCATCACCCACTCGCACTCCCTAACAAATGTCTCCTTACTCAGCTCCTACAAACACGTCAATTTTCCATCTACAAACAAATCTTTCCTCAATCTCATTCTCTCTACTACCACATTTCTTCAACAAAATTTCTCAGGGTGCTTTCTGCTATTTCTTACTTCTCCCCCTTCTCTCAAATCTATTCCAATCAGATTTCCCACTCACCACTTCATCAAACTTGGTCTTATTAGAACACTAACTCCAGGTTGCCAAAACGACAATCAATTACCAGTCTTCTTTAACTGTTAACAGCATTAGACATCGATTTCATCCTCCTTTTGAAATACTTTCTTCTCATTCTGGCTTCCAGGACACTGTCTCACCAGCTTTTCCTCTTCAATCAGGTCTTCCTAGGTTTTCTTTTGTGGCTCCTTACTAACTTTTAAACACTATAGTGCCTCAAATCACAGTCTTGGGACCTCACTTCTCTAACCTTTCTCCCTCCATGAAGCCATCTGGTCTAATCTCTTACAATTCCCAAACTTAAATCCCTAGTCCATTCCTTTTGTTTCAAGACTCAGACATCTGCAGTTTTTTTTTTTTCAATTAGATGCCTAATATGTATCCCAAAATTACTATATTCAAAACTTTTCTCCTCCAAAAGGTTTTCTTTCAGTTTTAGCCATCAGAGCAAACTATCCTTTTGGTCTTAATCTCCCACTTTTCCTCATTCTCTCCACTCTGCTTTCTCACCCTGTCAACAAATACTGTTGACCTTATGTGGTTACTTATTACCTCTACTACCTGATCTGAGAGCCTCTCACCTAGATGGATACAGCAGTCTCTTAATGGGTAGCTGCTTCTGCTCTTGTTTACCTTTGGTCATTCCCCCAAAGTGGAAAGATTTTTAAAAGTTCAATCAAATCACTACTCTATTCGAAGCCATCCTTCCCTATTCCTTAGACTAAAAGCTAATATCCACACAAGTTACTGTGGTAGTTTGAATTAATTGTGCCCCCCAACCCCAATCACACAGGGAGTGGCCCTCTTTAGAGGTGTAGACTTGTTGGAGGAGGTGTGGCCTTGTTGGAGGAAGTGTGTCACTGTGGGGGTGAGCTTTGCGGTCTCCTTTGTTCAAGCTACTCCTAGTGTCACAGTTGATTTTCTGTTGCCTGCAAGATGTAGGACTCTCAGCTTCTCTAGCACGTCTGCCTGCATGTCACCATGCTCCTCATCATAATGCACTGAACCTCTGAACTGTAAGCGAGAAACCCCAATTAAATGTTTTCCTTATGAGTTGCCATGGTCATGGTGTCTCTTCACAGCAATAAAAACCCTAAGACAGTCACCTTCTAAGATCTTGCTTGACCTATCGTCCACTGCCACCATCTTTCTGAGCTCATCTTCTAATGCTATCACTCCATTTCAATGACAGGTTTCGTTCAACTACCTCCATGCTCCACCCAGCACTGGGCCTACAATATCCTGTACTGTCTGCATACATCATTCCCTGACTCCCTTTCTGCTGTTTAAAAGTCACCTTGTCAGTGACTTTTCCTAAATAACCTCTGAAGAAGTACAACTCTTCCCTCACTCTCCTTCCCTTCCTATTTTTCCTTCTTCATCACTTATCATCAAACATGCGTTATGTCTTTTTACCCTTATGGCTGCATCTAAAAAGCAGGTTTTATGAAGATAGAAATTTTTGCCTATTTTGTTTACTGGTGAATTTCTAGGACCTACGGTAGTGACTGACATTATACAGTCATACACATATATTTGGCAAATGAGTAAGATCATAGCCCTCTTTCAGATGAAATTATCCACAAAACAAATATTATATTGAAAGGGGCCACAGAAAGCTCTCAGTTTTCTTATTTTATAAACATAGTCAATTAACTGCATTAATTAATGGCAGTTAATTTAAAATCTGAACTACTGATCAGTATTTTCAAATCTTTAGCCCCCTGGAACTCTTAAATATTAATTAGCCAACCACAGATACTGTTACAGCAATGTGAAATGGACTAAGAAACCATCTTTTGTTCTTTGTACAGGCTTGTTTATATATTTCCATTATATTTTCTGTAAGACGATGTGCTTTTAGGGGACTGGAGAGATGATTCAGAGTTAAGAATACTTACTGTTTTTCCAGAGGACCTGGTTTTGATTGCCAGCACCTACATGGCAGCTCACAACCATCTACAACTCCCGTTTCATGGGATCCAATGCCCTCACACTTTCAGGCAACACACCTATACACTTAATAATAATACATTTTTAAAAAGCATATGCCTTTTAAAGCCTGAGGTTAGGATGATGGATATGACAGGATGACCCAGAGATTTTTTTGTGGTGAGGGAATAGTTGTTGACTACGGTAATGATTACAAAACTGACTGTGATAAAATTTGGTCTTGGGGTGTATAATAGATGAACACACAACGAATATATGTGAACAATGATGTAATCTGGGGAAAGTATGCAGACTGCATCATGTTGGTGTCATGGTTTTCATACTGTACTAGAATGATATAAAATGTTACCACCAGGAGTAATCCTAAGAAGGACTTCTCTGATCAAGGCTGAGACTTCCTGAGGACCTATAAATGCTTCAAGATTTAAACACAAACAGAGCCAATGAAGCAGTATGAGTGTAGCATCTCAGACTTTCAATCTTCCAGGCCTTTTTCTTCAGTCCCTCTAGAAGCAATTACTCCTTTTTTTTTTTTAACTCATATTCAAGAAGTCGATGCATATTAAATAAATGTTTTACTGTGTGCATGTAGATGTACACCCACACATATACAATTACTTTTCTTATAATAATACTGGCATGCCGTAAACATTTCTGCAGTTTCCCCGGCCCCATGGTGAGATGTCTGAAGAGTGGAGCCAGGCATGATGGTACATCAGGAGGCCAAAGCAGTCATAGCTCTTTGAGTTCAAGGTCAGCCTGGTCTACATAATGAATTCCATGCCAGTCTGGGATGCATAGGGAGATACTGTCTCAAGAAAAAAAAAAAGTAGTATGTCTGAAGATGAACCCAGGCAGTAATACTCCTTTTCTTGGCTAAATGACACCTCATTGTATAGCTGTGTCATTATTTTCTAACCAGATAATATTAAGAGCCATTTATAGCTTTTGATAATATAATTAATACTATAATGAACAAAGGAAAATCCTTTAAAATTACTGAATTAGAAAGCATGAACATTTATCATTTTAGTAAGTCAACTCACTTTCCAAAGAAATTGCATATGCTTCCATTCCTGCATATGATACAGAAAAGGAATTCTACACATCCTTGCCATTATTGCTTAATCTTTGTGAATCTGGTAAATGAAAACTACCCTTGTTTAAATCTGTACTTTGATAATAGTAATTAGCTATTTTGTTTTCTTGGTTTGGTTTGTGCCCTTTGCCACCAGGTCTCACTCTGTAGCAAAAACTAGCCTCCAACTCGCAATCCTGTCTCAGCCACCCGAGAGCTGGGATTATAGACACATGCCACCATGCCTGCCTCAGAATAATTGCTTTTGAAGAACACTTATGTGTGTCAAAAACTGCTGTGAGAGCTTCATGTCTAACTCATCTAATTCTCATAATTATTATGCTTTAATTTTATTGGAGAGGAAACTAAACCACAGAGTAGTTTTTAAAAACTTGATATTTAAGATTACACTTCAGGTTAGAAAATGTACAAACCCAAGCATTCTTAACTTGACATCTAAACATGAAACAGTATCTTAAAGCTTTTCAGCTTTCAGCTGGTGAGATGACTCAATGGGTAAATGTGTTTGCCACCAAGTCTAATGACGTGATTGCAATCCCTGGAATCCATAAAGAAGAGGTAAGCAATGTCTACCAGCTGTTACACAGACACACACATACAACACAGATACAGACACAGACACAGACACAGACACACACACACACACACACACACACACACACACACACAGACAGAGACAGAATAAAAGTTTTAGCTTTCTAGGAAACTTTTCCTATATTTAAAATCATTTGTATTACTTTTAAGATGACGTGTACATTTATAGTTTCTGCCATTTTTCTGTTGGTTCTTTTGTTTACTCTTATTAATTTATAAGCTATCTCTACAGTAGCAGGAGAACTGGCCTTTTATAATAATGTTCCTCCACAAAGTTAAAACATGTACCATGGACTCTAGCCATTTGTACTCCTAATATTTATCTAAGAAAAATGGAAACTTTATCCATATTAGATTGATATACTACTGTTTACAGTAGTAGCTATATTTGTAAGTAAAATTTAAAGAACTCCCAAGTCAACAAATAAATGACAAATTTTGGTGTATATGTATCATGAAAATTTACCATTCAATAATTTAAAAATAATAAATTGGCCGTCATGATGATGCACCCTGTGCTGGCTAGTTTTATGTCAATTTGACAAAAGACAGAATAATTTTAGAAGAGGAAACCTCAATTGGGAAAATATCTCTACAAGACTAGCCTCTGAACAAACCTGTGGTTCATGTTCTGGATTGATGACTGGCGTGGGAAGGCCCAGCTGACTGTAGGCAATGCCACTCCTGGGCTGATAGTCCTGGTGCTATTAAAAAAGCAGGCTGAGCAAGCCAGTAATCAGCATCCCTCCGTGGTCTCTGCATCAGCTCCTACCCTGCCTGAATTTATAATGGCTTACAAGCTGTAGGATGAAAAAAACCATTTCCTCCCCAAGTTGCTTTGGTATTTCATCATTGCAAAAGAAACCCTAAGACACACCCCTATAACCCTAGCTTAGGCTGCTGTAAGGAGATTGTGAGCCCAGCCTGGGCTACAGAGTGCCAGGCCAAGCAGCATAGTGAGACAAACATCAATACCAGAAGAAACTAATGAGACAGATAACAGAGAACTTAAAAGTGATTATGTCAAGTGAAATAAGAGATGGACCGCTGCTCCCCAAATTACATGGTATCTGAGTGATTATATTCATATAAAACTGCAGAAAATGCAAAACCATCTAGTGACAGAAGGCAAGTCAGTGGTCTGAAGTGGCGGGATATGGGGTACATGAAGAGGCATGACAAAGATTACATTTAGACATTTCTGGAGATGGTAGGTTTATTTACAACCCTGAACACAAAGGTTTCCAAGTACTCAGAACACCTCTGCAAAAATTTAACTGTATGCTTTAAATACGTGCAGTTTATTATGTCAACTATACCTCAGTGAAGCTATTAAAAAAGCAGGTGGACTCCTAGTATATTCTCTTGTTTAGTAAATAAATAGTGGTACTTGATTTCATTGACCTCATTTATATTCACCATATGCAACACAAGCAAATGTAAAATACTGCTTCTCATTCTGCTTTGAACCATCTCCCACTTCTCCCACTGTCATAGTTCAAAATGACAAGGAGTAGCCTGACTCTCAGAAACTAGTACTCTTGTTTATGTATTTTATGTATATGGGTGTTCTGTCTGCACACCAGAAAAAGGGCAGTGGAGTCCATGACAATCACATGAAATTACAGATATAGATGGTTGTAAGCCACTATGTGGGTGCTGGAAATTGAACTCAGAACCTCAGGAAGAAGAGCCAATTCTCTTAACTACTGAGCCATCTCTCCAGGCCCAAAAACTAACTTTTTAAATTATTATTATTATTTTTTTTGTTGTTGTTTTTTGAGAGAGGGTTTCTCTGTGTAGTCCTGGCCATCCTGGAACTTACTCTGTAGACCAGCCTGGACTCGAACTTAAAGAAATTTGCCTGCCTCTGCCTGGTAAGTGCTGGGATTCAAGGCATGTGCCGACACCACCACTGAGTGAAACTAACATTCTTAGCAATCATTTTCAGCTTCATCTTGGGAGCCAACCAAAACAATTTTCTGGTTTGGGCAAACACTGTATGACTGAGACAAAACAGAGAAATAAACTTAACTGCAGAGACAGAAAAACTACAATCATCCAATTCTTCTTAGATCTTTGGTGTATCCATATGGCTTCAGTCACTGATATACTTACTCACTAATACAACATGTGGCATCTGCTATGTATTAGACACTGTTAAAGTGTTGGGAATAAACTAAAAAGCAACAGCATTCTATGATAATAAAGACAACTTAAGGGTATACCCTCAAAATCACTGGCTGACGTTATGTGTACTTAACAATAAAAGTAAAAGAAAATAGCTGGTTTTTTAATAATTAATTCACTTTATTTTTCTCATATAAAAACCCTTATGTCCTCTGACAGACACTCTGGTGTGGGTTTTCACAAGATGGTCAATGAATTCCTGATAAGGGGACTTGACAAACACCGTCTCTTTCCAGAGGTTGGGAGTCAGGTAGCTGTAGGTCTTAAGAGATGGTATCAAAGGTGGCCTTGGCAAAGTTGCCCAGGGTGGCAGTGCAGCCCCTGGCTGATGTGTAGCAGTCATCAATACTGACCATCACCAGTATCTTCTTGGGCACAGGGATGAGATACACCAAAACAGAGCCACAGTGGCCTGTTATTTTGTCCAGAACAGTGTAGGGCTTGCCAATCTTGTTCCCTCAATAGTCTCTCCGCACATGGATGATAGAAAGCTTGGCCAAAATGATGGCCCCTGGGATGGCAGTGGCTACTTCCTAGCGCACTTAAACACCAAGAACAACATGACCACTGTAGTCCCCAACAGCAGCAAAAGCCTTGAACCTGGTCTGCTGGCCAGCCCAAGTCTGCTTCTGCACTGGCATGATCTTTAGAACCTCATCCCCAGGGGGTAAAAAAAAATCCAATAATCTCAGATTCCTTAATGGGCAGGGAGAACGGGCAGAGCTCCTCCAGGGACTTGATCTTCATGTCCTTGACTGGGTAACCCAGCTTGGTGACCAGGATCTACTTTTTGTCTTCAGCTTTACCTCCATGAGCCCCATGGCCCATGGCCACAGCCCCTAAGATCACTACCGAATTCTCCATGGAAGACAGGAAGATATTGTGGCTGCCTAATCCTTGGCCCCAGGTTCTCTAGGCCCTCCTGCTGCACTGGTGTCTGCCATTTGGTGAAAAGGAGGAGAAAAAGGAGGAGGAGGAGAAGCAGTCTTACTTGTAGTCTATATTGCAGTGCAAAAAAGGACTTTAAAAGAAGTTTCCTGGAAAACTACCATATCACACTAGTATTTAACTCCCATTAAGATATAATAATGTATGTGGTAATGAAAATACAACCTTGTGCCACATTTTGCTTATCCAGTGACTGAATTACCCAGTTGACATTAGTACAATTACATTAATATATGCTGGACATTTGGCTTCTAAATATGAACAAATGAATATAGTGCTAAATGATAGTATGACACAAAATTACATACCTAGTCCTCATGATATTTTTCTAGTAGAGGTATGCTCAATAAATTCATACAAGGTATTTTATTTTTTAGGTTTTAAGTAAAATAGTAACTGGAGAATAACAATTTGCCTTGCAGAGTGAGATACCCCACCACCACCCCACCACCCCACTTCCATCCCAGAGGAAGCAGCAACAAAATCTTTTCATAATGGAAGTCATTAGCTTTACTGAAGGCAAAGAGATCTCTGATACTGGCCCCATGCTTTCCCTGAAAAAAGTCAATCAAAATAGATGATGATAGTGACTTGATTTTAAGGCATGCTAAGTGGTGACTCCCCATTAAGCATGACAAAGACTTTATAGGGAGTAGAGGATGAGCTGATGACTGAAATAACTCCCGATATGTCTCAATTAAAGACATACTTCTCAAACACACTAAAATACATTCTATTTTTTCACTAAATTATTTGTGTTTATACTGGTATGACAAAGTTTTTTTAAAAAAAGACAAAGAAATGGGCAAGTACATCGAAACAATCAAAGGGAAGGTGGCGGCTCAACAGGGAAAGTGCTTACAACGAAGGCCCTGACAACACACAAAGTGGAGTGAGCGAACGCTGTCTTCTGACCACCATATATGGGTACCACCCCCCAACCCACACACACCTACACAATAAGTAAATGTAATAAAAAAAAGTTTTGATTGAAGGAGGATAATATTAAGAATATAGAGATGAACTAGGCATGGTAGCACGGACCTTAATCACAGCTATTCAAGAGGCTGAAGCAGGAGGATCACAATACCTTTTTTAATATAATAGCTAATAAACAATAAGGACTAATTTCAGAGACGAATGGTCAAGAAAGTATAGATTTCCCTATTAATATGTGATATTAGCTAAATTCATAAATGTTATGAGTAAATGAAAGTAAGTGCCTAAAACAATGTTTTGGCAACTGGAATCATAGTTGATGAAGAAATCTTTAAAATAACACTAATTACAAAAGCAGGTTGGAACTGGAAAGCTCCTTAAAGGAGTAAGCACTACACAGCAGGTACTTTAACACACACGAAGAAACTAGTTCTCCACATTCATTTCAGCTGCTGAGGTCTTCTTATGAAGCAATACTCCATGCTACCTGCTCCTAACTTTCATTCCTGTATGTTTAATCCTCTGTGTACCATTCAAGTTTGTATGTTTCACAAATTAAAGATTTGAGTCAGGACGCACATTAGACATCATCCAAGTACCCAAATTAAAAAGCATTACCCCTATCCTACTGAAGTCTTTCTTCCTGGATGAACAACATGAAACATTTTGATTACTTTCCAAGTATCTGTTTCACGACATTATTTCTTTATAGTTATTTTCCAAATAAATCACCAACTTCCTATTTAAAATGTGACAAAGAGAATTAAAAACCTAAGCTATGCAAAACACGAAAATGATAATGTGTTCTAGACAACAGATTTCAAATCAATGGAGCTTAAGTAGATGCTAACTTTGGAGACAGTTAAACCACACACACACTAACTTCAGACAAATAAGAAGCCATACTCAAGTAGAAACACTTTTTGGCATACAAATAAAGAGATAAATAGATAGTAGGTAGGTAGATAGGTAAATGAATGAATGAATGAATGAATGAAAGCAAGAACAGTGGTGTTTGCCCTCTAAATCTTCTACTCTGTATCTGTGAGGGCTTTAAAATCCTTAATTGTAGAGCAGTCTTGTCAAAAACCTATGTACCAAATTCAAACATTTCAAATATTTTCTTAAATACAAGCTGTTGTTCAAATTATTAAAAATACATGATGAGGATCCTGATTCTGTCTATGAACTAGTACTCTAATTCTAAGAGACAGACATTGTTAATAAAAACTTACTGTATGGGTGAGGAGGGCATCTTGAGGCATGACACTAAGAATGTGCTGTTTCATTTGTGTGTGTGCATATGTTTGAGTGTGGCACATGCACAGTGGTGTACATACCTGAGTGTGAAGACAGAGGTCAGAGAAGGGCTCCTGGTGTTGTCTTCTAACCCTTTCTGCCTTGTTTGGAACAAGCGTCTCTCACTGAACTTGATGCTTATGTCTCCCTCTGGCTAGCCTGGCAGCCATGGAGCCCCAGAGATCTTCGTGCCTCCACTCCCTTCAATGTTGGGGTTACAACTGTGAGCAAGATTCATGAGCTTGTTATGTGGATGCTGAGAGCTGAACTCTGATTCTCATGCTTCACAGCAAGTGCTTTTCAACCACTGAGTCATCTCTCTAGACCCTGTTGCTTCATTTTAACATAGTCTATTAATAATCAAACTTTGGATAGTCTTTTAATCAATTACAAGTACCTACCTGTGTCCACCTACCTGTGTTAATATTCAAGACATAACTTTTTAATTTGTTTACAAAAGTAACAGAACTGTCAAATGATATGTCTATCCTTAGGGGTCCCTTTCTTTGGCTATAAAAATAAATAAAATAAATAAATAAAATGACATATATAAAACATTTAAGCCAGTGTCTAGTACATATTAGGACTCCAATTCTGAATATATACTGTCGAGTAGTTCTGCTGTCCCTATACCAGTTTATCTATCCTGTCCTATAAGGAAAAAAGTAAAGCCATCAGAACCTGTTTATTCTTTGCAAGCTCAAACTGATTCCTAATCATCAGAACCTTCTTTTGTAAATACAAACAACACATGTTCAATAATATAATAATCTGTTCAAGAAGGACACCAAACTTATCATTTTGTTAATAATATTACATTCAAAGAATGTAATATTTGCTTGTTTCCCAACACTGTATGCACTTCAGCAGCTAACATACTTTATATGTAGCAGGTATTCCCACCAAAAGTTGGTGAGTTTCTTTTTCAAAATCAGTCTGCGTTTCTTGGCTTTGATAAATGTACAATTATATAAGGTGCTACAATTAAGGGATGCTAAGTAATGGGTATATAGTAAAAGGAATTCTTTACACTATTCAATTTTACAAAAACATAAAATTTTAAAATAGAACTCTAGTGCTGGGGGGGGCGGGGCTCACACCTTTAATCCCAACACTCAGGAGCCAGAGGCAGGTAGAACTCTGAGTTCGAAGCCAGCCTGGTTTAAACAGCCAGTTCCAGGACAGTCAGGGCTACACAGAGAAATCCTGTCTTGAAAAACAAAAAAAAAAAAAAACAAAACAACAAAAATTGAACTTAAAAAAAAATGAGTATTTTCTACCTCTAACAAATTCTTTTTGTAAAACTCCCAAAATATTACAAATTTTTATTAGGTATAAATTCTTTCAGGGGCCCTATGACTTAATAATATATTTTGAACAGGACATGAATTCCAGTAAACAGGACATGTGATATTATCCCTACTCCTTTTTGCCAGTGAGCCACCCAAGGAGCAACAAGTAATGGGGTGCAGGTAAAGCCATGGAACATGTGGCGATACATAAATAGTTATGGGCTAACTTAAAATATAAAAACTAGCTAGCAAAAGGCTTGAGCCATGGCCACGCAGTTATAATTAATATAAGCCTTTGTGTGCTTACCTGGGTCTGAGCGGCTGTGAGACTGGTGGATGACAGAGATTTGTCCCAATTGCTGGCTGGCTGGGACACAGGAAAACTTCAGTTACACAACAAGATAGTTTCCAATAAATAACAGTCATCCCCAAATTTTATTTTTAGAAACAGAAGACTTAAAAAAAAAATTTACTGACAAAGCAAGTATCTTCTCCCTGAACTATTAAAACACTCAAGAATCCAATTAAAACCAACAACTCTTTTTGTAAAGCTATATTTTATTATTTATTTATGTGTCTGTGTGAGGATATATGCATGTGTGTCTAATTGTCCATAAAAGGTCATAAAAGGGTATCGGATTTTCTGGAGCTGGAGTTTGTTGTGAGCCACCTGACATGGGTGCTGGGAACTGAACTCAGGTCCTCTGCAAGCACTCTTAATTGCTAAGCCATCTCTCCGTTCCTCATCTGACTCTTACTGCTCAAACCACTTACTCAGCAATCACATTTAAGTCAAGCTTAAAAAGATCTTTGATGTATGATACAAATTACTACTATATTACTAGCATAAAAATCTTATAAAAATACATACTTAAAATGTTTATACCAAGGCTGATTAGCTTTTTAATTAGGCAAATAAGAGTTTAGGAAAATGATGGCTTTTATTCACAATTTGTCTACCTCAAATTCTCACTATTAACCAAGAATGTCATGAAACTTCTGCTAAAATTCTTAACTACAAGCAAAGAAATACTAAGATGCCTATAGAGGTTTTCCCCCAAATGTTCTTCTGAATACCTTTTATACTTTAATTTCCTTTAGGTATCAACTGTCCAAGTTTTTTAAAAATTGGCTTTCTTTCTAAGAACAGTACTAGAGAATCGGTACTATAAACAGAAGTGCCATTGTCAAAGAATTGATCTAATAATAAAAAGAGCTAAGGCCACTTGTCTTATAGAAAATTACTGCCAAATGCTGCCAGACCCTGCTTTTCTTTCTTCTGGGCCACTAGCCAGATACTAATCATTTTTAGACCCTTTCTAATTTTTAGTACACAATATGATATACTATACCACATCTAAACCAGACAGTATTTTAAATAAATGTTCTCTAAAATCCATCTCCTGTTCTGGCATATATACTCACATTCAACCTATACACATATGCATGGACACACACATTATATACAAACATGCTTATATGTACACACTCACACATGTATACACATACATTACATAGTTAGTGTTCCTTATCTACTGGTTTCACATTGAAGATTCAGCCAACCCAGGGCTGAAATATTAGAGGGGGAAACGCTGCACTTGAATAAACATGTATGGACTTTTTTTCTAATCATTATTCCCTCAAGAGTAGAATCTGACACCTATTTGTATAGCTTTTACATTGTATCAAGTGTTAATAAGTAACCTAGAGAAGAAAAAGTGGGCACTATAAAACTTTGTATACAAGACTTTATTCACAGACAGTGGTATCTGTGGGGTATCCATAACTAATCCTTGAGCACACAGGGGGATGGATGTATACACATGGACATCTACTATCTGTAGAAGCACACATAAAAATGAGCTAACAGGGACTACATCTGAGACTCAGGCCTTTGGAATTTTATGATAACCATTCAATAATTTTCTCTGTTTATCGGAAAAATGGGCCAGGAATGGTGGTACACACCCTAATCTGGGCAGGATCAAACAGATCTATGAGCTGGAGGCTAGCTTGGTTCACACAATGAGCCTCCTACTTTAAAATATCCCCTAAGACAATGCTTGAGGAATTCTTTTTAAAATCTTTCTTATAACTATTTTAAAATTCAATTGTTCTTTTAAAAATCAATTTATGATGTTCAATATCATTATAATCAAAGAAATACAAAGTAAAATCTTTTGTTTATCAAATTAAAAGTTTTTTAAAAACTAATACTCAATTCTGGCAGCATAAAAATTGGCATCTTTCCAGAACACTCAAATAGGAATATGAGCCTCTTTTCCCTTCCCTATAAATCAGGGAGGAGGGGCTGGGATGGAAGCAAAAGACGCAGGCCCGAACAGACATGCCGCCTTCTAGGTAGATCACCATCTGGACTCTGGAGGAGATCATGCAGAGAAGCCACGTACTACAAATACCCTATTGTCAATCTGGAGACCTATATAAAGCTTTTGCAGCTCAGAACCTTGTATGTATACTCCATGTGTGCTTGTGTGTCAAATATTTTGAAAGTAACTCCTGATTATAGCCAAGGAATGAATCTATACGCCCACTAAAACACATGCACAAAACTGTTATTAATAGTTGTTTTTCTAAAAGCTAAGAACTGCCCAAATATCTAACAACAGAATAGGTACATATGTACACATATGGAACAATATACAGCAATGAACAAAAATAAACTATTGCTAATTTTAAAAAATATGAATGAAGCCAGGCAGTAGTGGCACACACCTTTATGCTGAGCACTTGGTAGGTAGAGGCAGACGGATCTCTGTAAGTTTGAGGTCAGCCTGGTCTACAGGAGGGAGTTCTAGAACAGCCAGGGTTAAATAGAGAAACCTTGTCTTAAAAAAAAAAAAAAAGAAACTTATAGACACTATATTTCTTTGAATAAAGAAAACCATTAAAAAAAAGACTTTGCTTCCACTTTTTTAAAAATAAAGTTCAAGAGCAAATACAATCTAGATTGAGGGTGATGAGAAAGGTAAAGTGCCTTTGGAAAGTACTAACTAGAAAGAGAATGACGAAGTTTTATGATGTCATATAAATGTTCAGTATCTTTACATGATTGGTAGTTACATGTATAAAAATTCATTAGCCCGGCGGTGGTGGCGCACACCTTTAATCCCAGCACTCGGGAGGCAGAGCCAGGTGGATCTCTGTGAGTTCGAGGTCAGCCTGGTCTACAGAGCGAGATCCAGAACAGGCACCAAAACTACACAGAGAAACCCTGTCTTGATGAACAAAAAACAGGAAAAAAAAAAATTTCATTAAGTTAGCCATTAGAAATCATTCCTGGGCTAAGAGCTAGAGCAGCAGTTCTCAACCTATGGTTGAGGTTGCATATCAGATATCCTGCATTTCAAATATTTATATGACGATTCATAACAGTAGCAAAATTACAGTTATGAAGTAGCAATAAAATAATTTTATGGTTGGGGTCACCACAACATGAGGAACTGTAAAGGGTCGCAGCATAGGAAGGTTGAGAACCACTGACCTAGAAGATGACTTCATTCAAATACACACCTATGTCCCTTCAGGGAAGTGACTGGGTTTTATGCCTTTTTTGTAACCCTCTTAGTTGACATACACTTGGCATATTTTAAGGCACATAAGAGATTAGTGGTAAGCCTGATACTAATAACTCAATAATCTATGGATTATTTTTTCCTTAAAAAGGAAAAAAAAGGAAGGGAAAAATAACAAGATTAGGAAGTAGATGAGTAAAGACACTGAGGTGTGCCCACATGACATGATCCAAGTTCAGGATTTTCTCTGAGCCATGTCCTTAAGACTCTAAGATCCCCAGCATCACTTTTCTTGGAGGGAAAAATCAGGCATCTACTATTCCTTTAAAATACCAGGGTTTTTGTTTTTTGAGACCAAGTTTCATCCACTATTTAGCCCAGGATGATTTCAAACTCAAAATCCTGCCTCAGCCTCAGGGCTGGGCTTATAGGTGTGCACTATCATGCCTTGTTCAAAGAATAGTTCACACCAGTATTCACAACTAGCTTAGTAGAAAATATCTTACAGATAGGCTGGCTATGTGATTCTGAGGAAACTATTCAACCACTATTGCATATATAATGTCCTCATATGCTATAGCTTTATGGATAAATAGTTCTATTGAACAGACCACATTATGTTGAAAGCAGTATAAGGATGGAACACAGGGGTCAAGCCTAGGGCCAATGACTAGAGAGCTGTCATTCTACCCAGAATTAAATAAGAACATAATATTATTGCACAGGTATTCTGCCACGAAGTAAGGGATCAGATACAAAAGTTACAAAAATGCTAAAAACAGTAAAACTGCTGTAATTTGCAAAGCTAAATAATTCTTAAGATGAGGCTAAAAGCAACAGTCCTAATGTTAGTTTGTGGGTAAGAGAAGAGAAGATAACCTAGAGGAGAGGAGTTTAGGAAAGCAGGACAAGCCTGACATATGAGGTTAATTAATCTTGCATAGTACAAAGACACTGAGTTTGGTTTCTAGATTTCAAACATATAAGGAGAGATCCAAGTATGTGTAAACAAGCAAGAGGGATTCAAAAAAAAAAAAAAAAAACAGCAAATATAAGCCTGTCTTTGAATCCAGAAAAAGACACAACTAGAGCAAACTAATAAACTTTAAGAGATTGAATTAACAAGATGACCTGAGTGAATAACCCAGGGAGGCAGGAAGAGGAAGGGCCAGAGAGGATAAAAGGATCTAAAATGCGTAGTGTGGAGCTGAAGAATAAAAAAATCATTGGTTTTTACAGCAATACGAGAAGGCACGTGGAAAGAATCTAACTAAAGGGTTAGAGTCAAGGAAACAGGGTGGTTCATTCAGTAAACAGCCCTCATTAGTACAACTGGAGCTTGAGGTTTATGGTGGAGAAAATGCAGATGAGCCGAAGGGATGATGAAAGGCCTTGTAATGACAGAAGGAAATCCTGGAGCTAAAGAACAATGGGTGTTAAGTATGGAGCAATGAGATCTGCATTATGCTGAGAGCAGTATAAGGATGGAACACAGGGGTCAAGCCTAGGGCCAATGACTAGAGAGCTGTCATTCTACCCAGAATTAAATAAGAACACAACATTATCGCACAGGTATTCTGCCAAGGAGTAAGGGATCAGATACAAAAGACAAAAATGCTAAAAACAGTAAAACTGCTGTAATATGCACAGCCAAATGATCCAAAGAAAAGCATTTACCCTCATGAATGTATATTCTAGAATTAAATACTTATATCTCTATAAAGAAGCTTCTGAAATCAGATACAGATGTAAATTATAAAGAACTAGTTATATTCTGAGAATAATCCACTCATGCTCTCTCTGCTTTCTGTACATGTAACATTGCAGGTTCTGTAACACAAAAACTGATGCAGTACAAACCGTGAAACTGAGGTTTGTACGGAGTATGGACAGGGCTTCTCTTGCATCCATTATTTACATATATGCTTACACATAGAAACCGAGACCCGGAGACACTAAGAATTATCAAAGGTCACACTATTAGCAGTGCAGTGAAGATAATGCATTCCTTACAATTTCCTTTCTAGAAAATGCTTTAGTATATAATATTATGATTCTAGATTTTGAATGATAATTCAAAATCCACTTTGGTACTCTCATTTTCAGTACTGTGATAATGAAACTATAAAACTATTTTTATGGTTCATTTGTCTCACAAGAAAAACATATATATTAAATATGCCTATATTTGACCAAAGAATAAAAAAGTCTTTCTGAAGTCAGCACAAGAGCCCTCTCCCCCCGTATACTCTTATATATAATCAAATACCCAGTATCTTGAAATGTTTTTAACATTCAGCTATACACTTTTTATTTTGCTGTGTTCCCCATCTCACTTGTCCACACTTCCCCCCATAACTTTTAGGTAACTGAAATATCTCTTTTTCATTAGTACAAACAGGAAGACAGGCAACATTGACAAAAGTCTGCAGACACTGTATAATTCACAAACTTGCAGTGTTCAAAATGTTTTTATTTTTGGACTTACCTAATTTTCATGTAAGCTGCTCATTGAAATAGATTCAAGGAATATTAAAGTATGAAATCAGACAGCTCTCTACCATGCATCCACCTCCTAAAGACAGCTCCAAACATAATAAGTTCCATTTGTGTTGCTACAGATTTTCTTCATGCTTATACCACAAAAGCATTTTCAAAGAGACATTTACTTAATGCCCAAACTCTACTGATCATAATTTAATTTTTGAAAAAAAAGTAATTCTGAAGGTAGAGAGCTGAGCTGGTTATCACAACAAATGTCAACTATTACTTGGTGGTTATTTAAGGGGAAAAAAGCTGACTCCCAAGGACAATGATTTTTCCTCTGCAACATCACAATTTAACGGTTTTATTTATATGTTGCTTCCTTCTCCATGTACGATGCATTACTGCAATCACTGCACCTCCGATCAGCATCATGGCACCTAACAGATGATCACCCCATCTATGCTTCTTTAGAAGTCTGAAAGCTTTTCAAAAAAGAATGTGAAGCTTCAGGCTTTTGCCTACTTTGTCATTTTGTCTTTCTCTCAAAAAAAGAGTTTGAAGATGTTGATCTACTTGAATTTTTGGGGCTTTAGTTTCAAACAAATACTTGCTCAACTGATCAGTTTTAATGGGCAGAAAATTGGCCAATCAGGTACTTTGGTGTGAGAAAATGATAACCAACCTATCCCACCCCCAAGCCCTACTAACACTACAATACATTCCCTTGGTTTGGTTTATTTTATGATTGCAAAATGCAAACCTTCAATACTTTGTTCCTAACTTTTCTGATTTAAAAAGCAAAAGAAATTATCTTTTTAAAAAACTGAAAGGAAGACTGGCAAGGCAAACTTCTTTGCTTTGCCATATTTCAACTTGTCTGCTTACATCTTGTTTCCTGCTTACAGGAATTTTCCTCAGACTAAGGTAACATTAGACTGCCTAACCAGGAGAATTGTCAGGCAAATGCTCGGACATTCTGACACATATTTTTAAACCACTCATGGGCAGATAAATAGAAGTCATTTAAGTTCCACCTAAGTCTGGTAGAGTCATCAAGAACTCTGTAAGATCTAAACCACAGTAAAACTGATGCACCAGGATTCTCTAAAAGGGCTCTATAGGCCATCCTTAACAGGTTGCCAATACCGCTTTTGCAGAAATCTGGCTTTGAGACTATATATATATTGAAGTTACCCCTCTTCCACAAATGCTTTAAAAAGGACACTCCCTGGCACTATCTGACTGACTAAGACGCAGGCAAATACAGGACAGATTTAACCATGCAGGTTCATCAAAGACTAGAACAGAAAGCCCGAAGCGCACAGCCGCCCCTACCCCAGGAGCTAAATCCTCTCTCAACCTTCGGATACTCGCCTACAAACAAACAAACAAACCACCATCCAGACAGCATGCCCAAGTCGGTATCGCTCCTCCGGAGCTCAGAGCTCAGGCGACAACACAGCGCGTCCCCAAAGGGATCCCGGGGCAAAGAAAAGAAACAGCAGAACAAGCCCACTGTGTCTCCAACTAAGCAACTGCCCCGATCAATCTTCCAACTAAGCACTGAGTCAAATCTCATCTAAAGGAAAGGGACCGGATCGAAACCGTTAGACACCGAAAACCACAAGCAGTGCTGTGGAGTGGCTCCTGAACCCAGGTCCCGCACCCCTGGAGACTCAGAGCCCGCTGAGCCGCGCCCACACGACGAGATCCGTCTCCCTATCGCCCCGAAAAAAGACTGGGGACCATGGCGCACAGTTACCGCCCCCCTCTGGGCGAAGCAGAAACCCCAATACAGACGCTGGTCTCCCCTGGCACGCTCCCGCCCCCACCCACACCCACCCAGTCGGTTCCTGCCCGGGAGGGACAGAGGCATCGCCCTATCACCCCAAGGCGATCTTAAACAAACACTGGTCTCTGGAACCCTGACACCCTCCTGCTTGACTTCAGGAATGCCAAGCAGACCCCTCCCCGCTCCCAGGGCTTCCCGTGCCCTCGGGACCTGGCTAAACTGTATACTGCGTCCCCCAAGTGCCCAGGATCGCCAGAAACGGTCCCCTCGTCCCGGAACCGCGCGATGCCAGCACACGGGCTCTCAGGACACGGGAAGCGCTCCCTCCCGCGACCCCAGAGACCCCCGGACCGTCTGAGCGGCCACCCACCCCCACCCCAAAGCCGAAGGGGCTCCGGAACTCCCAGTCCCCGCCGCGTCACCGAGATCCCCGCACTCGGAGCGCCGCTCATCCCCCCGGGAGCCGCCCCCGTCGCGAAACCCGCCTGCCACGGCCGCCCCGGGTCGCCTCCCCAGCCGCGACCTGCCGAGCACCCTCACCTGAGGCGCGCCGGCGGACGAGCGGCCCCCGGAGCCCTGAGGATAACTGAAGCGGGCGGCGGAGACGCGGCGGCCCAGGCCTGCGCTGCCGCAGCTCCAGCCTCTTCGACGAGGAAGCGCTCGTGTGAGAGAGCCCGCCCGCTCCGCGCGCTGCCGGGGAGCCCAGCCGCCGCCGTGCCCGCGGTTCTTCACGCGAGATCCCAGCCACGGTGAGGGGCGAGGCCATGGAAGCGGGGAGGCGGAGGCTCCCCGAGTGACAGCCCCGGAAGCCTGTGAGCGGCGGCGCGAGAGGCGGGGCCACCACGGGGCGGGACCGTCATTGAAGGGCGGTCCCATGGTGGGAGGCGGAGACTCTTTGAGTGACAGTCCCAGAAGCCTGTCAGCGATGGCAGCGCGGGAGGCGTGACTCGCAGCTTACTGTGACCAATTGCCAAAGAGAAAAGGTGATTCTTCCCGCCTCTCATCAATAACAAGCGGGCAAAGGTGTTGCTGACCTGAAGAAGTCTGGAGACCTGGGCGTTTGCAAGGTAGTTTAGATGACGCGGTTTGGGCAAAGTTTGGTCCGACTCGGCCGCCGTAGAGACTCCTGGTTTAGCTGAGAAGCTGAACTTGATACTGGTAAACTGAGGCGCTGTTACCTTTTACACAGCTATCTGAAGTAAACAAGGAAGTCCCATCTACCACCCTGAAGGCTTACAGCCTCAGTTTACCCACGTCTGTCTCCCCCTTTAATGTAGATTTCCCACATTTCGGCCTCTCCCTTTTTACCTCAAATAGGGCGACATTGTCACGGATGCTTCAAGCTCCAACCCAGTACATCTCGCTTGACAAAGGACTCTTCCAATTCATTTGTGCGTTATACTTAAAAGTCCTCCACAAGGGTAGAAACGAACTCTCCCTGGAGTGCTAACCTAACAAGTCGCCAAACCACACGGAAACGTGTATCTGTGCGGACCCCAGGGCCCAGTCGCGTTTGGCACAGGCGGGGCATTGAATTAATGTGAAGGGAAGGGATGGAAACGGTGATACTTATCTGGACTGGCCTCGGAAATTGGGCTTTCCTAGCCTTTCCTTTATAGTGGCAGCCTTTCCCCTCACACGTAAGTCCTTCTCCTCTCATTATTATGCCTACCCTGTAGCCGTCGTCTTCCCCTAGCATCCCTTACCCACAGTAAAAAGTACCCTAACCCTTTCTCAAGGTTAATCCTGCCATTGTACACTGGATCTCAGCCAGGCCCAGACTGTTCAATCAGCTTTCCCATTATCAGTGTCTAGCTCCGTTCTTCCCCAAACACACTCAGCGTCGCCATTCTTTAACAGAACAAAACTGCCCCACCTGGTCCACCCACTCAAGCTGCCCTGTCGTTCCGAGAACTCCTCTTCTTGAGGACATTAAAGTGTATTTGTGGTCTCCACTTTATCCTGGCTTGTTTTCCCCCGCTACAATGCTGCTTTTGCCCACACAATCTGCTGCTCTCTCAGTTTCAAAAGACCTCTTCCCTAATAGACAATGGTCTATTTGGTGGGACCTGTCCCCAATGGCCTCTCTGAAGCCCATTGACAATGCTAAGGGTGTCTTCCTTTAGCACCTGCCTGTGTTCTTTTAATTTTCTAGCTACCTTTTTTTTTTAAGTCCTCTCTCCTAGTTTGAAATAGTTGAATATTGATGGCCCCTTATCTTATCCCACACCTTGTGCATAATAAGAAAAATGTCCACACACCACTGCACACTCTGAGCACCACAAATTGGTTCAGACAAAAGCTGTTAGAAAAATCCAGAGGGAAGGGAGGTGGTTGTGAAGCTTGAGCTGGGTGGTGAAATAGCATGTTGGCCCATATAAATGAAAGGCCGAAATGGAAGCCTTTCCAAGAAAATAGTAATCGCCAGAGCAAAGACAGAAGCATATGAGCTGAGCCTGGTTGGAAGTTGGGCAGTTCGGTATATAGATTCCTGAAGAAGTAAAGCGGGGAGAGGAGAGGCAAGATCAGAGAGGACCCAGATAGTGAAAGGCTTTAAATACCAAGCCATGGTAATTGGAGTTGATCTGGTGTTAAATGGAAAACCGGAACCAATCCAAATATTTGTAGGGGCTGTGAGGAAGCTAGACATGGAAGTACTCCTACCAAATGTCTACATATATATATAAAACAAAACAAGCTAACATACTGTGAAACTTTAAAACAGCATACCCTTTTTCCTTGGCAAATGTACTTGGTAAATAACTTGGATGGCCAGGTTGGGATTTAAAATTCTGTTAACAGGGTGAGGGTGTCAGGGCTCCCTGCAAGAACTAGGCAGGCTGAAGAGAAAGAACATAGAGAAGCCTTCCTCACACTGTATCCTATAGCCCATTGTGATCATTTACATTATCAACTTAATTCGCTCCAGAAGCAAGTCTCTGCCCATGTCTGTGAGGGTTAATTGACATTGGTCTAATTGAGATGGGAGGACCCAACCAAAATGTGAGTGGCACCACTTCATGGGGGTGGGGATTGCGGGTCCTGGTCTACACACAGGAAGAAAAGCAGCTGAGTGCAAACATTCATCCCTCTTTCCCTCCAAGCTGAGTGTCATGTGATCAGTAAACTTCAGTTAACTCCATCACTTCCCAGCCATACTGGGTTGGACCCTCTGTGAGTCAGGATAAACCCTTCCTTTGTCAGGGATTTTGCTTCAACGATATGTAAAGTAACTAGTACACCAGTTGAGGTCCACACTACAAAGTACCTGCCACTCTATGGACACTCGGGCTCATACATTCCAAGCTTCGTTCCCACTTTCCCAACTCTGAAGTAATATCTGACAAGCACTTCGAAAGTCCAGGGATGGAGCCAGCAAGACGGCTTAGCATATAAAAAGCACCTACCAGAACCCAGGACAGAAGGTGAAAACTTACTCCTGAAAGCTGTCCTCTGACTTCCACACATGTGCCATAGTACGTGTGTGGATGTGTGTGAACACACTCACAAGTCATACACACTAATAAATTTTTTATTTAACTTTATTTTATGTGCATTGGTGTTTTCCCATGGGTTTTGGGTCCCCTGGAACTGCAGTTACAGTTGTGAGCTGCCATGTGGATGCTGGGAATTGAACCCAGGTCCTCTGGAAGAGCAGCCAGTGCTCTTAACCACTGAGTCATCTATCCAGCCCCTAATAAATACATTTTTAAAGCTGAGAAAGGAGTCTAAGAATGCATACCTCAGGAGCTAGGGGAAAGCTCACATGGACCTGAGAAGTGGGCTCATAGCCATTTGGGTGGGGAATTCTGCCTTCTGGGTACCTGCAGGAAGGTCTGCCACAGTACAGTGAACTAAATAGCTCTATGAGCTCTCAGCTTAATGGATCCCTGTTCTTTGTGTTGAAGGACCAGTGCACAATCGCTTAAAGAGAGAACTTGCAGAGCCAATGAGTCTCTTAGGAGTGACGAGTCCTGCCAATGTAGATCTTGGAGAATAAATCTGTATTTTCTCTGTTCCTAGGAACTTGGCCCTTGCTCTGTTGTCTTAGAGGCAGGAGTGTGCTAAAAAGAGGAGTGTACTCTTGACTTCACATCCATCTGGGTCCTCTTCTCTCCAATGCTCAGTTCCATGGATTGTATCACTCCAGTGCTTCTCTTAATCATTAGTGTATCAGAAAGCTGGTGAGAAAAATTGAACAGAGATGAAGGGCCCTCAGCCAGAAGGGCATCCAACCTCAGAGCACTTACTTTGTGTTTGACTTCTCATTAAAGATGCTTTGGAAGTCAGAAGCCCCTGAAGAGGCTGTGTGTGAAGGGCACACACCAGGGTGTGTGCAGAAAAGGCAAGAAGCCATCATAGAGTGGGCACCTCTCTCACCATCTGTCTTTATTGCATGATGCCTCAGTCTGTGGCCTGACAGCCATCTCTGTTCCCACAACCTCTCCATCTGGTACCAAGAGCTTCCTTCCTCGTGTTTTGCTCTTAGAGCCACAGAGGGGCCAGAGCCACCTTGGTCTCTGTTTCAGGGATCAAAGCAGAGAATGCCACTCAAGGGTTCTGCCCCTTGGCAGTGGTGCTGAGGTGATTTTAGCAGGTGGCACTGGCACTCATTTCATCCCCGCACTGAGGTCTGCTCCTTATCATCACCATCTGCGACTGTTTTTTGCCAGCTAGCAGAAGAGAACCAGCCTGTTTCTTCCCGAGTTCTTACCATCTGCAGCCTGCATTCTGACCTATTAGTCTCACTGACTGCAACTGAACAGTTCTATCCCTGTTGACAAGGATGCCTTACTGGTCTCCTACCCTGAGCAAACCCTGCCAATAGCTACCTCCTGGCCAACTTCATCTTCACAAGGGCTACACCAGACAGTGTTCCTCAAAGCTGGAAGAAGAGATGACTCACCTGTAAAGAGCACTTGCTATTCTTGCAGAAGACCTGGGTTCAGTTCCCAGCACCCACATGGAGGCTTGCAACCTCCTGCAACTCCACTTCCATGAGATCCAATGCCATTTTCTGGCTTCCAGGGACACTGTAGGCATTTGGTGCACAAACGTGTGCAAGCAAAACACTCATGAACATAAAAATAAAATCAAGCAAACTTCTTTTAAGTTGGAAAAAATCCAATTAGATCCAACTTCTGCTCTTTTAGAGTTTTAGAGAATAGCTATTTGGTTAGGTTGGAACACTGAAATCCTGTGTGAATTATTCCGATATTCCCCTGTCCACTTACTGACCCCTGACTACATCTTTGACGTTGTTTTGTTGCTGTTTGTGTGATTATTTGTTGAAGATAAGGCATGAAGGGGGAAATACCAACAGCCTTGTGATGACTTTTAAAGGTCCACACTGACTTGATGCAGCTCCTCCCAAGAAAGGGAGCTCACCACCCTTCCCCTCTGCATGAGTGACATTTACTGACTCACTGTAGCAAACACTATGTCAGAAATGAGAGCCTGTTGTGGTAATATGTTCTTTGTGCACCCCAATAAAGCTTATCTGAGGATCCGAGGAAAATGCCAGCCACTATACTAAACATAGAAGTCAGGCAATGGTAGCACACGTCTTTTATCCTAGCCTTCACAAGGCAGAGATCCATCCAGATCTCTGTGAGTTCAAGGCCACACTGGGAACAGAGCCAGGCATGGTGGCACACACCTTAAATTCCAACACCAGTTATCCATAAAGGTCTAGAGGTCTATACAGACAGACAGGAAGTGACAGAGCTGGGCAGAAAGAGGAAGTGATGTAGCTGAGCAGAGAGAGGAAATGAGATGGCAGAACAGAAAGGCATATAGGTGTGGGTATACAGGAAGTAGGTCTCTTTGGAGACTGAGGGTCAGTAAGGTGAGGTTGGTGTGGCTTTTCCTATTCCTCCGATCTCTCAGGTTTTAACTCCAATATCTGGCTCCAGGTTTTTTTTTTTATTAATAAGACCGTTTAGCAATTCGGCTACAGCCTATGACTTCTGGGACTGGATTCTAAGAATCACTGAAGCTTCTCCCTTGATCCCTCTTTTATCACAAACTCTGAGGAACAAATTGCATAAGGACCTTCAAGTAGGGGCCTCTAGGTTGACCTGGCCTCTAGGTAACACCTGTGAGAGTGAGCCATCTTTGTGATCCCAGCCCAGCTCCACAAAATGAATCCTCAAGATGCTGTATTAATCACCCTTTCTAGAGGAAGAAAACCAATTTTATATATATATATATATATATATATATATATATATATATATATATATATGGACAGGATCTGGTTCATCCAACATTGGACTGTCCTGATGAAAAGTCCAAAAATCCAGTAGTTGTTCAGACTATGAGGATGGTCATTTCAGCTGATCTACATTGGAATCCCTAAGAAATGGGTTCTAGTAATACCAGAAAAGGAATGCCTCAAAGGAATGCCTCAGCGGCAGAATAGATGAACTTGCCATCAAGAGTAAGAG
Organism: Peromyscus leucopus; assembly: GCF_004664715.2. Lineage (NCBI taxonomy): Eukaryota > Metazoa > Chordata > Mammalia > Rodentia > Cricetidae > Peromyscus > Peromyscus leucopus. The sequence continues at coordinate 10,739,343 of NC_051069.1, read as the reverse complement.
CAAACAGGCACAAAGCGAAAGCTCCCTTCTTCCAGGCCCTTTCGTGTGGGCTGCCACCAGAGCAAGCGACCCAGATTTAGGGTGGGTCTTCCCAACTCAAATGACCCAATCAAAAGCCAGGGATGGTGGCGCACTCCTTTAATCCCATCATTCAGGAAGCAGAGGCAGGTGGATCTCTGTGAGTTCCAGACCAGCCTAGTCTAAAGAGCAAGTTCCAGGATAGCAAGACTGTTATATAGAGAAACCTTGTCTTGGAAGCCAGAAAAAAAAAAATCCAGTCAAGAAAATCCTTTACGTGTGCACTCATCTGTGTGGGTTTCAGTTGATTCCAAACATAGACAACTTCATGAGAGATGCTCTCCTGGTTCCCACATGGACTATGTGAGAGAACTCATGTCTATGTTTTGAAAACTCTTTATTCAGGATCATTTAGTATGCAGCAAATCTGTAGCTACTGCAATTGTTATGAGTAGTTCAATCTGTTCCTCCCCTGCAGAGAAATCTCCCTCCCACAGCATCAGACACCTGAGGAGGAAGGACAGTGGGGCCTCAGACACGACTCACTGCATGTAAAACGCAAGGGTCTCTCCACCCACCAAAACTAGAAAAAAAAAAAAGCCTTTCTTGATGGAAACAAGGATTTGGTGCCTTAAAGTCCCGGCCCTTAAGAGCATTACCGCAGTTGGAGAGAGCAGCAAGCATGGAACCGTTTGGAGAGTTAACAGCAGGTCGTGAGCAGTAGAGGAACCTTTTCCTCCCAAACACTTAGGCCATTTCGCAAACGCACCACTTTCGGCCAATCTTGTGGAAAGTATCTGTTTCCATGAATACAGAGGGGGAAAGCATCCTGTTACCCTCCAGATTAGCTCAGAATAAACAGTTGAGAGCTCTATCTATAGGGACCCTATCAAAAGAGAAGTGACATGTAGAGGACATGAAGTGTTCACACAAGAATGGGCCTTGTTTGACAGCAAGAAGATTGAGATTATTTCTGAATGGGATAGTGTGTCTCTGAAGTCTTCATATGATGAACTGAAATTCAGTAAGTAAAAGCCAGGCAAGATGGCTCAGCATGTCACGGCTTGCTACCAAGCCTGATGATCCACGTTCAATCCGCAGGACCTGCATGGTGCAAGGAGAGAACTGAGCCCACAAAGTTGTCCTCTGACCCCCAAACATGTGCCTCAACATGAATTACCCCACATGCACACACAATAATTAAATATATCTAATTTTAAAGAGAAGAACCATTTATAAAAAGAAATCTATTTAGCCAAATTATATACATGCACAATAAACTGCATTTTACACATATAAGAGACATATAGACAGCTCATACATATAGATCATTTACAAACTAACTTAACAGTTAACTTACAGCTGAGAAAATGCATTTGAATATATTCACATCTCCATGGTGCAAATGTGTGGTAGACATCCTATTGCTTTTAGCAATGAGAACAAAAGTTAATTATTTGAACCGTAAGATCCCGTTTAAAAAACAAACAAACAAAAAAAAAAAACAACCAACTTTGTTCTCCACCCTGCCTTTAACCCGCCACTGTCAAATATAAACAATGAATACCGAAGGGTAGGGCATCATGAAATGGGGGTGGGGAGAAAAACAGACAAAACCACCACAAATTCAACACAGTTGCTACAGAAGCAAAGAAAGAAAAGAACAGATGGAGGACTTTCCCATAGGAGGCAGAAACTTCCACATTCCTGAAGGCCATGGTGCGCCAGTCCTATAGACTGCATGAAAGAGTGATTTCCCAACTGATGATTAGGACACTGTTACTGGGAGAAACAGAAAAGCTATTTCAATCTTCTTTGTAAGGGGGAGCCACATGGCTGAGATGAGAATCACACAAATGGTACCTCCCATATAGTAAGTAAGGTTGACCTTGAACTCATGACCTTACTGCCTTTACCTCTGCAGTGCTGGGATTACAGGTTTGCATCCTCACATCAGCTGTATGGGGTGCTGGGCTTCAGACCCAGGCTTTGCAGATGTTAGGCAGTACTCTATGACTGAGCTATATCCCAGACTTTTGTTTTTATCTTAAGCCAGTTGGAGATCAATGCCTGAAAGAATCCTAACATGGGTGGCCAAGGACTACTGTACAGAGAAAATGGATAGCTCTGGGGGTGGGGCTAAGCTTGGTACACAGAAAGGTGTGGTTGTGGGTGCTGGTGCTTCTTGTTGGAATAAATAATACATATACAAGCTTCAAGACCACAAAAAACATGGAGAATAATAAATACCAGAACACAAGTGGGAATCAGGTTGCAGACAGATGTGAAGTCACAGTCTGAGCTTGATTCAAAGCCAAGTCCAAGCCACCTTTAAGCCTAGGAGTGACCGGGTCAACCCAGTGTGAGAGAAGAATAACTGGTGTGACCCCACAAGTTGTGTTAAGTGATGACACCCCAGGAAAGAGATAATGAGGGCAGAATCGCGTAAGAACAGATTCCACCCAAGATGTGTGACCTCACCAGGAAGGGGCTCCTCAGCAAGGCAGAGCAATCAGCATTTCAGTAGATGATATAAAGGAACTTCTGATGTTCTGATTTAGTGATTGAGTGTCTTAGAAGCACAATCCTTAAGACTGGCCATGAACACTTTCCAGAGATGTTTACTATGAGCCCAACACTTAGAGAGGAGTTTGATACATCATAATAAATGAAGACTGACATCATTGGGGCATATATCCACAAAATATATAAGAAAACTCAACCATGATACATGCTATGAGAATTATTGGGCACTATGAGATTGCATGTCCAATCCAATCCCATGAGTCTTTGAGGATCAGAGAGAGCATCCCCGCAGAAATAACGACTAGGGTAAGTCTGAGGCAAGAATAGGAGTTAAGTGTAGTGGAGGGGCATTGATGGGTACTTCACTCCAGAAGAAGCATGTGCTAAGATTAGATGATGCTTCATAGAGATGTGAAAAATTCCAGCATGACTTCTCTCCGGTTATGTAAAAGGTGTCGGAAGATGTAAATAAGAGGTAATAGGATTTCAGTTTCTATGTGTTGTCAATCTAAGAGCAACACTAACATGCTTTTCTGAGGTCCATCGATTCCATTTGCTGTTTTGATCACACACGAAAAGAAGCCAATGAAAGAGCAACCTTGTTTCTAGTCTAAGTGGGTAGTTAGCAGATGCTGGAGGTGAGGCTTCTGGAGACAGTCTTCTGCCTTGAAACTGTTTCCCCTGCAATAGATGACTGCGGTCATTGGACACAATGAACACAAGATGTTCTAAGAAGAGGAACATGACAACTCCCATTTGTACCAAGGTACAAACAACTCAGATGAACTTTCTTGAGAACGGGTTGTTGTGTAACACACACTTTTCCTCGGGAGACACAACACACACACACACAGAGAGAGAGAGAGAGAGAGAGACAGACAGACAGACAGACAGACAGACAGACAGACTGTGGGCACTCCAGATAGAGAACACATCACAGACCAAAGTTAATGATGGCACTGCAGTCCAGCTTGGAAAACCAATGAGTTTTTATTGAGGTTACTACTAGGGGTATGGGCAAGCAGAGAGCATTCAAAGCAGCTGCATCATGGGAAAGCCCACTCCAACATGAGTGAGGGCTCACCAAAGTTCCAACCCTGGAGTTCTCTGCACAGCTGGCAGACTAAGCCTCTCTGCAGCCCCGTTGGCCACAGTATCCTCTCCAGCTGCTTTTATTCCTTACTCCTTTTGTAAAGCTGGGGAGGGACCTTTGAGAAGCTTCCAAGGTTTTACTTTCCCAGACTTGTGACCTTGTGTCTACCTCCAGAGTCTCCAGAGCCTCTCCCTCCCTCCTAGAGGGAAAGGTTCAATTCCCAGCAAACAGCCATCTAACCTAGGTGTGGTGATCACAGACCAACGGATAAGGAGAAATCTGGTACCTAATGTGGGAAGAAGGGGAAGTCCTAGAGATGGGTAGGAGGCATACAGTGGAAACACTCCTGGCACCAGAGAGGAGGCCTAGTGCCTACCACACACTTGGCAGTGATTTGCACGAAGAAATGAAATCAAGAAAGAAGGCTTGGCTTGTGTTTCAGGTTTTCAAAAACTTGGCTTCCTTCTCCCTGAACCCATATACATCATCATGTATAATCGTCCCTCTGTATCCTGATTCTACATCCATGGACACAACCATTCTTGGATCAAAAACATATGGGAAAAATTTGGGTCCATACGGAACATGAATAGACTCTTTTCTCTTGTCCTCACTCCCTGTACGGCACCTACTCACATGGCATGGATATATTATTCCCCATTACATGGCATCTAGAGATGAAGTGCTTGGGAGGATGCTCACATTTGTCTGTACTATTCTGTTTTATATGAGGAACCTGAGCATCTGTGGGTTTGGTATCCTGGAAACAATCCTTCAAGGACACTGAGGGACCAAGTTTGTAAGACTAGGACCAAGAAATGCAGGGAAAGGGGAACAGACACTTTCTGGAAGTCTTCAGAGGCACATATCTTATAGCTCCTGATTCCCCAGCTACAGGACAGAATGGCTCTGCCTTCCAATGAAGAAGGTACACAGCTTTTCTCCAAGAAGGCTGGAACCTAAGAAGAGACAGTTGTGAGAATCCTGGAAGGCTAGTAAGCAGGGAATTATAGGTAGGCAGACACTACAAGGTTCAAGTCCAGCATCAGACTGTGGTGAGTCTCTTTCACGGAGGACTCACTTGAAATAACCATTGCCCCTTTTCTAACATATATTTAGAAGCCTTTGGGACAAACTGTCCATTAACTGTGGTGGTTTGAAAAATGTCCCCTACAGGTTTATATATTTGAACTCTTTCCCCAGTTCCTGGTGGAATTTGAGGAGGTTATATAACCTTCAGGAGGTGACGCTTTGCTGAAAAGAAGTAAGCCCCTGGAAATGCCTTTAGCATTGCCTCCTCCTCTCTCCCCTTCCTGTGTGTAAAGGAAGAGAATGTGATCAGCCAGTTCCCGCTCCTGCCACTGTGCCGTGCCCTCCTTAGCATGATGGAACTTATCCCTCTGGAACCATAAGCTAAAATAAACCCTGTCTTCCTTCAGTTGCTTTGGGTCGTGGTGTTTTATTACAGTCACAGAAAAGCAACTAATACAGCGCCCCCTGAAGATTTGGTTTAAACAGCCACCGTGAATCACTGCCATTGACTGTATCCACACCTGTGGGATCTTTTCACATGGTCTAGGACAGAAAAGTAAGAAGACTGCTTTTGTATAATAAAGAACAAGGTCTCCTCCACCCCCCACCCCACCCCGGCACCATATAAAATACAGACCTCTTATTTTTTCAGGTGCACATTTTGACTAAAATCCTTTGTATTCTTCCAACTCTCTGTCAAAATGAAAAACACTTGTGGAATAATTTAGTAAAGTTGTGGTGTTAATGTTAACCTGACCACTCACTGAGTTCAAATTAACTGATGGAGGAGGCAGTTAAACTGCTCAATGAAATCGTTATCCCCTTTAATGAGTACTAGATGGGCCCAAGGAAACCTCCCTGAAACCAGCATGGATGATGTGTCCATAACAAGATTGCATGATTGAAGGGTCTGCAATTGAATTTGTGATTGGATATCTACAAAGTATGAGCCATGTTAGCAATGATTTCTTCCCTCTAGTGTGTTCTAAAGATTGTTTCCATGGTGATCTACATTGTTTGGTCTAAAGTTTTCCTCATACCATTTTTTTCCTCTGGCATCTAGATATTTGCAGAGCATCTATCATTTGGGTATCTCCTCTCTGAACAAGTCCCCAGGAGAGAGAAAAGAATATTTCTTGGAAGACATGAAAGGCTGTCACTTGTCAGAAAGAGCTGGATTTGTAAAATTATATAGGACTTGATGGATTCCTTAGGGACCTTCTTTACGGGACCCACCTCCTGCTCGGGTACCTATCTAAGAGACAAAAGCCCAGGTCCGTATCCCTTGCCACATTGTCTAAGGCAGTGGTTCTCAACCTTCTTTTAATACAGTTCCCCATGCTATGGTGATCCCAACCATAAAATTATTTTGTTGCTATTTCATAACTGTAACTCTGCTACTGCTATTAGTCATAATATAAATATCTGATATGCAAGATATCTGATATTTGACCACTGTGAAAGGGTCATTCAATTCCCTAGGAGGCCATGACCCACAGGTTGAGAACCACTGTTCTAAGGTGTCTTCTCAGGTGTTTGGACCTTTCTGGCCTAGACAGACTGAACCCAGGGTGGGAGGCATGCTGGACTGGGATGAGAGGGTCCTTAGACAACAGGTGCCTCCACTGGGTGTCAGAGGCAAAGCTGTGGGTACCTCTGATCATCCTATTCCCTGTGGAATTCAGAAGTTTGCATCGTCTGGGGGGCGGGTGGAACAGGGGACCTTGGTACTAGCTCAAGCCAGTGATGAGAATAGAGGCAATAAATGCTATTTCTTGGCCAATCCCTAGGGTCTCCTGAGGTGTCCTCTGCTCTCTCAGCCACTCACTGCCTCCCTGACCTGCTGGACCATCTGGTCGCAAAGAAACAGTTGAGGATTCCAAGGTCCTAGAAGATGAGGGTGTTGCTAGCTAGGAGTGGGTCCTCCCGTCACTATGTGGTAGACTGTTGAACTGATGTAAATGATAAAGAAACTCAATATTATATTGAGCTGCCAGGCTGTAAGACTGTCCTGGTTTCCATCAGTGAGATGTGGCAGGTTGCTAGGCAAACCCAGAAACAAATGGCAATAGAGAGTCCATGCGGGAAACAAAATACTGTAATGGACAGGTCAAGAAGTTGGATCCCAGATTAGAAGTTAAGGCTATGAGGGTGATATTGGCAGCCATAGTCTGACCTTGGCCAAGAATGGCCACAGGAAACGTTGGGGTTCAGGGACTGGAACTCCCACAGGACTCCAGCCCCTGGGAACACAGTTTGCACAGCAAGGCAGGCAGGGCCTTTTTTCCAAGGGAACAACCAGAAGACTTAGAAAGGAGTCCAGTAAGGCAGAGGTTCAAGCCGAAGGGCACGATATAATTAATGTACGTGGTGACTCGGACTGCAGCACAGGCTTGGTGGCAGGGAAATGACACAAGAGCTTCCCCACCCAGGGACTAATGTCAGGGGAACAGAGAATGAAAGTCAGGGAATAGGTCAGTCCTGTGGGCCAGTCACACACAAGGAAGGGCTGGATAGCTGCACACATCGAAGAGGTCTTGGTGAGCACAGGCAGAGGAGAGCGAGGCCTGCAGCTAATCCAGGCAGCCCAGTGGAGACCAGGAAGCCAGACTCAAGATATGAGATGGGAATCAAGAGGCCTTGGACAGGACAGGGAGGGAGAGGCTGCAGGAAGAAGAGAGGAGAGGAGTTGCTAAGTTTAATGAGCAGCCAGCTGCCACTCAGTGCCAGGTCATGAAGGCTTCAAGGATGGCAATGAGGGGGAGACAGGACCCAGCACCGAAGAGTTCGGAGATCCGGCAGTACCTGGTGTCAACCAACAATGACAGGACATCAACACATGGAGGAAAGGGCCTTCTCCTTCCTTGTCTTATTGTGACCCATAGTGGGCACGGCTCAGTAAGGTCCTCCAGCTCTCCCTGAATGTCATTGGGCCTTGTATGTTCTCACATTCCCAGTGAGTGGGAGCTGGGATGTTGCTCAGGCTACAGGCTCTGAGAAATCACTGGTAATTTAGGTACTCATAAAAGAGTTTTTACACCAATGAGCTATGAGGCTGTTAACATTTACATTCTGCCCTGTGCCTAGGAGTTTGCCTTGCTGCATGCTGTGGATAAGAGTTCTGTGGGCTGATCATTATGGGTTATACCACATTTTACTAGGAAAAGTAGTTAGCAGCTCTGGGGGCAATTAAACTCTCTCATCCAGAGACCAGAAGGACCTGCAGTGGCCAGGGACGGTAGAAGCATATGGAGTTGGGCAAATGGCTAGTTAAGCTCGAGTTCTGTCTCTTGTGCAGAGTGGGGATGTTTCCACACAGGACTCTCACTCTCTCGGCTGGGATTTCACCAGCTGTGAAGAGTCTGCACAAGCAATTGTTAGACTCTAAAAGTTATTATTCTAAAATTCAGAATACTGGAGACACAGGAGGGTGGAGAGATGACTCAGCAGTTGGGGTGTTTACTGTTCTGGCAGAGGACGGGTTTGGTGAGCAGCACCCATGTCAGACCTGTCACACTAACGGCCTAGGACTCCAGTTCCATAGGATATGACTCTCTTAGGACTCCAGTTCCATAGGATCTGACTCTCTCTTCCGGCCTCCTTTGGCACCTGTGCACATGTTGTGGAGGGGCCCCAAAACAGCTTGCCCACACAGCTGCCATGACAGGCTTGGAGGCCCAGACACAGCTTCTGCCAGGCAACACCTGGACCCAGGAAAAGCCATGAGCTGGTGCCTGCATCTAAGAGGAAATACCTGACAAATGTCAGCCAATCAGGGTCCTGAGCCCTGGAAATCCCTTCACCCCAACCTCTGCTATGATAAAAACCCCACCCTACCTGGGCTCTGGTCTCTCTGCTCTCACTGCTGCGTCTGACAGAGAGCCCAAGCTCTCAGCTTGAAAAATAAAGGCTCTTTGCTTTTACATCTGGGATTCAGTCTCCCCGGTGGTCTTTTGGGGGTCCCCACGATCCTGGCATAACAATGTGAACATACACAAAGAGACACACATGCATACACATAAATTCAAATAATAAAATAAATCTTTTAAAAAAGAAAGAGATGGGCATTTGTTTTATGAACTGAAATACAATTTCTGATTAAAAAAAAAAAAAGTCCTCTCTAAGCAGGGCCATTCTATGGATGGGAAAAACACAATCCAGAGAAACTTGTGCAAAAATCTTACAACTACGTGCTTGTTCCAATTCGTCACGCTGCCTCACCTCCACAAAGAGAACCGTTGAAGGTAGAGCCCTGCTTGCCCGAGAGCCAGGAGGCTGCGAGCAGGAACAAGCAAAATCATTGTGCAATATTTCTCCGGGAGTCTCGGACAGACACTTTGAGCGGTTGCCCAGGCTCAGCGAAGACAAGCCCATTTCATTTCCCTGCTTCTCTCCCACTCGGTCCTGGCGGCATCGATCATTCTCCTGGGTGAACCAGAAAGGCTGAGCCTGGTGCTCATCCCCTGGCTCTGGGCGTTGGCAGCTGGCTGATGAATGGAGATTGGAGCTCTGCAGAGGCTTGGGCAAAGCTCTGCCTGATCACTGGCCATCGGTATTCATGCAGGGCTCCTAATTGTCCCCTGGTGATGGGGTGCTGCCCTGGAGTTAAAAGAGGGGGGCTCTCTCAGGTGTTAACCTTTATGTTGCCCCTCTAGCTGTGAAGATGCAGGTGGAGAGCATCAAGTTACACTTGAAACACTGTCCTTCTGCGAATATCCCAACCATCTCAGTGGAAGGCAGAAAAACACACCCCCGCCTCAACCAAACACTACAGAAGGATAAGGGTGAAAGCTGTTGACCCTGATACAGTAATGTCTTCTCACTAGCTGTGGTATGCTCCAGTACCTGGGAAAGTCCTGTGGATATTGATGAAGGACCCTTGACATTCTGAAAGCTACAGATCTATACATCACCGAGTTTGAAAGAGGCTTTGGTGCCTGTCCCCTGGAATAAGAGTGTCATTCATTTAGGATTTATGGCTCTGTGGAAGACAATTTATCTAAATGGCTACAGAGACCATTAATGGGAGACTTTAGTGCTTCCGATCCAGTGTGGGGAGGGTGGGGAGGAGCAGGCGTCTGGGAGCTTTACATAAGAGCCAGAAAATCAGGTTTAAATGAACTCCCCAAAGCCCTATGGCTGTAGCAACCACTCTAAACTGCCTTTAAAGACAAAGCAAGGGATGGGTGCTAGGAAGTAGCTCAGTTGGTAGAGTGCTTGCCTAGCATACATGAAGTCCTGGGTTCAATTCTCAGTGTTGCATAAGCTGGGCACTATGGAGCACATCTGTGATTCCAGCATCTGGGAGATGCCAGGAGGAGGTCTGAAGTTCCTGGTCATTCTCAGCCACATAGAGAGTTCAAGCCCAACCTGGGCTACATGAGACCCTGTCTTTAAAAGAAAAAAAAAAGTGTATCATGGTACAATGTCTTTCCTTTCTGTACATGTGTACATATTCAGGCACGAAATCTGTACACATTTAAGCCAAGAACTCCTGTACTTCTTCACTCTGGTTACTCGGTCCCCAGGAGTATGTTCTGTACAAGCTAGCTAACATTTAGTGGTAGACATGCGCTAAGTGTAGGTATCATGCACACATCACTTTCCTACTTTTAGATATTTCATTGTTTTTATTTCTACCCTGTGTCTCTGACGTTTTCTTTGGGTTAAACCCTAGAAGTGAGTTTCTTAGATGGAAGGGCACTTGACACAGATTGCTTTCTAAGTTTTCTAGGCATTTTCTTTTCACTTTCCTTTGGCAGTAGGCCGTGGTGGAGCAAGGGACAATCTATTGACTTTTTAATCCTTTCTGGGAGAATGATTATGAGGTGTGTCTCATTCCTTCTCCACTTCCTAGCCTACCATCCTCGAACTGGGACATTTGTCCTTGGCTTTAGCCACTCCTCTACCTTATCTAGGAACACATTCACCCAGAACCCCTAAATCTGGGCTGACTTTGCCCTCTGAACTTCCTGATCCCACCAACCTCACCTGCCCTCAGAAATCCAGCCGGTCTCTCCTCCCCCATCCCAGAGCCTTCCCTAGACCGTCCCCACTCAGCTCTGCTCCTGAACTGCTCCATAATTTATGTTCTTCACACCACTCCTCCGACAATTAATCACCACTTACCAGCTCTATGACCTTCAGTAATCCCAGAAGCTTGTCGTGAGAATTTAATGAGATCAAGCCTATAAAATAAATACCCATCACAGTGCGGGGGACACATCGCAGTTGAGCAATAAGTGGAAGCTGTTATTATTAAGATGGCCAGTTTACCTTGTGACATTTCCTCTGTTTAATGTTACAGACACCCTCCTCTGCCGCCTTGTATCTGTGTGTGGCCTGGGTTCTAAGGCCCTGAGGGAAGAGGCTCCGTGACTCCTAAACCAGTGTCCTAGAGAGGCTCTCAGAACATGGCTGCCTCCGGTCCAGTACTGGGATCACTGGGTCTCTCTCCTCTGCTTCTCCACCTGCTTCTGTTTCTTAGCTGACTCTAGAACCCAAGTCATCTCCTGTCCTGCCTCTGGCTCACCATTCAAAGCTGCTAAAGTATGTGTCGAGATCCAGAGGGTGCAGCAGTCCCGTTTGTGGAAATGACCCCAGCTGTGTGTTTTGTTTAATTGAGTGATAGGAATACTAAGTATGTGAGCCAGGGGTTCTGAGCTGGAGGAAGCTTGAAGATCACCCTGTCCCTGGAACCCCATTTTGCAGGTGTAGCAGTGCGTCTTCGGGCTATCCCTGAACTGGTTGCTGGGAGGCCCGGCCTCTGGCTCTCCTACTTATAGAACTTTACATTTTTTAATGAATTAATTAATTTAGGGTGTGTGTGTGTGGAGATTGGAGGACAATTCGTAGAAGTCTGTTCTCTCCTTCTACAGTGTGGGTCCCAGGGATCAAACTCGGAGCATAAGCCTCAGCAGCAAGTATCTTTCCCCACCGCGCTATCTCACTGCCCACATTTACAAAGTTTTTATCCTGGACAAGTCACTATCTTTCTCACTTTCAGCTTCCTTCTCTGCCAAGCCAGAGGGTTGGAGTAGACACCTGAAGCATCCTTCAGTTAAACTTCACAGGTCAGTGAAAGCGAAGCTCAGAGAGGTTAAGAACCACTCCCTCGACTGTGAACTACACAGACTAAAATAAAATCCCGCCTTACATCCCAGCGCTTTGCCTATCACTCTGGACTCATGCCAAGCAGTGGTTCTCATCTCATGCTTCCTATATTAGATGTCTGGGTCACAAAGAGGTGCTCAGGGCCCAGTTCTCACAGAGCTTCCACAGCGAAGCTTGGAACACAGGCGTGAATGGAAAACTATAAACTCAAGTGGAGGCTGAAGCTGCTAGGCTGTTGTTACCCATTGTCCGTCCTCCACCTCTGCGAGCACAATCAGCTGATTTGATCTGGGCAAAATAAAACCCAATCTTTTGAGCTTGAGCGCAGCTACGTGTGGCCACACAATCGAGCTCCAGACAGTGGGATGTGCTCATAATTCTGTGGTGAATTCCTCCTCACTCTGCCTCCCCTTCCTCACTGGCTGAAATGTGTAAATGGGACCTTGCTGGCTTGAGTCACAGGAACAAAGGGACTGTGCGATGGATGAGCTACAAGATAGTGGAGCCTGGGTCTCTGATGCCTGGAGATCCTACTGGGCCCATTCTTCTCTCAGAGAGAGGAATATATTTCTAGGTGCTAAATGAGGCACCATTCCTGTCTGGGTCTTTCTCGTACTTTCTAAGTTCATGTTCTGACTAATAGAGAGGCCGGACGAAAACCAACAGTGCTGAAGAATACAACTGACAGGGCAATCCTGCCAGCTGTGGTGCTCGGTGTCCCCGCAGAGATGACAGAGCATGAGCTGGCTTAAAAGACTGATGGGGGCTGGAAAGACGGCTCAGCAGTTAGGAGCACATATTGCTCCTGCAGAGGACCCAGGTCTTGTTCCCAGCACCGACATTCCAGTTCACAATGGCCCGTAACTCCAGCTCCAAGGGATCTGAGGGCCTTTTCTGGCTTTTCCAGGCAACTACATTCACATGAATAGACATACAGAAATACACATAATTAAAAATAGGTCGTTAAAGCTAGGCATGGTGGTGCATGCCTTTAATCTCAGCATTCAGGAGGCAGAGTAAGGAGGTTCTCTGTGAGCTCAATGCCAGCCTTGTTTATATATTGAGTTCTAGGCCATTGAGGGCTACATGGTGAGACCTTGTCTCAAAAAGATAAAAATAAAAAAAATACTACTGAGTAAGATGAGCTTGGCAGTACATATCTGTAAGTAATCCCAACACTTGGGAGGTTCGGGCCAGCCTGGGCTACATAATGAGAATGTCTTGAAAACAACGATGGATGGAGAAAAAAAGAGCAACCTCAGTGAAACCAGAATATAGACAGCAATTTGGAAAGAGACTAAAGAAAAGGCTTCCCTGAGATCATGGCTTTTGGCCCAAGAGATTATTAAAAGCACCAGGGAAGCTGAAAAATGTCAATGCCTACATTCCAGTACCAAGGTTAGGATTATGGTCAACTGTCAAGGATGAATTCCAAGAAATCTGTACTTTAAACCTTCTAGATGGTTCTAATGATGGGCTGTATCATATCTGATAAGAAGCTTGCCGGGCAGTGGTGGCGCACGCCTTTAATCTCAGCACTCGGAAGGCAGAGGCAGGCGGATCTCCATGAGTTCAAGGTCAGCCTGGTCTCCAAAGCAAGTTCCAGGAAAGGCGCAAAGTTACACAGAGAAACCCTGTCTCGAAAAACCAAAAAAAAAAAAAAAAAGAAGCTAGGAGCGAACCCAGGAAGACCATAAACAGATTCCATTCCTTATAAGGCTGTGTTTGACATTATCTGAACTTTCTGGATTGTGTTATTAAAAATAATTATCAAAGAAGAAGCTCTCTGAGGGAAAGCTCACATGGTGTCTTAGTTACCTTTCTGTTGCTGCGATAAGACACCACAACCAAGGCAACATATAGAAGAAAGGATTTTTTGGCTTATGGGTCTAGAGGGGTGAGAGTCCATCATGGCAGGCAAGCATGGCCACAAGCAGCAGACACAGCAGTGGAGCAGAAGCTGAGGGCTCATGAAGCAGAGGGCTCATGAAGCAGAGAGAGGGATCTGGGAGTGGGGTGAAGTCTTAAGCTCCCCAGTGACATACTTCTTCCAACAAGGCCACATCGCCTAAGGCCTCCCCAGACAGCACTACCAACAGAGGTCCAAGTATCCAAATGCCCAAGACTGTGGGGGGACATTTCATTCAAACCACTACACAGTGTCCTAGAAATACCTGGGCTTGGGAGTGGGGTGGGGGGCAAGATGACTTAATGGGTCAGGATGCTTGCTACCAAGCCCGACAACCTGAGTTTGATCTCTTAAATGAACTTATGCAGTGCAAGAACTGACTTCCATAGGTGTCCTCTGACCCTCCAATACGCGTGGGGGCACCGATCCTTGCACAGGATCCTGTCATCAATAAATAAATACCAAAACACAATTTTAAAGAAATGCTTGGGCTCTCAGTCCAGCCCTGTCCTTTGCCAACTGTGTTATAAGCCTCAGTTCTTTTGTCAAGGACAATGGGGGAAGTAAAGGTTGCCATGGAGATGAAATAGGAAAATGTATGTACAAATATCTAAGCTCAATATCAACACCCTATAATGCCACTGAAATGTCAGCTGCCCTCTGGGCATGGTGTTCTTGCAGTGGTGTTGTGTACAAAGGCAGGGATGACATCAGTGGCCCAGGGGAGATGACAGAATGAGTTGGCCAGCTGGCAGGACCTCGGTCCACCCCCAGGCACCCACTCACCTTGGATGAAGGGACCCTGGCATCTGCTAGAACTAGCCCATGACACCCTGCGTCTTTGGCCCCTGGATAAATAATTGACCGCTGTTATTACTGAGTGCTCTGTGGTCAACCCTGGAGGCCTGCCAAAGCCAGGCCAGGCCTTTGTGGCCCTGACGGGATCTTGTGGAGTCCCAGGCAAGCTCACCCTTCAGCCTTGATTTCCATTAGTTCAGGATGAAGGAGAAAGGGCATGCTCTGGAAGCTCCCCGGGTTCTGCAGCATGATTTGGAGAAAATAAAAGGGCTTAATTACTTTGGGGGAAAGTACGCAGGCATGTGACATTTTGAAAAATGGTTTTATGACATTTCTTTGATGGGTCTGGACCAAAGGCAGCTGCTTATATGTTAGGGAGGTGACGGAAAAGGAGAAAGAAAGGGAGTGGACAAGGAGCATGGGCCTTTTAATAACACTCCCTATATTTACAGAGTGCTTGCAGTTCATGGCAGCCTCATACTCATTACTAAATTATTTGATTTTTGTGATTACTCAACAAGGAAGGCCGGGAGGTAAAAGACACTCTGTCACTCACCAGCTGGGTAATCCTTGGTAAATTAACTTTGCCCGCATCAGTTTTCTCTTCTTTCAAATAGGGATGCTGTCTGCTCCGTGGACTTGGGGCGAAAATTCAATGAAAGACTGTAAATGAGGCCCGGAGGTTGGCTGCCAGCATGGAACGCATACCATGCCATGGGGTTCCATTCCCTATTATACAGATGAGAAAACTGAGGACAGAGAAATACTTCAAGTCCAGAGAGTGACAGGACCCAGCGCCCGGACACACCTGGGTCAGAGTTTTCTCACTACAACACGCAGATTCTTTGGAAAGGCTGTCATACAGAAGAAAGTCCTGTTTGTGCTATTTCCCACCAAGTCCCATTCTGGTGATAGAGTCTTTGCGGCTTCTAATACGCAAAAGAGGCTGGTGGGGAAAGAGAGCTCGTGAGAAAGGCACCAGGAGGAGTGAGAGGGGAGCACAGAGCCTCCGAGATGAGAAAGGGTCATGTGTGAGCCTGACACGCGTGGACAAGGAGTATCTGCCATAGCAATGCCTGCAAAATCAAGGCTGGGCATGGTCTCCTTAGACTGACGGAGTTAGGGAAAATGCCAAGAGGCCAAACTCAGAGTTGTGCATTGTGATGGGTTTCAACTGGACAGGGTCTAGAACCACCTAGGAGACACACCTCTGGGCATGTCTGCAAGGATGTCTCTAGCTTGGATTGGCGGAGCTGGAAAGACCCACCCTAACTGTGCAAGGCACCATCTCATGGGATGTCCTCCTGGACTAAAGAAAAAGGAGACAGTAAGCTGAGCACCACATTCATCTCTGTCGGCCTCCTAAGTGTAGATGCCACGTGACCCACTGCCTCTGGCTCCTGCCGCCACGTCTCCCTTGCTATAATGTACTGTACCCTTAAACTGTGAACCAAAATAAATTCTTCCTTCCTTCGGTTGCTTTTGTTGGGTATTTTGTTCATAACAAGGAGAAAAGCAGCCAGTATATGCATTGAGTTTCAAAAGCAAAAGCATGAAGTAGTACAGAATGCTGAACTAGAGAGAAACTGGAAAGGAAAAGACCGGTTCTGCTTTCTCAGAGGTGGCTGCCAATCAGGAGGCTGCCTGATGTAGCGGAAAGGACATCTGATCAGGACTCAGGAGCCCCAGCTCATCCCACACTCAGATAAGCTGTCAACTTGAGCTCAGCTTGTCCTCTCTGGACCTCGGCTTCCTCTTCTGTAAAATGGACCATCTGGTCTGGAGATGTGGCTCAGTGGTTAAGAGTACTGCCTGCTCTTCCAGAGGACTCAGGTTCAATTCCCAGCACCCACATAGCAGCTCACAACTGTAACTCCAGTCCAGGAGGTCCAATGCTTTCTCCTGTCCTCCTTGAGTACCAGACATGCACAGACACACATGTTGGCAAAACACCCATCCACACAAACATAAATGAACAAATAAATGAATGCATGTAATAAACTGTACTATGAGATAATCCTCATGGTTTATCTCAACCTTAGTGCACACGTTCACATTTTATCCATATAATAAAGATTTGGCTTTTTTTTCAATTTGAAAATGTTATTGAGTCATAGAAAGATAAATTAAAATAAGAAAATAATGAGCAGTGAAAGTATTCTAAATGGAAATTCAAATATTCACTCAATGAATGTAATATACATACTTTAAGAATCCTAAGTAATAAAGTCTTAGAACTAATAATTGAGTAGCTGGGTGATAGTGGTGCATACCTTTAATCCCAGCACTCAGGAGGCAGAAGCAGGTGGATCTCTGTGAGTTCAAGGCCAGCCTGGTCTACAGAGCGAGATCCAGGACAATCAAGGCTACACAGAGAAACTCTGTCTTGAAAAAATAAAAGAAAAAAATGGAATTGAGTCAAGTATTTGAACATAAGACAAATGCAGAACATTGAGCAATTAAACTGCTAACAATTTCAATAATATAATAAAAAATTAATAGGTTCTCAGATTGTAAAATAGCTGTTCTGTGTGTGTGTTTGTTTGTCAGAGTTTGGCTGCCCTGGGGACAGAATCCAGAACTTCATGTATACTAGGCAAGTGTTCAACCTCTGAGTTAAACTCCAGGCTGGACTGGGTAATTTTAGTATCAGTTCAATGAGATCTGAGAGTGTGTCAGAAGTGGTTAATGGGAACCAAGTGTGCACAAGTAGAAACATAATGGTCACTTTAAACCAGACAGCAGCTTGGCTGGCCTTAGTTCCTGGGAAGCCTTTTTTTGTAATGATTCATTATGGGGACAGCACACATCGTGAAGGCTATGTAAGGAAAAAGGAAGTATGTTCAGAGAGAGGCAGGAAGGGGGGGGAGTACTTCAGAGCTGAGAGGTCACGTCTGAATTTGGAAAAGTTAAAAACTTAAAAGTAAGTGTGTGTGTGTGTGTGTGTGTGTGTGTGTGTGTGTGTGTGTGTGTGTATTACACACATTCTCACATGATGTGTTCCTCTGCTTGTGGAGGCCAGAAGTCAACCTTGGCTATCATTTCTCCAGTGTTATCCACCCTGTGTTTGGAGACAAGGTCTCTCATTGGTCTGGAGCTTGCTAAGTAGGCTAGGCTGGATAGCTCGGGAGCCCCAGGGATCTGCCTGGCTCCTTTTCTCCAGTGCTGGGATTGTAAACACACAATGCTATTGCTATGCCTGGTTGCTGCTGCTGCTGCTGCTTCTCCTCCTCCTCCTCCTCCTCCTCCTCCTCCTCCTCCTCCTTCTTCTTCGTGAATACTGGGGGATTGAACCCAGGTCCTCATGCTTGCAAGCAAACATTTTACCAACTGAGTTGTCTCCCCAGCCCAGACTTGGAAATATTTACTATAAAGAAGAAAATCCAGGAGAGGAAACTAATAGCACTGATTCTAATATCCAGAAAGCAATAGCTGGGACACTGGGTCAGGATGATCTTGAGCTCTGACCTCTACATCTGGATGACCTGACTCCGCTTGAGCTTGGCATGTGGCTGTGCCTCAGTGGAGCCAGAATAGGAGGGTCTGAACAGAGGAAGCAGACTGTCAATGGAGGTGCTGACCATAGCCAAGAGATCAGCCAAGGCTGTAGATGGGGGCTCCGTGTGGGGTGCTGGAGTTCCAGAGCATGCTGAGATTTCTTCCAGTTCGGAGAGCTGAGGCTGGGAAAGAACAGAAGTCATTGGGCATATGGAAGGAGTAGGGTACAGAGAGCCAGTGGGATAGGTAGACTGGTTGTCTCTGTTAATGCCACACTAATCATGTGGCCACTGCTGCAGTGTGCTTGACCACTTATTAAAGGACAAGAGGCAAGACAACTCAGAGGCTGGGGGGTGAGTTGGCCTCGACAATCTGAGTACGGGACAACTGATCAGGGTGGGAGCCACAGGTCAGCAGAGCCCAGTGGTAACAGCTTCTGTCCACTGTGTGTGTTAGATAGGTGGGCCCCACAGAACAGAGGTTTTGCTGAGATCTTCTTCCCCCATAAGTCAGTGCCGGCACCACATAAGACATACCAGCAGTGCTCAATAAACATCATGTCAAGAGACTATGTGAATGGGCAAAGGAACAGCTGGAGCTCAATAAACAGTTACTGACTCAATTAATTAATGAATTAATTAATGGGAAATTGACCTAGCCTTTCATTCTGATCTCACACAGTTGAAACTATGAGAAAGGAAACTCATAATAGAGAAAGGATGGAGGTGATGTAAACAAAGGTAGCAAGCACTGTATTGAAGGGGGAAAGAGTGGGAAGCGATAGGGAGAAAAACAAAATGGAAATGCTGAGCAAGCAGTAAGACAGACCATTAGGGCTGTCCTCTAGGAATAGTGCTTTATTCACCCATCCAACCAAGCATCCTTCTGCCTGCCCATCCATCAGTTCACCCATCCACCCACCAATCCATCCATCTACCCATTATTCATCCATCCATCTACCCATCCATCCATTCACCCACCCATCTACCCACCCACCAATCCATTCATCCATCCACCCATCCATTCAACCATGCATCCATATACATATGTACCTAAACACACATACCCACACACCCATACTAGTTTTTTTTGTTTGTTTGTTTGTTTGTTTGTTTTTGAGAATTTACCACTATATCAACTTGTACTGGAAAGTATGAGGAATATACAAGGCATGAAACCCAACTGCTGCATCTGGGATCTCTATTTTTTAAGTACAGAGGTTATACTACAGAGAATACTTCTGTGACTCCAAGCATACAGAGAGAGCTCTCCTCTCACCGACCTGTCGATTCTGCATACACCAGCTGGGTATCTTCTAAGATAATTCAATTCTGTCACTATCTGATAGCATCAGGTCCCACAGGTTAGAGTACAGTCCTAGAGGCACTCCCTACTTTGGATGACAGTTGTAAGCACAGGGTTTGTGGCCTGGGCTTCTGATCAAGAGGTTATCCATCAGGGCTCACTGTCTTCCTTGGGTTTGGGTTGATTTTCTAGAATGACTCATGCAACTCAGAAAAACAGTTTACTTACATTTAACTATTGGTTATAAATGATGTTATGAAAGAAATAGATGAATAGCCAGATAGAAGAGACTACAGAGGAAGCCATGTGGGTAGCGACTCAGAGAAATTCCAGACCCTCTTTGGGCATGGCACCTTCCAGGAACCTCTGCCTGTTCAGCTACCAGAAAGTTCCCAGAACCGGGAAGGTTTGTGTGGGTGTGGAGGAGGAGCAGAGGCTTTTTTATGTAGGTGTGATTGATTAGACCTCTGGTCATTGGTGATCAACTCAACTTGCAGTTTTCTCTACTCCCAAACGTTAAGGACTAGGGCTGAAAATTCCACCCCTCTGATCATGCCTTACTCTTTCCTGTGACATCCCCCCCTCCACACACAAACCTTAACCGGAAGTTCCTAGGGACTGTCGGTTCCAGTCATCTCCTTAGCATGCTAAAATATGCATCCTTCCAAGGCTTTAGAAGTAGTATGTCAGGACAAAGGGAGACAGACCAAATACATAGTTTATAATACGGTAATACCAAAGACAGCTGATTAAAAAGAACACTTCTTAAAAATTAGCAGTATAAGGAGCTGGAAAGATGGCTTAGCAGTTAAGAGCACTGGCTATTCTTCCAGAGGATCTGGGTTCTCTTCCCAGTACTCACATGGCAGTTCACAACTGTCCCTAATTCCAGTTCCAGGGGATCCTATGCCCTCTCCTGTTCTTTGTGATGCATCGACATATATAGACAAAACACTCATAGATGTTTATTTAGATGTTTTAAAAAATTAGCAAGATGCATGGTGATTTAAGCTTACACAAACTGTACTTTCTGAGGCAACTGGACCTGAATTGTGGGGGAGCTCAGAGGAGTATCAGAAACATTCTCTTGTCTGGGGGTGCCCCGTGGGTGGCTCACTGTTTGTAGGGCACTAGACAATAGCTTGATCACGTGCTCTGTTTCACTGTGCTGGTCCTTACAAATGGTGCAGCGGCCACCACACAGAGTGGCCAAGGCCAGGCACACTAGGGCTGCACCAGAGGCCTTTCAGCAGGTGCAAACCCATAACCCTCCCCACCCATGTCCCTCCCCACCCATGCCTGTCCCGACCTATGCCCCTCCCTGCCCATGCTCCTCTCCACCAATAGTTCCTGTTTTCTAAAGCAGCAGCTATATTACCTCCCATTATCTCTGACCACCACTGGAAAACTGCTCTTTCACAATTTTTTTTTTTTTTTTGATAGCCTTTGCCACCAAAAGGGCTCAGGCATTGGCCCAGTGGGCTAGGCAGAGTTCATTCCGATGGTAGAATCTGCTTCCATGTTCTTTCCCACTGTGAGCCTGTGACCTTCAGTTTAACTTATTTGACATACTTTCTCTTCCTTTTAGGGTAATTCTCTTCCAGGAGGCTCCTTGGTTCTTCATGTAAAGAAATTCCTGCTGGGCCTGCCCTGATAGTTCATCAACCATTTTTGACCCAACCATGATCATCAGAACTTGAACTCAAAGCAAACATCCTGCACCATCTGAGGATGAGTGGATTTAATTGTGTGGATGCTGATCCAACTCCTCATGGGAAGGAGCCTGGAACCCTTCATTGAAGGTTCTGGAGCTTCATTTAAGGCTAGCAAGACAGAGTGTGGTACAATGATCAATCTGATGCCTGCTGTGTGTTGTTGCACTTGCCAGGGCATGTGGCAGGCATCAATAGTCATCACCGTACCATCTATGATATTGCCTTTTGAGACGAGCAAGAGGGCAGAAAAGGAAGAGATTCAAGATTTCCTTATGGTGCTAAGGAGGTGGTGCAGTGGGTAAAATGATCGCTAGATATGCATCCGGACTTGGGTTTGAACCTCCAGCACCCATGCTAAAAGCTGGTATGGCAGCACTTGCCTATAATCCTAGGACTAGGGGGTGGAGACAGGTGAACCCCAAGGACTAGGCAGTGTGGCTGAAAACCGCAAGCTCCGGATTCAGGGAGAAGTCTTTTCTTAAAAAAAACAAACAAAACAAAACAAAACAAAAAAACCCAAACAAACAAACAAAAAACATCCCAACCTCAACCTCTGGCTTCCTTTTGCAGTTGCATGGGTGAGTGCCCTGTGCACACACACATACACACACACACAGATAATCTAGCAGAGTTAGCCTGGTCCCCTAGCTCACCAGTCTAGCTGTCCACCCTTCCTCCACTGCCCCGCATAGTGTTTTCTAGAAAAGGTTGGGCCAGAGATGAAACCTACCCTGGACAGAGCTTTACCCAAGCATCACACACAAGCAGTCTTTTCAGCTTCTCCCCACGGCTGGCAATGATGAGTGCTGATAATGATGATAAATCCTGTGGTGGTGCTGCCCGGGCGCCCATCATTGTGAGGGTTAGACTTCAGAGCAGCAGAGAAAGGGTTAGTGGCTCCCCAAGGCATCTTTATATGTGATGGATTATTAGACGACTCCTGACCGTTTCAAAACGCACATATTCATCAGTATTACCCAAGCCCCACGAGAGCCCTCAGCCACAAGATTCTCCTAAATGCTTTTCCTTAAATGCGGACTCTGTCTTTGGCTTTCCTGCTGACATCAACCACAGAGGGATGGCTGTCTTTGACTGCTTGTTGCCCTTGACGATTGAGGCACCTGTTTGCAGATCTACTGATTTCCTAGGTGTATATTTGCCAGTCCAACAAAGAATAGCACACACATGGTTCAATTGCACAGGGACATATTTTCAAATCTGGCCCTTCAGGTTTAGGGAGTGTTGATGCTTATAGTGGAGGCAATGGGGGTGTGTTCTACATCTTCCCTATTCCATGAGCACACACACCTGCAATCGCCTGTATTCCATCCCATGCCAAGAAGAAAGCATAATCTGCTGCCCAGATTAATTATGCACTCGTGTGTGTCTATGTATGTGCATTTCCCTGTGTGTGTCATGTGTATGTCTCTGTGTGTCTCTGGTGTGTGTATGTCTATCTGTGTCTGTGTGTCTGTCTCTCCGTGTGTCTGTGTCTGTGGGTCTGTTTATGTGTGTGGAATACACACACACACACACACACACACACACACACAGGTTAACATCAGGTGTCCTCCTAAATTGTTCTCCACCTTATATTTTTAAGACAGAGCCTCTCAGTCAACCTAGAACTCAACAATTTAGCTAGACCCACTGTCCAGCGAGCCAGGGGATCATCCCGTCTGTCCCCCGAGGACAGGGATCAAGGGCTCATACTGCTGCAGCTGCTCTTGTCACAAGTGCTTGGATGATGCTCAGGTCCCCCTGCCTGCACTCAGAGACTGAGCCCCCTCCCAAGTCCTTAGCCGTGTGTTTTCTGTTGTTAGTAATGAATCATCACCACAGACTGAGCACTCAGTCCTAGGGGAAGGCCAGAGAAGAGGAGTCTCCTGACTCCATTCTGCAATAGAGATCACTGAGATATGATGTCACCAGGTAGCAGGTAATGAAGTCCTGGATTTTGGGGCAAAGAACAGAATAAAAAAAAAAAACACACCTGGAAATGTTAGAGGTAAATATAGATTTTCCCTCTCAGGAAAGCTTCGTGCAGGTGACATGGGGGCCAATGGGATGGAACTCGGGCCTTCTAGGGGACTGGAAAATTAATTCAGAGACAAACCAGGTCTTAGGTCTAGGCCCCTTTTTTACTAGCTAGAGAACATCAGTCTGAATCTTCCCATTCCCTGCTTCCTCATCTACTACGTGGGACCAACCCTTCTAGTCTAAAGTCCTTATGGTCTCCAAAAATAGCTGTGTACTGATAAAGTTTTATTTAAGGCTAGGGAGATAACTTAGTTGGTAAATGGCTTGCCACATAAGCATGAGGACTTGAGTTTAATCCCCAGAACCCCTGTGTGTGTGTGTGTGTGTGTGTGTGTGTGTGTGTGTGTGTGTGTGTATAACAAACAAAAACAAAACCAGGCATAGTGGTGTGTACTTGTAAGCCCAGTGCCAGGGCAGTGAAGAGAGGTGGCTCCCTGGGGCTTGATAGCCAACCAGCCTAGCCTGAGCAGCAAGCTCTGGGCCAATAAGAGACCCTGACTCAAAAGACAAGGTGGATGGCACCTGAGGTTGGCCTCTGACCTACAGAGAGAGAGAGAGAGAGAGAGACAGAGACAGAGACAGAGAGACAGAGAGAGAGAGACGGAGAGAGAGACAGAGAAAGACAGAGACAAAGACAGAGACAGAGATTTATGAAAGGAGGCTGCTGAGCCAGGCGGTAATGACACATGCCTTTAATCCCAGCACTCGGGAGGCAGAAGCAGGTGGATCTCTGTGAGTTCCAGGCCAGCCTCATCTACAGAGTGAGTTCCAAGATAGGCTCCAAAGCTACACAGAGAAACCTTGTCTCAAACACACACACACACACACACACACACACACACACACACACACACACTAAATAAATAAAATAAAAATAAAAATAAAAATAAGAAAGGAGGCAGCTGGTGGGATTTCCCCTAGAGGTCATGTATTCCCATCTTTATTGTACAACAATTTCTGGGATGGATGAGCAGGAAAAGATAGAGGCCCAGACTCTAGCCTGCAGTTCCCTCAATACCTGCCACATGCTACACATGCTAAGTCTCTCCTGGCCCTGGACTCGGACTCAACCGTGGCGTCCTGCCCTTCTGAGCAGTGGGAGCAGGGTAGAAGACCAGCAAGCCTCTTGTGTGTCTGATGCAATACCCAAGAACGTTAGAAGCAGAGAAGGAGCGGAGCGTCCTCATCCAGCTGGAAGATCAAGGGCCACAAGAAACAGAAAGTGCGTTCTTTTGTCTGTTGTTGTTTGCAAAGGCCATTTGGCAGAACTGACTGAGTGGCAGGGGTTGATGCCAGCCTAGCAAGACTTCAGCCAATATGAGGGTGGCAGGTGACAGCCACCCAGGGCCCAGGGCAGAGGCAGCTCTGTTTGCCATCTGCCATGCTCTGGCCTTTTGGCCAGGCACCACGGGGTGCCACCCCTTGTGCCTAGTCCATGCCAAGAAGCAGGAAGCGAGGGCAGATGCTCAAGACGGCCTTGGGCAGGGTGAGAGGGCACAGCTGAGTTTCGATCTGGTGCCTGCTAAGATGGGGACAGCTGGGAGAGCAGGATCTGAGAAGCCAGCTTGGGCCCTAGAAGCCAAGGACAAAGCCCTGGGGGCGATCACCAAATCCAAGAGTCTGAGCAGAAAAGAGCCTTGTCCATTCCTCAATCCCGCTCCCGTTTTATAGATGAGGAATCTGAGTCTCATCCAGTGCCCTTAAGCAGCAAAACAGAAGCTACAATTGTGTGTCCCGCTTTTCAGCCCAGGCCCCTTTCCATCATCAAATACCTTTGTGCATGTGGGGGTGTTGCACAAGTGTAAATATGTATGTGGGAGTCAGAGGTCAAGGGCAGGTGTCTCTTTCAATCACTTCCTATCTTATTTTTTGAGACACAATCTCTCAGTGAATCTGGGGCTTTCTGAGCTGGCCAGTCCAGGGGTCCTGGACTCCCCAACACTGGGATTGCATTGCAAGTGTGTGCTGCTGTGTCTGGCTATTTCCACAGGTTATGGGATCAAAATCAGGTCCTCAAGCTGACACAGCAAACACTTTACCAACTGTGCCATCTCCCCAGCCCCAAAAAATATCTATCTTCCCTAAAAGGCACAGGGAGCGTATCATAATGCAGAGTGTAGTAGTAAGGACAGCGCCTGGCACAGGGGTTGTTTGCAAGTTAAGTGAGTGTCTACACTACATAAGCCTTCCTTCCCCAGAAGTGGGATCCATCCCTCCAACTTGCCTGCTGCTCCCCTGTGTTGGTGCAGCCTGATTTCTCGTGTGTGTAGATGAAAAGCTGGCTCAGGCTGGTCATTGCTCAGCTTACCATAAAAATGTCTGCCTTTAAAAAAAAAAAAAAAAG
Source organism: Peromyscus leucopus (assembly GCF_004664715.2). Classification (NCBI taxonomy): domain Eukaryota; kingdom Metazoa; phylum Chordata; class Mammalia; order Rodentia; family Cricetidae; genus Peromyscus; species Peromyscus leucopus. The sequence goes on along the minus strand of NC_051069.1, from coordinate 10,713,952 downwards.
TCTGCCTTTGTATTAGCCAAGAGAGAATAGATGCAATGTGGCTAAATATATATATGTGTGTGTATGTATATGCATATATATGTGTGTGTGTGTGTGTGTGTGTGTGTGTGTGTGTGTATTGGTTTTTTGAGACAGGGTTTCTCTGTGTAGTCCTGGCTGTCCTGGAACTCACTCTGTAGACCAGGCTAGCCTTGTACTCAGAGAGATCCACCTACCTCTGCCTCCCAAGTGCTGGGATTAAAGGTGTGTGCCACCACTGCCTGGCAATAATTTTTTTTAATGTGACTGACTATATACACATATCAAACATCCTGGAGACCACCAGCTCAGTAAGAAAACAACCCATTCCCTATGCCTTATCTTCCCCACAGGGATGGAGTAAGCAGGCAGCTGGGAAGACCTCGAAAACATACCAACCCTCCAAGTGCACCGGAACATTGTCAATTCACAGTGGATGCTTCTAACCCAAAGCAACAAGTTGCAACTCCAAGTGTGTCTTTGTGTGCTGGCTGCCTGTCCTAGTGGCAGATGTGGCCTAGGGCCCTGGGACCAGGCTGCTTCCTTCATAGTCCAGGTCTATCATTTTCCTGCTAGGTGACCTTGCTCTGGCTAAATTGAATTTGGAGTCCTAGCACTGGGCTGGCTCTTTCCTAACAAGGGCAGTCACTAGGAACGCCAACATTCCTTTCCAGTTTCCCTTACTGTTTAAGACCACTGATTGGCTGTCAAGAGTAGCTCTTTTTAAATGGCACAATGACATTTTCTCCCTCGAAACAACCTGGAGGACAATGTTCAAGTACTTCCTCAGTACACCTAAAGTGCTCAATACAGACCCATTAGTCAATTGACTGACCGGCTGATTGATCAACAGTCTAGCCTGTAAGCTCAGGATAGATCTCCAGGGCATGTCCCAGAGCAGGGGATCTAGTCCTAGGGCTGTAGCACCTGGGGGGGGGCGGGGAGAGGAGAAAATCCTAAATTCCAAAGCTCTCGTCCCAGTTACTTTTTATTTTCGTGTGTGTGTGTGTGTGTGTGTGTGTGTGTGTGTGTGTGTGTGTGTGTGAAATTGTTGAAATTGTTGGCCGTGCTGGTCAGAAGTTGCAGTCTACCATGGCCTGGCAGCTTTCTCTAAGCTTGGCAACATGAAGGACCCCCTCCCCAGCGAGGCTTCCTGCTCTCTACCTGCCCTTATTTGGAGGATGTCTCTAGGCCCCAGTGTCTGATTTATCTCAAGGATGATCCTTGACATAGTTCCCTGCAAACACTCGTTCCCTGCTGATAATTAAGTAACATGCTCTAGCTATTTTCATAGGGCCATGCTGCCACTAAGCCAGCTTTAGGATAGAACCATGCTGTTTAATGCAAATTAGGTGACTCCCCAGCCACCATCCCCAATCCTATATATTCCGTACATTCTGTAATAAAGTTGAGTTGTCTCACAGAAGTCACCTCCCGGAGGGCTATCTCCATCGTATCCACAGCCGTTCTCTGCTTCTGCTCCCTCCACCCTTGTGGACCGGTGGCCAACGATCCTGAAGAAAAAGACCAACCCCAAGGCACACACGAGGAGCCTTCCCCCTCGTTTGAGATTGGGCTCCTTCTGTGTTTGTCAGTGAGTACACAGTACCCCAGGCTAGCTGGTTGAGAGTTTCTGGGAAATACCAGTTTCGGCTTCCTGACTTGGCTACCCTTCTTGCCAAGGGAGCTCTGGGATTACAGATGCAGGCTAGCATGCCCAGCTTTGTGTGAGTTCTGGGAATTCAAATGCAGGCCCTTATGCTTGCACAGCAAATGTTTTTCCCACTGAACCATCTCTCTTTCTCTCTTATTTTTTATCTTTTTGTTTTGTTTTTTTGAGATGGGGGGGTGTCTTGCTTTGTAGACCAGGCTAGCCTGACATTTACTATGTAGCTCAGGTGACCTTGAACTCTCCATCTTTCAGACCCAGCCTCCCAAATAGGATAGAAGTAACAGCAGCATTCAGATCCCTTTCCTCGGGGGCACGTTTGGATCCAAACCGTGTCTGGCAAGGAACCGGCTGGATCCTGATGAAAGCCATCTCCTGTGAAAGCAGGTATTGCCTTGATGGATTCTGCTAGGCAGGGACTGTGGCCAGCTCTCCAATCGATACTGCTCAGCAGAGGCCTTTGGAGAGCACAGCGGAGGAAGAGAGAAAGGTCGTTTGCTTAATAAATGGACTTTGGCTGCAGAGGGTCTGTCCTTTCCTCTCCTGCCTCCTCTCTCTCCCCCTCCCCCTCTCTTTTTCTCTGCTGTGTCATTCTAGCTATTCTTTCCTCCTCTTTCTCCTCCCTCCCTCCTTCCCCTGCTCAACATACTAAGATATTGCATGTTTTTAACTCAGTTTGTTATTGCTAAAAACAATAGCATTTGCCCAGTTATACCTGCCATGAACCCTTTGGGGAAGAAGACGGGGTGGACAACGGTGGGTAGGTGTGGGTGGGTCCATGGCAACACACTAAGTACATGGCACTTGAGCTTGCCTGCCTGTTTCTGGAAGGACCTTTCTCTTCATCTGGTTTTCCTGAAGTCATTAGGACAGGGCAGATGAAATGCCAACCAAAGCTTCCTAATAATGCTCTTTTCTTTAAATTCTAGCTTTCCCCTCCACTCATGGATCGGGATGTCAGGCTACTGCACCCTTCCTGCTGAGCATCTCTGTCATTTAGCAACACTGTCACAGGGATAGCAGACTGGGGTGTCCTCTGTGACCTGCTCTATTTGGGGTTTCCATAGTCAGTGCTGAGATCCTGTCCTCTTACTCTGTTGTCCCCTCGGATTGATCAGCTGGCCCAAGGTGACAGGAAGGATTAGTGACGAGTCAGGGTGAAGGGGGGCAAAGGGCACAGGTTTAACTGGGTCCAGGGAAGCGATATTTGGACTAGAGTGTCTTTGGCTGCAGGGCAGATAGGTGCAGGACATCCCCAAGGTCAGAGTCTCCAAGCGCCCCCATACACCAAATATAAACCCCCTTGCCACCCTAACCTCTAATTTCTAGTTTTGTTTTATCTATAGAAAAAGAGAGTAGAGATGTTTCCTTCTTTGTAGGCAAATTAATTTTCTCTTATGGTACATGAGCATGTGGAGGGCACTTTATACTCAAACGTAACAACCTTTATAATAAATCAATTCATGTTCATAGACTTTGAGGGTCAGGACGTGAGCATATCCTCTGGGAGGGGCACTACTGAGCCAGCGATGGGCACCAAGTAGCCTAAAGTAGCCTGCTTCAAAGTATGTATTCGGCTGCCATGCTCAGCAAGTCCAGGAGAATGTTAGGAATTAAGAAAGGAAGCGGGCGCAGAGGGAGGGGCTGACATGAAGCTACCCTTCAGGAAACGTTACCAGGGTTGTTATAGGTTCATGAGCACAGCTGTAGGTCATGAGGCCTGAAGTAGGAAGGCAACTGCCATAGAAAGTGTCATGGCCATAAGCAGCCATAATGAGACCTGGGAGGGAGAAAGAGTCTTCCTTTCTAGTTTCAGACTGTTAGAGGAGAAACAGCATCATGGCCATAGGCGCTATGAAGGGCTTCAAAGGGGTGATATGGGAGCCTCTGGACCCTCAGCTCCCTCAGACCCTCTGCAACAAAGGGAGTTGCTGTCTTAGAAGTTTTCAGGGGTGTTGGGTTGGGATAAGTTTTGTACCATATGACCTAGCCTGGCCTGGCCTATGTGCCAAGGCAGGCACTAGGCTAGACCACAAACTTATCCTGAGGCTGTAAGGGGACACAGGAGGAGCTTCAAGTCTACAGTACTACTTCTTATCAACTCTGTCTCAGAGAAGGGGTACTGCAGGGGGTGTGACTTGATTTTGGGAGGAGGGAGATGAACTAGAGTGTCTGTGTTCTAACAGAGGTCTCCCACCCCAGTCCCGGGGTAGGACTTTATGGTGTGCCCGGCAGCTTTGGCTGCTAAATACAGAATCATTTCTCTGAACCACTACCAAATGGCTTCATCCCTTTTCATCTTCTATCTGGAGCCAACCCACACAGGAAACAGGCAGAAAACCAGCAGGGAGACCCAAGAGCATTCAAAGAATGATACATGAAACTGAACAGCAACCTGTTTACCTCAGCCTGGGAGAGAGGAATCCAGCGCTGTGAAGAAGGGCAGAGAGGAAGGCATGTTATCTGGACCCTGACAGGGAAACGCTCGGGAAATCCCACGCTGAGAAGCATGACTACTACAAACATTGTCGATTCTCTGGCTTCCAGGAACTAGTGTGCCAAGTGCCTCATGCACATGGCCTTGCATCCAGGTAGCTAAGGGTGTGACTATAATATTAATAATCAGCAGGGCCTGACCACAGCATTGGTGCCAGGTCTCCAGCTCTTTCTAGGTCTAGATATGGGCTGGTGACACAGTGGACCTCTGGATCTCCGGAAGGGGTGGCTGGAGTGCTGAGGTGTGAGGGAGCCCCAGGGCATTGGTTTTACCACAGGGACTGCTTGACAATGAGGGTGCCTGCTCTGATGCACACCAGCTGAACAGCAGGTATTGACATCATCATCTTACAGATGAGGTGCAAAGGTCAGAGGGCTGAAGAGAGAGCTCCCTGAAGCCTGTGGCTAGGCAGTGAGACACCTGCTTAGGAAGCAAAGGATGCTGGGACCACAGATTTGATTTTAGTCAGGAAACCTCCCGGTGGGTTTTATCCAGAAGCTTAAAGCAAAGCAGGGATTCTCTGGCTAGCTTAGTGGGGGGTGGGGAGATCTCAGAGCTGCTTCCTCTCCCTGGGGAGCCCTGGGTCTGACTGGGAACTCCAGTGAGGTTTCATCAGCAGTGCCCGGCCCTGAGGCCTCATCTGCAGCACACACAGGGTAGCATCTGAAGCAGGGCATCCTTGCCCAGCAGAGGAGAGAGGATGGAATGTCCAGATTCTGCCAAGTGGAGCAGAGCATTTCAACGTGGCGGCAGGAAAGGCCTGGAAGGAATCAGATCCGTTAGCTACTGGTTGGTATTTATGGAACATTTGGCATGTGACATGTTAGTGAGTATGAGGTCAGCTGAGGTCGAATGGGGAGACTCTCTCATAGCTGTTTCCTGTGCTGTCACTGTGCTCCTGCTGGCCTCACTGCTGTGGGTGTTTTTTTTTTTAAGGGGAAAAAGGCTTCTCTTTCTTTTCTTTCATTTAATTTTAATTTTTGTGTGCATGTGTACATGTCCATGTGGATGCACAAAGCGTGTGCAGAGAGCATCTTTCTCACATGCACTCCACTATATCTTTCTGAGACAGGGTCTCTCACTGAACCTGGAGTTCACTGACTTGGCCCCACTGACTGGCCAGCAAGCCCCCAGGGAGACTCCTATCTCTGCCACCATGCCTGCTTTTGTTTACTTTTTTATGTAGGTTCTGAAAGTTGAGCTCTGAGCCCTCTCCCCAGCCCCCTACTGTACTCGTTGTGATTGGGGGGGTGGGGGGAGCTCCATTGATAAGAAAAAAAGTGGAGGAGACCACTGACTCGCCACAAGAAAAGAAACTGAGGTAGGAAGAGCAATGGCTGGATGTCACCTAGTGGGTGTGGCCTCTTGATGGTCATCCCAACACACTTAGGCCCTCACCATCGCCTTATCTTACTAGGCTGAGAGGCATGAGGAAAAATAAAACAAAATCACTGGAGAGACACACACAAATACATACACGCACGCACGCACGCACGCACGCACACACGCACGCACGCACACTGGTGTGCCATCCTCCAAGTCACTGCCACCAGATTATTCTTCCTGTCTACCATGAGGCTCTTTGGCTGCATGCCCCTGCCGCCATGAACTGAGCCCTCGACGCCCTGAGCCAGAATGGATTCTTCCTCCTTTAGCTGTGTATATCAGGCATTTGGGTCACAGCAATGAGAGCTGACTAATCTGAGGATTTTGTGGATGTTATTAAGTTGAGGGTCTCAAGACAAGGCCATTCTGGCTCATCAGATAAATCCGCGACTTGATGTCCTCATAAGAGACACACAGAGGAGAGACACCAGAGAAAAGGACCTGTGACAATGGCAGCAGAGACCAGAGTGATGCAGCCACCATAGAGCGCCAGCAGCCAGGAGAGACGCCCCCCTACAGCCTGCTGAGGGCACTCCACTCTGTCAACACTGGAATAGCAGACTTCTGGCTACCGGAACCTGGAGAGAACCGATCTCTGGCCCACCGTCTTCCATGGAGTCTCTTGTCTTCCCCCTCCCATGTCACCATCAGCCCACTGGGATTACAGGCATCCCATGCTACCATGACGTCCAGCTTTATGTAATTGCTGGGTATTCAGACTCAGCTCCTCACTCTTGCATGGTATGATTTTCTTAGGATAGATACAGTCTTAGAAATGAATCAGTCGCTGGGTCAATATTAGGGCTTGCATAATTTCCAACCCATGTCTTCAGAAAGCTTGTAGGAGTCTTCCCTGTAGGCTTTGAGAGCACCTGCTTAGAAGGGAAACGTCGAAAACATTTATTATCTGCCCATCTGATAAGTTTTAAGATGGGTTTTGATGTCTTGAATGCACATTTCTTTGATTGTTAATTATAGTAGCTCAGAGCCCTGGTGCGCCGAGTTCCAGGTAGAGAGGTAGAGAGAGCTCTGTCTGCCTTTCTGTCAGCTCCACATCCCACCCCAGTAATGGAGATACCTGTACCTTCTAGCTGACCCCTGCTTCTCCTGTCTTGACCAGGATAGGTGAAGTGTGACCTTCTCTAGTCCAGGTTACCTTTGGTTTACACCTGTGGACGAAGGCGCTTGTATCCCTCGGGCCCAAACCTGCCAGCCCTGTAGGCTAGCAGAGTGAGGGCCAGCTGTCTAATCTCTCCACATGGATGGGCATGGCTACCTGGACCCTGTTCTCACAGAGCCACCAGGAAAGATCACCTCTGTCTCCTACCAAGGCACAGAAGAAAAGAAATGAAAGGGTGCAGAAATGATGTAAATGACAAATGATGCTGAGGAGACTTGGATGGACTTCAGAGTCGGAACAAGGCTTCCAAGCTAATCATCACATGACCAGAAGACTACGCATCCGTTCCCAGGAGCCTTCCTGGCAAGCCAACCTGGAGTCCTCATGGCTGGGAGGCCTCAGGTAGACATGTTCCCTGCACCTTGGGGAGGAGGAAGAACTTTCTAGAAAGAGAGAGGGTAAGAGACAAATGGAGAATGGGTGGAAGACAGGAGGTTAGAAGTGGGAAAGGGGAGGGGGAAGAGGAAGAACAAGGAGGCGGGCTGGAACACATACTGGACGTGTTCATCAGTGAGCCACAGCTGAACACACAGTCCAGTTCTGCTGCTGCCTGGTTTCCCATGAGTCCTCGGGGAAGAGGGAGGAGGCTGTGTCACACCAAGAACAGCAGATCCTAATTAAAAGGTTACATGTTCCCTCTTTCCCACGGTCTTGTTCTTCCTTCCTTTCTCCCCTCCCCATTGGACTGGGTGTCCTGCAACCCAGGCTGACCTTGAACTCATTATGTAGCTGAAGATGACTTTAAACTGACCGTCCCACCTCCAGAGTGAGAAACACTAGCCTTAGCCAGCCTGCCTGCCTCCTCCTCCCTTCCTTCCTTTTATTCTTTCTTTCTTTCTTCCTTCCTTCTTCCCTTTCTTCCTTTCCTTCATCTTTTTCTTTCTCACGTTATCTCTCCCTCCGTCCGTCCGTCCATCCCTTTTTGTTTTAAAAGGTTTGTTTTTAGTTGTGTGTAGGAGGCATGTGCTTGGAGATACATGTGTAGACAGAGGACAACTTTGTGCACTCCATTCTCACCTTCTGCCTGTGTGCAGGTGCAGGATTGGACTTGGGTTGTTAGCGCCTTTACCTGCTCAGCCATCTTGAGGCTCTCAATCGTGTATTTATGAAAAGGTCTTTCAGTTCCCAGATCTCTTTAATTCTTCCTATCAGCTGAGGGTCCACTGAGCAGGCCAGCCACCTGGTCTGCAGGTGGGCCATGCCTCCCACATCTGGAGCCACGCCTCCCACATCTGGAGCCTCCTTTCCCTTCCAGCTGCCATACCCCGGTCAGCCTGCCCCCCAGCTTGATGGCTTCTGGTGGGTTTGTGGGGTTCTCTGAGCCCATTTCCTAGAATAGGCAAACCTTCAACAGCCCAACTTTTTTTATTGACTTTTCCTAGGAACTGGACAGGTAATGGCTGCCTGGTGGGGTTCCTCAATACTCCTGTGGAGCCCTTCACTCTCAGAGTACGGGCCCCATTGTCCCCATAGGCACACACCTACTGAATGCTTGTGCACTTCCAGTTTATAATGATGGTGTCCTTAAACCCTAGGCAGAGAGGAAGGGGGGGGGGCGACACTCAGTCCTCTTCTGTGGCTGCAGAACCCTGGATCACAGAGAAAACTGCAACCTGGATGAATGATTTACTTGAGGTCACAAGGTTACTAGGGCCCAAGAAAGGATCATACCTTGTCTTCAGAAACCATTCAAATGTCTTCTAACCCCATGTCTATAATATAAGTTCCCTGGGCCCTATGCACTTTTGCCTTTGTGGACCCTTCCAACAAAACAAAATGTGTGTGTGTGTGTGTGTGTGTGTGTGTGTGTGTGTGTGTGTGTGTTTGAGACAGAGTTTCTCCATATAGCCCTGGCTAGCCTAGAACTTGCTCTGTAGACCAGACTGGCCTTGAACTCACAGAGATCCACCTGCCTCTGCCTTCTGAGTGCTGAGATTAAAGGTGGGCACCACAACTACCCAGCCAGATAGTATAGTTTATAACTGCACTGGTATAGACAAATAATCAATTCATTAGTCTATATTCATTATTGTTTCTTTCGTTATTCTTTGTTTTCATTCTCATTTTCATTAAGAAACCAAATTAAAACATCTTCCTGGCCCCTTGAACTCCAGAGGGCTGCAGGCATAAGGCCGGCCACTGCTTGATGGGAAGGGGACCCGGCCTTGCTACCTTTTTAACACTCACATGGACACGGCTGCTTTTCTAAGTGGTTCCACACATGTGGAAGGGGTCTAGATTATTAGGAAGGAAAGGAGCTCACTATTAATAATGTAAAACACCTGCCAGCCCCGGGCCCCTCCAGCTGGGAAGCACACACAAAGGCTACCATTGATCTCCAAACAGCCAGGAAGTTAGAATTCAGGTTCCCATGGGAGCCCGATTCCTCCAAGTCTCTCTCCCTCCTCGGTCCCCGGCTCTCATTCAATGCTGATGAAACAGGCATCGTGATCTTTCTGGCTCACACACATGTGTCTGATGCTGCTGCAGTGAAGCGCGCTTCTCTTTCCTCATGAGAACACATAAAAGAGTTTCCTCATGAAGATCAAGAGGACAGGCGCCGTGGCTGGGGACGGCTCCAAGGGTTGGAGATGCTGGGAGGCTGCATTCAATTAAGAGGCTAAGTAGCTCTTTCTGTGCTCGCCTTTGAAGAGCCCAGGTAATGGCTCCTTCAGTTCCACTGCCAGTAATTGCAAGTCACAGTCTGCCTTTCCGCCTTCAGGGAGGGAGGAGCAAGTGGAGCAGGGAAGGGAATGTGGGTGGCAAATGCTACCAGCCCCCACCCTGACACACACACACACACACACACACACACACACACACACACACACACGAGACATTTCCATACTTCACACTCTGTCATCCTAGGAATCCTTTGCCTTCAGTCTGCCATAACTCAAATACATATATATATATATATGTATATATATATATATATATATATAATTTGAAGTGTATTATAATCATGGGGGAGGTTAATATGCAGCCCTGACTGGCCTGAAACCTGCTATGTGGTCTGGGCTATCTTTGAACTCACAGAGATCTGCCTGCCTCTGCCTTCCAATCTCTGGCATTAAAGGCATGCGGCCACTATGCCTGGCCCATGTTATATTTACATTTTATGATTGCATTTGTAGAAACACCAACAATCCAAGTTGACGTCAGAATCTTCAACCACTCACTTCTTTATTCACTCTTTTCTTTATGCAACTTTAAAGACACGTGCTCGTGGGAAATCCAACTAGCAGTGCATACTTTTAACCCTTGAAATAATAATGAGTATCTATAGATATGTGTCTGGAGGCATAAAACGTGGATTCCATTTTACAATGGCAAACTTCAGTGCTCAAGGAGTTTAAATATTTAACCCAGAACATAATGACTAACAAATAGTAGAACTAAAACTTGAAGCCCAAGGGACCCAAGCCCAGAACGAAGCTCATTGGAGATGGAATTCTAGGAGGGATCACACCCTTAAATTAATGGTGAAACATTGATTCTGAAATGGCTGGCAGTCGGGAGTGGGGAAACTCCTGCATGTGAGCCTGCCTAGAGAGACTAAGATCATAACTCATTCTCCTCCATCAAAGGCTCAAGTCACTACATCAAGGCTTGAAAAGCAAGGGGAGCATATTAGTTATCTTTCTATGGCTGTGATAAAACATCATGACCACAGAAATTTATAGTAGGAAAGGTTTATTTTGACTTTCAGTTCCAAAGGGATGAGAGTCCGTCATGGGGGTGGGCCACGGCGGCAGGTCTGGTGTAAGGAACTGGATGCCGAGAGCTCACATCTTGAACTGTAAGCACAGAGCAGAGAAAGCACTGGGAATGGTGGGAGGTTTTTTTTTTTCTTTGAACCTCAAAGTCTGTTCCCAGCAAGGCCACGCCTCCTAAGCCTACCCAAACAGCACCACCAACTGGGGACCAAGTATTCAAACATCTGAGCCCTGGGTGGGGGGCGGGGTGGGAATATTCTCATTCAAACTACCACTGGATGTGCTGCTATGGACTGCACACCTGTTTCTCCAAGGCTTGTCTTCCTTTCTGGGGATGCTCTCTGCTGCCTGCCTGTGGACAAACCAGGTGGACCTTCCAGGTATCTGGGCAAAAGTCAGTCTCTCCGAGGTGACCTCAGCATGAATTGCAAAAGCTTTCCTTAACTTCAAGGGTCCCGATGGGCAGGAGAGCTCACCCTCCCATGGTTCTATCAGTCACCTCTCTGAAGATGCCTTACAATCTGCAAGACATGTAGGAGATTGGAGAGGAGACTGGAGACTGGAAAGCGCCATCCGAAGTGAGCAAGGCATCTTGGGAAGGGTGGTGGTGAGACTGCGTTGGGGGGGGCTAGTCCCTGAAAAACAGCAAGTGGGCTGGGGAGACATTGAGGGGAGCATCTCATTCATGCTTGCTTCTGCTGTCCCTTCATTACCTCTTGCTGGTCTGTACTTCTAGGATTCTCAGCTCCCCATCCCTGACACCATCCTTCCATGCAACCAGCCCAGACCTCTTCTGTGAGTTATTTTTCTCACCGTGGTGATGAACCACCTGACGAAAGCCACTTCAGGAGGGATTCCTTTTGGCTCACAATTTGAGGATGACCTAGAATCTCTGATCCTCCCATCCCCCTCCACCTTCTCAGTGCTGGGATTGCATCACCACATCTGGTTTATGTGTTGCCGGGGAGGGAACTCAGAGCTTCCTGCATGCTAAGCATGCGCCCTACAAACTGAGCTACAGCCCCAGCTCCAGGAATCTGTGTTTCTAACATGCCAGGTGACACCAAGCGGGAGACGCACCTGGCCTCTGAGAGCCGCGGCTCAGAACCACTGGCCCTCTAGTAGAACTTCAGGTTTGTTGCAGGGAAATATTTCAGGCTTGTAGCTCCCCCAGCCCCCCCCTCCCAGAGTTCCCAAAGTTACAACAAAAAGCTGCTTCTTTGAGATGAGCCAGAGAATGCGTTCTGTAACCAGATCACTGGAGAAGAAGGGAACTTCGGTGCCAAGGCTCTGGCCCTGGTTCTGGGTGCCGAGGGCCAGCTCACCAAGCAAACAGCGGAGAAACCACAAAGCCAGCAGCTGCACAGCTCCAGGGCCAAGGCTGAGCTTTTCATTAGCTGGCCTGCTGTTTGCCCTGGGGTTGGATCTGACATGGAGCTGACAGGCCATAGCAGGTGTGGCCCAATCACGGCTGGCAGGCCACTGCCTCCACCTGCCCACTAATTAACACACAACAGTCGGGGTAAAAGGCAGAGCAACTATTCATCTGAGGGCACTGGGGTGCAGGGAGCACACACCCAGGCAGTCTCAGTGAAAGATGGTGGGAAACCCGGGCCAAAGGCTGGTAACAGAGGCAGCATCTGAAAGACCGTAGGGACCAAGGTACCAGCCCTGCCATGCTAATAAGAGCGCATGTCTACTAGTGTTCTCAGCTGTGGCCTGCGGTTGGCTCCTAAGCAAGGACTTGGCCCTCAGACTCAAAGAGCCTTTCTGGTAACAATGTTAATTTGGAGGCTTTACTAAGTGCTACGCGAAGCCAAATCACATTCCTTTGGTCCTCACACAAATTCAACAGATATCATGACATCCGCATTTTCAAGAGAAGGAAATAAAGGATGAGGAGGGGTTACCTAGCCAATAATGAGCAGAACTGGAGTTTGAGCCCAGCCAGGTGAGTTCAGTAAAATCTAAGCCAGGTGAGCTCATATCTCACCCTGGGACAGAGGAGGGGTATTCCCTAGGTCAGGACTCTAAGGTCTTTAAGGAAAAGGGTCGGGGACTCTGCCCCCCCATCTCAGTTCTCCCTTGGCCTCCCTTAGAAGGGCTGAGTCTATACTGAGCTCAGCAGGGATGGCCAGGCAAGCGTGGGGCACGGCAGGCGCCTGGTCACGCTCACTGCAGGTCCCGAGGCACTGTCCGGGGTGCCATGGCTCAGTCTGCTTTCCCCCCAGCAGTTATGCTCAGGGGAGTCTTGTGGGAAGTGAGAAGTCAGACCCTGGCGTTTATGGAGAAGACAACCACAGGCACTGTGCCGGCTCCTCTTCTGTATCTCAGTCAGTCTTTGGGTAATGTGAGAAAAAACAATGAAGATGTCGTCACTTTACACTGGAGGAAACTGAGGCAGAGAGGTAAAGTCCTTCACCAAGTCGCCCAGAACTTAAATCCAAGAAGGAGACTGGGGCAGGGGAACTTGCCTTGCCAACTTAGCCGAGTTTCCTAAAGAACACAGGAGGGGCAGCCACAGTGGTCTAGAACCCACATAGACACGCATTTTGTGCCTTGATGTCCCAAAGACACACTGACCAAGCCAGCTTTAGAGATGGGCAGTTTGGATGTGGACCAACTGCTGGGTCACCTGGTGGGGACTGTGGGATAAGTGATCCCCAAATCCTCACATCTCAGCTTCACAAATGTCAAGAGTGCCTGATGCCACCAGTTCACTATGGTGGAGAGAACCAGAGGACAGCTAGAGTAACCCATGATCCAGGCAGCTGGGGCAAGGGCTTCCCAGCCATGGGCCTTTAGAGCTCCGAGACTAGTGGCAGAGCCAGTGTGGCTGTGGAATGAGATCTGGACTCAGCTGGGCCCAGAACTTCCTCCAGCCTGGGTCTTCTTATCTCTAACCTTTTCTAGCAGGGTTCTACAAAGACTGGAAAAAGATAACATGTGTGAAGCCCTTGGCTTATCTCCTGGCACACCTAAGGTGGCCTTTCTTAAATGTAAGTTTGTGATGGGTAGTCTGTCTGTCTGTTTTTTCGAGACAAAGTTTCTCTGTGTAACAGCACCGGCTGTCCTGGATCTCACTCTGTAGCCCAGGCTGGCCTCAGACTCACAGAGATCTGCCTGCTTCTGCTTCCCGAGTGCTGGGATTAAAGGTGTGCGCCACCACCACCTGGCTAGTGACGAGTATTCTTGAGCTAACATGTAACCCAGCTCCCAGTAGGCAGAAGCAGGAGGTGGTAGAGTGAGACTATACCTCAGCAGCACACCAACGATAGTAGTAATAACAATAATTAATAAAGACCAAGGCGATGGCTCTTTCAGTAAAGTGTCTGCCATGGAAACATGAAGACCTGAGTTCAGATCCCAGCACTCAAGTTTAAAAGAAGAAAAAAGAGGGTGTGTTGGCACATGTCTACAAGCCCAGCACTCCTATGGCAGGGGGAGGCAAAGACAGAAGGATCCTGGAAGCTCACAGGTCGGCTAGCCACACATATGCAACAGCAAACATCAAGGGACCCTGTCTTAAACAAGGTGGAAGGTGAGGACCAACACCGAAGCTGTCTTCCAACCTTCACACCCAAGCCAAAGCACATGTGTGCCCACACTCATACACACATAAAGATGAAAAAATCAAGTGAGAGCACCAGAGGAAGACTTCCTATGTTGACCTCTGGCCTACATGCACACATGTGTGCTCGCATACACACACTCGAGTGTGCAGACACACATGCATGTATACATTTATATGTATAACACACACACACACACACACACACACACACACACACACACACACACACACACGTTGTTGGTTGTTTTCTTACTCTTTGTCTCTTTAGAGGCCCTCCACCTAGTTCACAAATAAATCACACATGGAGGCTTATTCTTAATTATAAATGCTCAGTTCTTAGCTTGGCTTTTTGCTTGCCAGTTTTACTTAACTTAAATGATCCCATCTAGTTTTTTGCCTCTGGGCTTTTCCATTCTATTCCTGTATACCTTTTCATTATTTCTTACTCTATGGCTTGCTGTGTAGCTGAGTGGCTGGCCCCTGAAGTCCTCCTTCCTCTCTTGTTCCTTCTTCTTTTCCTTCCAGATTTCTCCTTCTCTCTCTTTTTTTTTTTTTTTTTTTTTTTTTTTCGAGACAGGGTTTCTCTGTGTAGCTTTGCGCCTTTCCTGAACTCGCTTGGAGACCAGACTGGTCTCGAACTCACAGAGATCGCTGCCTCTGCTCCGATGCTGGATTAAGGCGTGCGCCACCACCGCCCGGCTGATTTCTCCTTCTCTTAATTCTCTCTGCCTGCCAGATCCACCTAACCTTTCTCCTGCCTTGCTATTGGCAATTCAGCTCTTTATTAGACCATCAGGTGTTTTACACAGGCACAGTAACACAGCTTCACAGAGTTAAACAGATGCAATGTAAACAAAAACAACACACCTTAAAATAATATTCCCCGACACATACACACACAAAACAAAAAATAACATAAACATTAGCTTACTAATGAGTGCACTGGGGACACAGGCTGGCTTTGGGGAGAGGAACCACAGCTGGGAGATACTGACCACTATTTCTTTTTATTCTTGGTCCTGAGAAACAAGAGGCCTCACTTCCTGGGCCATTCCCTGGGATCTTTAAGAGGAGAATCCTGGGAATACACAGAGATTCTTTGCCATGCATGGAGAATTCTGCTGCCAGGCTGCGTGTGGGAGGAGCCAGGCTTCCTAATGTTGCCATGCAACGGACTCCTGTGCAGCCCTGTACAGAGAAAGGAGGCAGAAGTGCATGCATCTTAGACCTTTGGTGTCGTGCCCACTCCCTGAGTCTCTTGGGAGGCAAATGGGTGATGAGAGCTAGTGGGGGTATGGTTCATGACCACAGGCAAAAAGAGACCGCTACAGTGCAAACATTATGTTCATATGTAGTGGGGGCTCTTCCAAGCTGCCTGCCTCATGGAAATCCCCAGCAGGTGCCTGCTATAGCCGCTCTCAGGCATAACCTGCTAACTAACCCATTCTAGCCACCCAGCTCGAGTCCTCCCTAAAAGCAGGAGATGAGAGAAATGGACATCACCTCTATCTTAGCTAGGGTTTCTGCTGCTGTTTCAAAAACACCATAACTAAAAAACAAGTTGGGGAGGAACACACTGGCTCACACTTCCATATCACTGTTCATCATCGAAAGAAATCAGGCTAGGAACTCAAACAGAGCAGGAACCCAGAGGCAGGAGCTGATGCAGAAGCCATGGAGGGGAGCTGCTTACTGGCTTGTTCAGCCTGCTTTTTTATAGAACCCAGGACCACCAGCCCAGGGTGGCACCACCCACCATGGGCTGGGCCCTCCCCCATCAATCACTAATTAGGAAAATGCCACACAGCCAAACCTTATGAAAGCATTTTCTCAATTAAGTTTCTGTCCACTCAGGTAACTCTAATTTGTGTGTCAAGTTGACATAAAATTAGCCAGCACAACCCCTTCTTGAGGAAGGCTTAGAAACGGCTTCACCGGCTGGGTGGTGATGGCATATGCCTTTAATCCCAGCTTTAATCCCAGAGGCAGAGGCCGGTGGAGCTCTGTGAGTTCAAGGCCAGCCTGATCTACAGAGTGAGTTCCAGGAAAGGCTCCAAAGCTATACAGAGAAACCCTGTCCAAAAAAATAATAATAATAAAAATAAAAAAGCCAGGCTGTGGTGGCTCACGCCTTTAATCCCAGCACTTGGGAGGCAGAGCTAGGTGGATCACTGTGAGTTCAAGGCAAGCCTGATCTACAGAGTGAGATCCAGGACAGGCACCAAAACTACACAGAGAAACCCTGTCTCAAAAGACCAAAAAAAAAAAAAAAAAAAAAAAAAAAAAAAAAAAAAAAAAAAAAAGAAAAAAAAAAGAAAGAAAGAAAGAAAAGAAAAAGAAAGAGATAAAGGAAAAGAAAAAGAAAGAAAGGAAAAGAAGAAAGAAAGAAAAAAAGAAAGAAAGAAAGAAAGAAAGAAAGAAAGAAAGAAAGAAAGAAAGAAAGAAAGAAAGAAAGAAAGAAAGAAATGGCCTCACCCATTAAACAAGACCATCCACGGGGTCCACAAGGCATGTCCCTACTTTCAAAAAATGTGCTAGTCAGCTGAGTGAGTGGAGGGGAAAATTGCAAAAGTTCTTGTTAAGGATCAAAAAGAATGTCCCAGACAATAAGCTCTTGAGCCCTTTGAAGTTGACAGATCTCTGGAGCCTAGAGTGAAGCAGGGAAGCTTCGTGGCCGATGTTAGCACTGAGCAGGCTTGGGAAAGAATGGTTTTCCTAAGAGAAAGAAATGGAAAAGGCTTGCTTGCCCAGCATGAGGCTGCTGTGACCGAAAGTGTGAGGGCAGGAGAGTACAGGACATATTGGGAAGCAGAGAAGGGACCGACAATTTGAAATGGGCAGGGATCAAAGATGGGGGAGTCAGGGGATGCTCCGGCCAGCAGGTGGTGGCTGTTGGTAATGGTCACCCTTGATGTGAGGCTTTGGGTTGGCCGGCCGGGCAATGGGGCGCCATGGCAGGATCTTGAATGTGAAGTGACTAGTTAAAGGTCAGCAGTAGTGTCGATTGTGGGTTACAGAGGGAAGCCTGGAGCAACTGATAAAGAGCTGAATGAGGACCCGGAGAGACCCCCGTGCAGCCCCTGGAACAGGCAGGAGAGAATTATACCGTTCTCTGGAAGATCTGAAGGGTGACTAGGCCCAACGAACAGAGGTGGAGGGCAAAGTCTGAGGGGACTCAGTACGTCAGCTAATGCCACTGAACAAAAGGGGTCAGAGAACCAAGAGCGTGCATTAGGTCCTAGGGGAAGGGGCTGAGTTTGGGGGCGATGTACAGGGTCTGCAGGACGCAAACCTAGGTCTGTAGAATAGGGAGAGTGGAGCCCAGAACATGGGGGTCATAAGGCTTCTCCAAGAGTGGAGACAGTGAGAACCCTCATCTCAAATATCGCTCCAACTTGTGGACCCCTGTTGTTCCCCCTTCAATCACGGGCCCGGGGTGGGGACCCCGGACAAGCTAGACAGCCACCCTGCTGCCTTCATGTCAACTCACTATTTAATTATCCCACTCCAAGACAAGAGCACTGTGTCACAATGATACGACTGAACAAAAAGGTTAATCGCAGTTATTTGTTTAAAAAAAAAAAAAAGATCAGTACAAGAAGGAAGATGTTCAAAGCGTTGGGCAAACTAATTGAAAGCAAATGCTGTCAATAAATTGAATTTTGAATGAATTTTTTTTTTTGCTAATTTCACTCAGCATCCTGAAATTTGTTGACAGTGACTGATTATTTAAGTGAGTAATATCTGTGTACCAGGATCATTTGCTGATTAAAAAAACATCAGACTTAGTCATAACATTTACCAATACCATTTGCTTGTACTTTAACTAACTGCTTATGTTTTAGAAAGTCTTGGGTCAATAAAGCTAGCTCTAATATGCAGAATGATGAGCATGGATGTGGGGACCCACGGCCAGTGGGGTCCTTCACAACAGGGGGTCGGATGTGTCCTTGTACCTTTAAAACACCAGCCCACAAATACATTTGTGGGTCATCTGCCACTATATATATTTTTTTTTTTTTTCCAAACACAAAGAAAATACAAATCCAACATTCCTCTCCCTTTCCCAAGTATCTGGAGCTTGGGATCTAGGACTCCTTTGGGGTAAATTAGTAGTTAGGTTAGTGTCCTGGTTTCAGACCTGGTGCTAGGAAAAAACACCCAACAGGCAACTTAAGAGAGAAAGAGTTCATGCTAGCTTATAATTCCAGGTCACTGTAGTCGAACTTTCCTGTCGGACTTTCTTTGCATCCCCAGCCCCCTAATAATGACATGGAGATGTATTATTAATTATGAAAGCTTGGCCTTAGCTTAGGCTTGTTCCACTAGCTCTTATAACTTAAATTAACCCGTTTCTGTTCATCTACACTCTGCCATGTGGCTCTTTACCTCTCCTCCATTCTGTATGTCCAACATGCTCCATGTCCTGGAGAAAGCTTTGTGCCTAGATTCATCCCAAGTCCCTCTCTCTGCCCTGAAATCCCACCTAACCTCTCCTGCCTAGCTATTGGCCATTCAGTTTTTTATTAAGCCAATCACAGCATCACTTCTTTACACAGTGTACAAACATCCAGTGCCAGGTCACAGTCCCTCCCTTCAGGAAATCACAGTGGCAGGAGCTGGTCACAGCACATCCACAGTGAAGAGAAGAGAGAAATGAATGCATGCTTACTTGCTTGCTTGTGCTCAGATCAATTTTTCCACTCTCACGCAGTTCAGGAGCCACGATTAGGAACCCTTCCTTCCCCGCCTCTTCCCCATTGTTTAAAGTCTTCTTTGACTAAGGGGATATTGCATCAGAAGATTTTCATGGTAAGTGATGCAAGGTGCCCAACAGCTAGATGCCTTCCTTGCTCATGGTTTTAATAGTGGGGAGGTAGGAAGAACTCAAAAGATACAAACACTTTGGTCATCCAGAAGGCTCAGTTAGAAAGTGTGGGTTGGGCGGCAGCAGAAGCAGATTCATTGTCAAGTGAGATCACGGAAGTGGCAGCATCAGAAATGGTGCCCAGCACTGTGTGTGTCCACAGGTCACAGGCCACAGACCACAGGCCATAGGCCACAGGCCACAGGCCACAGGCCAAGGCCAGGCTGACCTGAGGGGCGTGGTGCATGCTTCTCCCATTCAGAGAGAACCTGAGATTCACAACAATAGTTCCACCAGGCACTGAGGTGAGAATTCCAGACCAGAGCTGAGGGTTCAGATGTCACTGGAATAAAGCCTGAATGTTTAGCGATACCCATCAGAGCAGAGCTGCAAGATGGGTTCCTACAGACGGCAGGACGAGAGAGTGGAGGAGCCGGGCAGGTGCAGAGCACAGGCTGGTCCTCTGAAGTGCAGGAGCTGTGAGAGTGTTCATTATCTGTGATGGGGGTGGGGTAGGGAGGGGGCACATGCCCAGGCACACACGGCAGGAATGTGAAGGTCAGAGGACAACTTTGGGGAGTTGGTTTTCACCTTTTACCTACCATGTTGAAAGCTCTTGTTTGTGCTGTGCCGAACACTCCAGACTAGCTGGTTCATACGCTTCTGGGTGAATCTTCTGTTCCACCTCTGATCTCCCTGTAGAAAGGCTGGAATTCCAGCTCTGTGCCAATACATCCAGCTTTTTTATGGTTCTGAGGACTGAACTTGAGTTATTAGACTTTCGTGGCAAGGGCTTTTTGCCCACCAAGCCACCCCTACGGCTCTTTGGGACAAAGACTCACGAAGCCCAGGCTGGCCTTGAGCTCCCTCTGTGACAAGATTGGCTTTGAATTTATGATCTTCCTGCCTCCACCTCCCAAGTGCCAAGATTATAGGCATGTGCCACCACATCCAGTTTATGAGGTGCTGAGGATCAAACCCAGGGCCTCACTCATGCCAGGCCAACACTCCCCTTCCTGGGCTACATTCCCAGCCCATGAGTCCATGTTTCTACAGATGCTGGTAGGATTGTCAGACTTCATTGGGGTTTTGAATCCAGCTGTTGATTCCACGGAAGGGGTGCTGCTCCCAAATGCACACACAAGCAGCTTGCAGGAAAACAGTCAAAACCTCTCCAAGAGAGAATGGGGCTGACATGAATGAATGCAGAATTAGGCCGCTAGTTTCCGGATACCATTAGCAAAATGACTTGAGAGGTCAGGCTAGGCCACATGTGAAGACTTGCAGTTTGTCACTTGGCCACAAGCATCATGCCAACTTCAAGCATAATATGCCACAGATGCAGGAGAAGCTCTGGCAGATAAGCCTGCGTTCCTAGGAGTGGGATGCACAGGTCAAGTGGGGTGAGGTTCCCTCACCCTTGGCCTTCGTCGGGGTGTTGGGTCCACCTGGTGACAAAGAACAGCGACACCCATAGATGTCTGCAGACCCACTTTGTGTGGCTCATAGAATCTATTTTAACTGCTCTTAAAGTCTAGAAATTGGCAGGGAGAAAAAAAAAAGAAAGAAAAGAAAAGAAAAAAGTTGGATAAATCAAATAAAACCTCAAATTCCAGCAGGTTTGAGAAAGTTCAGACAATTCAGCACAGCCCTTTTGTAGCAATACCTGGAGGGATCTGAGGAATGTCTGCTTCCCACAGATCAAGCATTTTCTTGCCAATTTGCCTCAGCGTCCACCACTCCTTGCTGTCCCTATGACAAGGCTGAGTGCTAGCTGTCTTTTATCATTGACTTTACAGAGAAAGAGAGGGAAAAAAAAAAAAAAACCTCCCTGTCCATGTCTCTATGGAAAGTGGGAAGATAAAGGCTTGAGAAATCCACGTGATCTCACTGTTGCAGGCCGCTTTTTATTTGTTTGACTAGCCAGGGTCTGCAGAAGTTTGAGTTTGGGGGTTCACACAGAGAAGCAGCATGGTCCATACAAATACCTGTTGTAGGGATTGGGAGGATGGCTCAGCAGGTAAAGGGCTTGCCATGTAGGCATGAGGACCTTCGTTGGATTGTCTAGCATCCATGTAATGATGGTGAGCCTAATCCCAGCTCTGAGGAGGCAGAGGCAGGTGGATCCTTAGGACTTGCTAGACAGCCAGCCTAGCTGGATCAGTGAACCAGGTTAAATGAGTTATTGACCTCACTGGTTGACAGACAGCCTGCTACGTCCGACCAGCAGGATTCACGGGCTGCCTACTCACTGTTTCCATTGTCACTGCCCAAGGAATTGCTCCAAAACATAGTGATGTGAACAACTTTCTTTTTCTCACTCGTCTCTAGATTGACAGAGGCTCATCCAGGCTATTCTTCTGGTCTTCTGTGGATGAGACTCTGTCTCAAAAACACAAGGTGGAGAAAGAATTGAAGAAGACACCCCACACTGACTTCTGGCCTTCATGTGCATGTGCATGTTTGTGCCCACCCCCAAACATGTGAACATAGACAGACACATACACACACAACAAATATCTGATGAGGAGGGGGCTCAGGACTGTTGTAGATGCTCACTTTGAAGATGTAAAGGCTCAGAGGAGCTTGAGTGAAGGGACCATGCTGGAGCAGAAATGGCCAATATGTTACTTCAGCAGGCAGCCCAGATGCCAAGGGGTCTAGAAAAACAGATTTTCATTGTAAGAGATGAACTATTGAGCAATCTAGTTTTCCAAGTGGAATTGAGTACTCAGGATAGTGGAGCAGAGGCTGCCAGGGGAAGGAGTAAGAGGAACTAAGGAAGAGGGGTACCCAGGGATCCTGGGGCTCCTATTAACAGAGCTTCACCCATCTTCAACAGGCCAGTTAAACAAACAATAGTGGAAAACAGAAAAAGGAGATTTAGTCAGTGTGGCCCAGTGGGAAGAGGAACAAAGAGGTCCGGGGACCCCCACAGTCCATTTTCAGGGTCCTGCTATAAAGGCTAAGTTTAAGTCAAAGATGAGACGTATGCATAACTAAGCAACTCCCATCAGGGTGTGGTCCTGCTCATCATCATCATCATCATCATCATCATCATCATCATCATCTCAGGACACTTTTTCTTCTGCACTGGTCAGAACTGTGGGAAAGGACTCCCTGGGAAACAAGTTCCTCTTCTGATTGGTACCAGACTTCATCCCTTTCCCTCTCCAAGTATGAGACTCCTAGGGGAATGCCAGTTTCTTAAGGTCCATTGTTTCAATACCCTGCTAGCCACAGGGCAGAACACAAGGGTATCTTTAGAATATTTTCATTCCTGCCAGGACAGTCACACCCCTATTTGTCCAGTGTGGCCTTGTGCAACTTCCTTACCTAGATGTCATAAAGTGGACATTAAAATCATGGTGCCTTGAAGGAACATGATGAGGACAAATTAAAGAATGAATTCAAGCACGTTTTGCATAATGTGTGACACATGGTAAATACTCAACCAGTGTCAGCCACTGTGACTTACAAGTGGGGAAGGGGACCAGCTATCTCTGAAAGCCCTGCCAAGTCTATGTCCTGTGATTTTTTTATGTCTCATTATCTCTATTTCCTCTTTCCAAGATGCGAATTTCAACCTCATTTTCTTTTATTGCTTGTATCTCATACCCCCGCCCCAAGCAAGGCTTTCGAACTCATGAACAGCCTTCCCACCTCCACCAAGGCTTTCTAACTCATGGATTAGGCCCCCCTCCAGCTAACCATGTGAACTACAGACTTTATTTTTAGCTACTTCCATGGCCTCTTGTCCCAGACATCCTAGAAGTCTGCTGAGGCTCACTTGGAGCTGTCTGCTTGCCTCCATTGCCTCAGACTTAAAGCTGATTGCCCAGGGACCTTTGATCAGCGGTGGTGACATCAATGGGCTGAATCAAGCTCAAGATCAATCAGCTGCTTAGGAAATGAACCTGGAGGAAGCTGAAAAACATGAAATACTGAGCTGTTGAGACAAGACCTCTTCCTTCAAATGCAGGATGAGCGGATGCTGTATGGGTTTGCCTGGCTTGTGGTTTTATGGCTAAATTTGATGCAGAAGGTAAAATTCACTAGAAAATCACAAGGTAGTCTTTTTCCTGGTAGAAACCGATCCTGACAGGCATTGCAAAACGGCTAGGTATATTCTTCTTGACTGGTCAAAACTCTGGGGTCTGGGGAGATGACCCAGCTGTTCAGTGCTTGATAATCTGGGAGAGGACCTGAGTTTGGTCCCCAGCAATCCACGTCAGGTGGATCACAACACTTATAACTCTAGCTCCAGGGGATCTGACACCCTATTCTGGCAGCTGTGGGCATATGAATAATTAAAAGGAAAAACAAACCTTAAGGGAAAAAAGTCCTTTATTTTGCTCAGCACATCAGCATGCCCAGCTAATGACATTTCCTCAGATGTCAGGGCCCCCACTCCCTATTGATACAGCTGCTTCTGGCCAGCGAAACAAAAGCCAACTTGTTGGGACAGGACAATGGTGAGACTCTAACGTATTTAAGTCACTGGTTGTCAGATAGCCTGCTACGTCCGACCAGCAGGATTGACTCACGGGCTGGCTACTCACTGTTTCCATTGTCACTGCCTAAGGAATCGCTCCAAAACTTAGTGATGTAAGTAACTTTCTTTTTCTCACGAGTCTCTGTATTGATAGAGGCTCATCCAGGCTATTCTTCTGGTCTTGTGTGGTTACAGTATAAAAGTCCAAGATGGCGACACCAATTATGAACCTGGCACTTTGACAACTGTAGGTTAGACCTCTCTCCTCTCCCCATCCCCTCAAACTTTGTCCATGAAGGAAACCTTGGGTTTCTGGTCCTTCTGCCTGAGTCTCCCCAGTGATGGGGTTATAGGTGTGCACTCCCACACTCAGTTTATAGGGTGCTGGGGACTGGACCCAGGGCTTTCAGAATGCTAGGCAAGCACTCTTGCAACTGAGGACCTCAGGTCCTCAGATCCCCAACCCCATTCCCTTTTTTCATGTCTAGCCTTGCTACCCAGTGACTGGATCTCAACAACCAGATTTCCACTAGAGCACATTCCAGTGGGGGCAAGCACTTTTACACGGTGTCTGCTAATGACCTTGACCCGTGGCCGGGCTAGTCATGTGGTTGAGAGGGGATGCCACAGAGCCACTAAACTATGGAGTGATGCATGCTGCAGTGGCCTATAATTTATACAGAAGACAGCATTGTGTCTATGCTGGAGCCTCTTCTAAGTCTTTCTCATACTTTTCCATGATCTCATCTTCGTCTGTCTTATTTTTCTTCTCCGTTATAACTAACCAGCTCCCCTAAAAGACAACAAACAAACATATAAAGAAAAATTACACTCTGCTGTAACCAATTCCTATAAAAGCAGCTCCATGATAAGGACCTAGGAATCTCTCTGAACCTTTCAAGCAGGAAGTTATAAACTCATGGCCTGCAGGGCATGTTTGATTGAAGCTGTTTTGTTGTTTTATTTTTTCAAATAGGGAAATTTCATCTTAAAATTCACATTCCAAACTTCTTTTGAAAGTTTAAAGGGCGGGCAACCCTGGACTCACATTCTTCCATGGCTAACATTGGCAGCTGCCGAGGTGGAGAAATTCTCCCTCCCCTTTCAGAGGTTTAGGGCTAGGTCCCCACAGTCCCCACCACTCTGTTACAGGTTGTCTGGACCCACAGGTTCTGACGGGCATCTGAGCCCTGTCTCACTGGCTTCTGTTAGCTGCCTGGCCTCTGAAGTTCTTCCTTTGTTTTGTGTTTCGGACAGGTTTTCATGGTTTCCGGGCTGGCTGAGATGATTTCAAACTTCTGATCCTCTTGCCTCCGCCTGCCCAGGCTGGGATTACAGGTGTGCACGAGCATGCCCATTCATCCAGCCCTTGTTGAAGGGCTCTCAGAGGCCCAAGCATGGCACACACGGCACTGGCAGGTTTTGCTCCTCACCTTTCCCTCTTGCCCTTGCTAGATTGGGTTCCTGAAGCTAGCCCCCAAGGTCTAGTCCTTTATTTGGCCACTTCCTCCTCCGCCAGGGCCAGCTATCAAAGTATTGAAGTCCAGAAATCAAAAGCCTACCCTAATTAACATGTCCAACTAAAATTAAAGAACTCATCCTAACCCTGGGTTTCCCCTTTTCCCTTTATAAACTGTCATTTGCCCATGACCATGGCTGTCTTCTTTCTTTCCAGAGACAGTCATTTGTCCCTCTGGGGCAAATATCCCTTCCCCTCTCCCTGGTTCCTTTTCCTGTCTCCCTCATCCTCTGCCCTTTGCTGAGAACTTGGTCTTGGTGTGGCCTGTGCAAACTCTGATCCTTTCACTTACGAGGTGGGAGAGATGGAACCCAAGCTTCATGCATATGATAAAGTACTGTAAGCAAAAGCAGCTTCTGGAAGGAAGAATTTATTGGGCTTACTGTTCGGGAGAAGCCCACAGTGGTGGGGAGGCATGGCAGCTGGTGGCCAAAGCAGGAGGCTGAGAGATGGCCTCTTCAGCCACACAGGAGAGCAGCGAGAACTAACTGAAGCGAGCGAGACTATAAACTCTCAAAGCCTGTCTTCAGTGAAGCCTGTGACGAACTTCCTCCAGCCAGGCTTTACATCCTAAAAGTTCCATAAACCTCCCCAGACAGCGCCATCAGCTGGGGACAGGTGTTTGAACACATGCATCTATGGGGGAGCGAGGCATTTCTCTTTCAAACCACCGTTCTAGGCAAGCGCTCTACCAACAGAGCACCATTCCCAGCCCCCTGGAGCTTCCGGGTTCCAGCTCCCACTTCAAGCTTCCCCTGAAGTTTCTCCCTCTTCTCCCCACTCACCATTTTTCTCCTCTCCGTCAAATACGCTTACTGTGTTTTTCATCTAGTCACCACAGTTCAGTCGCCATGTCTTAGCGAAAGCCTTTCTTGGCTTGACGCCAACTCATCCAACAATACCTTGTTTACCCAGAGTCTAAAATCCTATTTCCTTAAAAAAAAAAAAAAAAAAAAATCCCTGCTTGACCTGACAATGGCAGTGTGGGGGTGGATTCTTCTTCTGCACTTCACTGGGTGGATCTTGACTCTAGTCCTTCACAATGTCGCAGGCCAAAGCTCCATTACAGATACCTCTGGTCCGGGATTACTAGAAGCTGCCTAAGACACAAGCACTGAGTCTTTGGGAAAAGCAACATTCTACCACGTGAGGATGATACACAATGGAGTCCTTTTCAAAGGGACACATCTGGTCCAAATTTGGAGATGTATCTAGAACAGCACTGTTACTAGAGTTGTTAGGGTCAGAGCCTGGGCTTCGGCAGTCCTCATGAGCTAGGCACAGCCTCCAGTCTTAAATCAGTCAATAAAGGAGACAGGTAATAGTGAAATGCATAAAAAGAGTATTTATTCCATACGCCACATCAAGAAGAGGAATAAATAAGGAAACCCAGTGACACTCCCCCACGGCCCTCCAAATCCATCTTTAGGGTCCTGGTATGAGGTTTAGGTTAAACAGACAGCCAGGGGGTTACAAGATGGTTCAGTGGGTGAGGGGTTTTGCCACCAAGCCTGACCTCCTGAGTTAAATTCCCAGAAACCACATAGGGGAAGAAGAGAGAAAACACCTGCCAGGTGTTCTCTGACTTCCACAGTCATGCCATTGTGTGACTCCCATAATAAATACATGTGAAAAATAATTAACGATGTGTATGTGTGTGGGGAGGTATGGATGTGTGCATGAGCGCAGATTCCCTCAGACAGAAAAATCAGAGCCTGTGGAGCTGCAATTACGGGGTGCAAGCCACCTAATATGGGCAGTGGGAACTGAACGTGGGTCCTCCACAAGAGCCATATTCACTCTTAACTCTCCGGTCACAATATAAATTAGTTTACTTATTTTACCAGTTGTGGCATGGCGTGAAGCCTGTTGTGTGACACTCTTCTTAGGGAGACAAGAACAAACATCTAGTCACCCTAGATAGCAACCAACAACAGACCAAAGTACAGATACCACCAAAGTCCAACTTGGTCAACCACCAAGTTTAATTGGGGTTGCTTATAGAAATATGGGTGACGGTTTACTTACAGGACTAGAAATAACTCTAATAAGATAGTTGTATCACCAAAAACCCACTCCACCATGAGTGACAGCCCAGAAAAGCTCAACAGCTTGGAGAGTGTCTTTTTCCAGCAGCTCAGCTGGTCTGAGGCTCTTCCACGCAGCTCAGCTGGTCTGAGAGTGTCTCTTTGCAGGCCTTACAGTTTATATATGCTTAAGGGAGGGAGGGGCTTAGTATATCTGGTCAGTTTCAGGGACTTCCTGAATCCTTTGTGTTGTTTACTTCCTGAGCTTAAGGCGCTTTCCTGCAGGTTGGAATGTTTCACCTTTTCTTAGAACATCATTTTGTCTGCTTCCTTTCTAACATCCTGTCTCTTAAGGCTTCTCTCCACGATGTTTTTAACTGCTGCTCAACAGTCCTGCAGAGGATCACCGTCTCTGGCTGTCATCTCTCCTGCAAGGTGGTCTGACAAGTTGTCAGAACTGTGTGAAATCTCTTTCCTGGAGATAAGTTCCTCCTCTGGATGATACCAGGCTTTTACTTTTCAACATGAGATTCCTGGCAGAATTCCAGTTTCTTAGGGACCATGACTGAAATACTCTGATAGCAAAAGGCGAGATAAGTAACTCTTCAGAACATCTTCATTCCCGCCAGGGAATGTCTACAACAGAAAGTCTCAAAGTATCCTAATGGCAGCATCTCCTGCAGACTGGCTGAACAGGCAGTCACGATCCTGAGGGTCAGGGGCTCTATAAAGAGGGCTCAGCCATCTGGCATGAAGCCAAGCCACGCCAGTGGGCCCCATGCTTTCAACATGAGCAAAACAGGCTTACGTGACTACCTACCCAAGGGCCAGTTGGTTCTTCTCTTCTTCCTGTTTTCCACACTGCCTTCCATCTGAGGGGTGGTGGTTCCCAAACTTGGTGCCAGCCCCACTCATCTGAGGAGTGGTACCCCAGCCTCCCTCTTCAATCCCAGGCATAGGTCTGGGTGGAGCTTGGAAAAGTGCTGCACTCAAGTTCTGCAGGTGAGCCGACAATCAGACAGGTGTGGAGGCATCTGTAGAAAACAGCTGCTAATAGGCGCACTTCTGCCCAACTCTTGCTGAGCACAGGTTGAGCAATTTGGCATATCCAATCTCAAAAGCCTCCTGACTCTCTGGAGGTTTGGAGGTCCACCGAGAGGCAAGGGCACTTTCACAGAGTGATGCTACGCACCTATGCATACAACACCGCTTCTACATCTGAAACACAACACTCCCTTCCCCCAGCTTTCTCCGACCTGATGCCCCCATGGCCAGCTCCTTGCTCTGCCTGCCCTTTGAGGCTTTCTGTAATAGCACTTGACCTAGAATCTGCCTTCTGCCTGGCCGCAAGGGATTGTTTGCAGACCTGCAGGAGGGCTAATAAATAAATGATGGGCTTCCTTCTGGCCACTGGAAACCATCTCAAGGTCAGTGATATTGCAGAACATGGCTTCACAGGGCTTGCTAAGATTAAAAAATCATCAGCTCCCACTAACCACATCCTCTCTCTTCTGAAACTTCGAAGCTTCCCTGCTGCAAAAAAGGAACACAATTAAGGCTCGATAAAATTTTAATAGCAGGAATTATGCACTCGGCAACCAGCCTACAATTAGCTGTTGCTATGCTACGGGCAGAACCTAATCACGATAATGAGGCAAACAAAGGGAGGGAATTAATCAGGGCTATAAGGTTAGTGCACAGCCCGTTCCATCTCAAAGCACTGATTTCTGAAACACCGCAGTTGGGCCCCTGGGAAATCTCAGGTCTGTGCAAGGTTAGATTAGCTGATGTGTGTGTATGGTATGTGTGTTGTGTGTGTGTGTGTGTGTGTGTGTGTGTGTGTGTGTGTTCTCCTGAGCCAAGAAGGCCATGTGCAATTCAAGCCTACCACCACAATGACTCTGCATCCATTAAAAAAAAGATGATGATAATTTCATACCTTGTACTGGAAGCCATAGCAACCCTGCAAGAGAAAAGATCTCTACGTAGGTTGCAAACCCTGCTCTCTAAGACAGCAATTCCAAGTGAGGTCACTGGCTAGACTGCACCCAGGAGCTGTTAGAAATGCAGATACGCAGGGCTGGAGAGACGGCTCGGCAGTTAAGAGTGCAAAATTCTCTTGCAGGGGATCCGAGTTCTCTTCCCAATACTCCCTGCCAGGTAGCGCAGCTGCCTCTAACTGCAGCTCCAGGGGATCTGATGACCTCTTCTGGCCTCCTGGGTTATCATGTGGACATACCTACACACACACACACACACACACACACACACACACACACACACACACACACTTTTTTTAAATCTTAAAATAACATAAAGAAAACACAAAATCTCAGGTCACCCCAGACCTCTTGAATTACTCTGAACTTTGTCCAGATCATAATGTGATTTCTGTGCACAGTGAATGTGCAATGGCCTGTTCTACCACGTAGCAACCTAGTCGTAATAACTGTTTTATTTAAACTATGGTCTCTGCCTGGTTCTGAGTGCAGTATCCAACACATATGATTATTTTGTTTGACCCTTACAATAATCCAGTGGTAAACAAGCCGTCTTCCTATCCAGCCAGAGAGACATCCTGGTGAAGAACTCATACAGTTCATCCAGCATGAAGAGTTTCTCCCCACTGTGGACAAGAAAAAGATGATGTTCGGAGAGGCTGAGAAACGTCCAGGTCACTGATGCTTCAGAACCCCTGATACATCAGGAGGGCATAGAATTACCATCCCAGCATTTTCTGATTCTTAGGTTCTTTATTAGCCATAATGACTCCTGTTACATAGACTCGGAGTGAATAAAGCAGCTATACTTTAGCCCAGGGTATAAAAAGGCTTCATAAGTAGGTTTCAAAAAAGTGAATAGTAGAACCTCACTTGACAAATACCTGTAATCACATCACCTGGTGGCAGGGTGGGGGGTGGGGGGTGGGGGAGAGGCATAGAAGATGAAGGATCATGAGTTCAAGGTTGTGAGTCGGGGTGATTAGGGATGGAGGAAGTAGCATAAAGCTGGCACTTGGGTGATCAGTAGCATTCTCTCTAAAGATTTGTGTGTGTATTTGTGTGTTGCATGTGGGTGTGTTCAGGCATCACAAGAGAGCATCAATCACTTTATGCTGATTCCTTTGAGCCAGGGTCTCTCTGTGAACTCAGGACTAGCATTTTCTCAGGTAAGCAGGAAGCCAAGAAACCCCAGTGATCCTCCTGTCTCCACACCCATCAGAGTTGGGGTTCCCCAGTGATCCTCCTATCTCCACACCCCTCAGAGTTGGGATCCAGGCATGCACAGCTTTTCTTATTATGGGTATTGGGATCTGAACTCCAGCTCTCATAGTTGTACAGCAAGCACTCTTAACCACTGAACCATCTCTGCAACCTGATTAGAAGATTTTTTTTTCAGCCTTAATGGTGGAAGGGCATTTGAGGTGGTGGGATCAGCTTGAACAAAGCATAGTGACCCAAGATCAGCAGGGCTAAGGAGAATATGCACATGACCCATGTATCCATGTGGCAGGTAAGGCTGGACTGGGACATCTTTGAATGTTAAGGGATTGGACTTCACTGGGGTTGATGAGGATCACTAGAGGTTATCTGAACTGGTAGCATGACATGCTCAGGGCAGTCTCTAGAAAGATCTGTCCTGGCTTTGCTGAGTTTTATAGATAAGACCAAAGAAAACCTAGGAGCCTTGAGCCATCATGAGGGGTCATGGGGACCAAAGAGAGAAGCAAGGAGCCAGTGTGTGTGTGTGTGTGGGGGGGCAGTGCACACCTTTAATCCCAGCACTTGGGAGGCAGAGGCAGGAGGATCTCTGTAATTTTGAGGCCAGCCTGGGCTACAGAGAGAGTTCCAGGACAGTCAAGACTACATAGAGAAACCCTGTCTCAAACAAACAAACAAACAAACAAAAACAAAAACCAACAAAACAAAACTCCTGTGTAGGGAAGGGAGTAGGGCCCAGTGGGCCACTGGGAGTCAGTGTGAATTCTAGGCTCCAGCTCAAGCCTTGATGAGTGAGGGAGCAGGGAGTCCGGGAGAGAGAGGACTGCCTGGGAGAGACAGAGGTGTGCTTTGATATATTACAAAGGCTAAGACTCCTGCCCTCCATCAGGATTGGAGCTCATTCAACAACTCTTTACAGAAGGGCAGGGCAAAGGAAGACCGCAGAGGCACCAGCAGGAGCCTCAGCTGGGTGCCTTGTGCAGGCCTCAAGCTCAGGGACTTACAGCATATGTCCTCTGACTCTTATGTCTCTTAAAGTGACGCATCACCCAAAGATTCTCACTCTAATCCGGCCATTCAAATTTCCTAGGGAGCTTTAGAAGCACCAGAGCCTGAGGCCCACCCCACTCAAAGAAAAGATGTGTGCACTGAGCCAGATGAAGGTCCCTATCCAAAGCTATGAGGGTCTCCACCGACCCTCCAGTTCCATCAAAGACCACCAGGAACATGTCAACAGTTATACCAGTCAGAGTTATTGCTCATCGCAGGGCAGGGGCAGGGGCAGTGCACACAAGGGGCTGTGAGGGGGTGTTCTCTTCAACAGAGGGTGTAGGAAAGAACTGATTATATAATATGGGTGCTGGTGGGAAGGCTTGGAGGAGAGTTTCAGGCAGTCAGGGTTGCTCCAGGCGGGATATCAGAAAGCAAGGTGAAAGGACCAAGCAGACGCCATAACAGGCTGCTCAGTCTTCTCCCAGAGATCAGGCCTCAATTTCAGTTTCCTGAGACTTGATGAGTTTCTGGGAGAGCCGTGAACAAAAGACATAGTCCTTGCAGTAGCTCCCTTTCTGCATGCATTCTGACCGTTCAAGGTTCAGCCAGTTGTTTACTGTCTGGGACCCCTCACCAACTTAGAGCTGTGTTCATGGGTCAAGGACAGAGCCTGGGGCCACTGAGTCAGCCCCCACAGTCACTATGTGCTAGGCCAGCTAGCTTCCATGGCAGCTCAAGGACAGAGACTGGGACTTGTCCAGGCCTACCCAAAAATGATAACTGTAACCCCCAACTAACCCTAGCCAATTAAAAGTTACTAACTGGATTGCTACTCCCATAAACCAATCCTGAGTCTGTTCCTATGTAGTCTGTAGACCCCCAGCCCCCCTTGCTTTAAAAACCCTGTCCCATTGCTACTCGGGGTCTCTCCTGCTCTGCTGCTGCATCAGACGGACGGAGAGTTCCGAGTTAACTCGTAGTAAAAGGACTCTTTGCACCGGGTGGTGGTGGCGGCGGGCGGCGGCGGCGGCGGCGCGGCGGCGGCGGCGGCGGCGCACGCCTTTAATCCCAGCACTCAGGAGGCAGAGCCAGGAGGATCTCTGTGAGTTCGAGGCCAGCCTGGGCTACCAAGTGAGTCCCAAGAAAGGCGCAAAGCTACACAGAGAAACCCTGTCTCGAAAAACAAAAACAAAAACAAAAAACAAACAAACAAAAAGGACTCTTTGCTTTTGCATCGGATTCGGTCTCTTGGTGGTCTTTGGGGGACTCTGGGTACAAGAAAGGGAAGGTGCTGGGGAGACGATGGCTGAGTGGGTAAGCAAGCATGAAGACATGAGCCCAGACCCACAGCACCCAGGTGAAAGACCGGGCGCGGGGGTCAGTGCACCCATAACACCAGGGCTTGTAGCTGGAGGTGGGATCCCAGGGTGGCTCCATGAGTGGTCTGGCCTCACAGAGCAAAGAGGCAGGGCTGGGAAGATGGCTCAGAGTTAAGAGCCCTTGTTACTCCTGAAGAGGACCTTAGTTCAGTTCCCAGCACCCACCTCAAGAAGCTCCAGAGCACCTGTAACTCCAGCTCCAGGGGAATTCCTTCTGTGGACCTTCATGGATACCCTCCACGCTTGGCACACATACACAGATAACACAGAAAAAAATTCTTTAAATAAAAAGAAGTTTAGAGGGATATAGGAAGATACCTGATGGCCACCTCTGGCCTGTGCATGCACTTACACACACACACACACACACACACACACACACACACACACCCCACAGAATGCAGGGACAACTCCAAAGATCTCACTAAACCTTATCTGTAAGAAGGAGAGACTGGGATGAAGATGGGAACCGCCAAGTAGAAGCAGGAGGGTTTGCTATTTTGTGGCTGACAGAGTGACTGTTTTCATCTGTGCTGAGATGATAAATCATGAGGTGGCCTTGCCGTGTCTCATTTTATCTCCCTCTGAGAGTTAGTGGGGCTGAGAGTGGCGCCGTGTGAAACTGTTCTTGTCCAATCAGACACTCTCCTGGCTCAGTGGGCGGGCTCCATGATTTCCGAAGGTCACCGGCCTCTCTGTCTTTCTCATTATCCGTCATCATACTGACCTTGTCCCAACACCCTCAAAGGAAAGAAGACCATAGGCAGAGGGGGCAGGGAGTGAAAGGGTTAAACTTAAGAGTGAGGAGGAGGCGAGGGAGGATGAGGAGAGTCCCCTTGGCTGCCTCCCATCTCCAGGTGGACACCTGGGGCGCAGGGCAGGACAGAAGTGAGGAGAGCCATCCATCCCGTCTGTCATTGCCTCACAGCCAGCCCTCACCGTCAAGAGTGACTTTGACCGCCCCAACCTGGAGCAAGAACTTTCTGCCATCATCCGTTTGGCATCAGGTGATTGGCAGTGCTATTTGATGTAAAGGGGAACGTGTCTGGGGCAGGGGCAGGAGGTATGAGAAGTGAGCAAAGCTTGGTTCCAGGTCTCCAGTGTGTGAGTGCGTGCATGCGTGCGTGTGTGCGTGCGTGTGTACATGTTCATGAATGTGTGTCTGCACACTGGCTTCAACAGATCTTGTGAAGACCATGTCTAAGGTGGTTGTCGTCTAATCTGTGTATGTCCGTAGCTCTCTCTCTGAGTTTGTAGTCCCAGCCAAAGGATACCGGGGTGCACTGATGTTCTTCTCTTTAAGACATGGGTGTCCTGCAGCCCTTCACTTTTATTTCATCTCCTCCTGGAAAGGGGGCATGTGCCCAGGCCTTCCACTGCTCCCACCTGGTCCGAGAGACTAGCATGGCCGGAGGGGGGCACTGCTGTGCCATTTCCCCACTTTGAAGCTGGCACCATGAAATCCTGAAGATCTGAGAGCCTTAGAAGCAGCAGGGTGCAAGTGGCACCTACATGTCACATCTTTTATCCTTATGTATGGAGTCCAGTGGCACCTGCATGTGGAGGTCGGAGGACCACTTAATGGAACTGGTTCTTTCCTTTCACCTTTACATGGTGTCTTAGTTAGGGTTTCTATTGCTGTGAAGAGACACTGTGACCACAGCAACTCTTATAAAGGAAAACATCTCACTGAGGGGCAGCTTACAGTTCAGAGGTTCAGTCCATTATCATCATGGTGGGGAGCATGGTGGCGTGCAGGCAGATGTGGTGCTGGAGTAGTAGCTGAGAGTCCTACATCTTGCAGGCAACAGGAAGTCAACTGAGACACTGGGCAGTATCCTGAGCACAGGAAACTCAAAGCCCGCCCCCATAGTGATCCATTTCCTGTAACAAGGCCACACCCACTCCAATAAACCCACACCTCCTAATAGTGCCCCTCCCTTTGGGGGTCATTTTCTTTCAAACCACTGCTCATGAATTCTGGGGATCAAAATCGGGTCATCGGGTTTTTTTGCAAGTGTTTTTATCCACTCACCCATTTTTCCCTGACCCCACAATGTGCCATGTCTTCTGTGCCTTTGTAGACTTGACGAGGGCTCTCCCCTTTCCTGAGTTCCTGTACCTACCCTGCCCCTTTCCACCTTCAAGACAGACCGCCAAGGGCTGCCTCTCCCAACTTCCTCAGTCATGGCTCCTTCAAGCTTCCAGGGGAAGCTGCTGCCTCAGGGGAACCTCCTCACACACATTATTTGCTGTCCTGGTGCTGTTACCTACCTGACAGGGAGCTGCCTTGTTTATTGCTTGGTCCACCACCCCAAGAGCTTTGCCAGACCCCTAAAGGACATCCTTGTGGTGGAGGGGCAGGCCATGGGGTGAGAGTTCAAGTTCATATCCAGTGCCCAGCTGTGGCCTAGGGTTCTGCGTTTGCAAGAGAAGGCTGGCTCTTCCTCTGGCAGATAAGTGGGTGGCCGGTTGCTGTGAAAGACAAGCAGCTGCTTCACATCTGGACCAAGCCTTAGGTGGGCATCCCTGCCCTTTCTCTTCTCATCTTACAGGAGAGTCCGAAACTCAAGAAGAAGATGGGCCACAGGAGACAGCAGGTGTGAGGGAACTCCAAAGGCCTCCGAAGATGGCGGGACCAGCAGGTGGCTCTTCTCTTAAACCTGTCTTAACCCAGTTAAGCCCTTTGGAACCAGCACTTCTGTGGGGCCACAGAGAAAAAAAATGAATTCTCAGGAAAATAGGACAGGGGAACTGGGCATCAGGAAACATTACTCACCCTCTGAGGCCCTGGGACAAAAGCAGAGGGACTTACTTCAGCCCCCTGGTAGGGCTACTGGACCCCTAGCAGACAGAGAATGTCTGTTATCTCTTGTCATTGTCTTGGTGCCTACAGGGAGGACATGTAAGCCCTGATAACCCAGAGACTTGAAGTCACATCACAGAACCTCACACACCCCCTTTCCTGTATAGGGGTCCATGTGAAGGATGGAGATCAATCTCGGCTGCTGTTCCTCAGGAGTCATTCATTTTGTTTCTTAAGAAATCTTTTATTGAGTCGGGCATGGTGGCACAGGCCTTTAATCCCAGCACTCAGGAGGCAGAGGCAGGCAGATCTCTGTGAGTCTGAGGCCAGCCTGGTCTACATAGTAAGTTCCAGGACTGCCAGAGTTGCTATACAGAAAGACCCTATTTTATATGTGTGTGTGTGTGTGTGTGTGTGTGTGTGTGTGTGTGTGTGTGTGTATTATATATGTATATATTATTTCATACATGTATACTACCCCCTTCTCCCCCTCCAACTTCCCTTGGACATCCCCCAATATGTTCCCTTCCCAACTTCATCCCCCGCTCCTCCTCTTTTTGGGTCATTCACTGAGTCCTGTTAGTGATGCCTGTTAGAATACTGACTGATCTGGTTGACCTGATCTTGTGCAGGTAACCATAGCAGCAGTGAAGCTGTGAGTACAAAAGGCCTCTGCCTGGTAGAGTGGGCTACTGACAGTCTCGGATCAGGGTTCTAATTCCAGCTCCATCACCAGCTATTCCTGTGATCATAGACGAGGAACTTGAACTCCCCAAGTCTCCCTACCATCATCTATCTGTAATAAAGAGGTCTGGGCTCTTGCTCAGGCTGCAGACAGGGAAAAGAACAGGACCTGGCCTGTCACATTAGTGATTCCCCAGAACAGACAGCTCTTCCCCTGCTTCCCTCCACAGGACAGGAGCATGGCTGGCCAGAAACTCCTGGCAACACACCCAGACCCCCTACTTTCTCATCAGAATGGATGATCCAGGAATTTACCTGTATCTAAACGCTTTATGATCATGCCCTTGGCAAAGAGGAAGCGCTTGGCAGGAGGGAATGGCTGGTTTGTTCCAAATATTGCCTCTCTGTCGTATAAAGCAGGTCTTCTTAATTTTCCCAAAGATGGTCCATCTGCCTGCAGGTTGAGCCTCAAGTTGGAACAGTCTGCGACTGATGAAGGGATACTTCTTCCCACGGCAACTCTGTCGACTCTGATCACCTCTCTGCCCAGACTTTCAGCCTCCCAAGTCTTCGGCTTGGAGTGATTCATCTCCAAGGCCACCTCCATGAGTCTCTCATCTGCTGTTTAATTAGAATTCGAGGTGCCGGATGCCTCAACACTTTAATTGCATTTGTTAATGGGTACGTGCGATTATTGCCACCACACTCCTGCACAAGGCCAAACAGACAAAGATGATTAAGGGGATCTTTAAAACTCCAGTTCCCTGCAGCCTCCTCTGCTAATTGAGTAGTAGAGGAAGGGATATTGAGTGCCCTTGCTCCTCTTTTAAAAATTAACTCCTGGCTCCCAAGTCCTTCTTGGAGCAGTGCACTGGCCGCATGGTCACATTCAGCTCCAGCCCCATCCGTCACCTGTCATTTAGGCGTGGTGCCTAGCCAGACCATCAGGCGCTCCATCCATCAGCCACTGGTTGGGAGGGACAGGAGGAGGAGAGGTGCTTTCAAGGCCCCAAGGGAATGATCTGTACACTGAAGTTGCCTGGAGGTGGCCCACTGCTTGCCTAAACTCTGCACCACTGAAGAGTCCTACCCTAGCTAATTGTTTACCTCTTCTATAACTTTGTAGAGGGGAGGGAGGGACTTGGTGAGGCTCTCAAGAAGGCTCCTCCCTCCCTCTAATCAGGGAATGTTAATGAGCCTGCTCTTGTATGAACCTCTGGACCCTAGTACTTGTTCTGTCTTCCATTTGGAAGACATTCCCTTCATCCTCCTGGTCAACCTCTTCTGAATCCTCATGTTTCCCTACTGTGGGGTGCGGCCTCACCACAGACTCCTCAGGTCTTCCTACTGTGGGGTGTGGCCTCACCATAGGCCCAGATCAGTGGACCCAAGGGACCATGGACTGAAACCTTTGAAGCTCTGAGCCACAGTTCAGCCTCCCTTGATTTAGCTTGTTTTATTGTAACAAAGGAACGCTAGCTAATTTAGGCTCTTTTTACCAAACAAGACTCGCTCTCTGGTCCTAGGAATGAGACAGAGAGAGAGAGAGAGAGAGAGAGAGAGAGAGAGAGAGAGAGAGAGAGAGAACTGTGGTATAGAAAAGCTAAGGCATGGATGTCTCAGTGGAGAATATCAACCTCCAGCTTCCTTCTCCCAGCGTCCATCTTCCAACCACTGCTGCCTCCTGCACCGACCCGGCTCTTCTGGGTGGCATCCACGTTCATGCTCTTCACATCTCCTTTCTCATTGGCCATGGACCCCTCCCCTTGCAACCCACCGCATCGTGGTGCCCTTGAGGTTGGGCCTGTCTAGCATTCATGCCCCTTGCACACATCCCTCTATCGACTGGGGACCACCTTCTACTCCAGGGAACACAGGCCTGGTGGGATGCTCCTGTCCAACAGGTCCTACCTCTTGAAGTCTGAACTCCAGCAGATAGGAAACAAAACAAAACAAAACAACAACAACAAAAATAGGTGGGAGTTTGGTCTTTCTGGTGAAACAACTCGGTTCCTGGCTTTCCTCTTTGTGTCCTTCCCCATCGTGTGTCTTCAGCATTTTTTCCCTTCCAGTGTGCACTGCATTTTTCCATCAATACTTCATGATTTCTGATAGAGAGAGCTGGGTTTTTCTTGCTTGGAACCAGGGCTCTTTGGCGGGTTCTGACCGTCCCAACCATCAGTACAAGCTGGTTGGGAACATCCCTGTTTTCTTGTATGTATGGTGGGGGACTTGAGATGCTTCGGGGCCTCTGTTTCTTGCCATATGAGGCAACATTGGCACATTCCCAGTTCCTGGGAGCCACCCCTTCCTCCCTCTCCCCCGCCCCCATCCCTTCCTACATCTCAGATGAGGCCAAGAGATGTGGTGATGCAGGCACAACAGGTCCCACAGAGGTTGCTATGGGAACCCCAGCCACATGTGCAGCCTCCCTGGGGATGCTCAGGAGGGGCTGTACAGCTGCTGGGGGCCTGGCTGCCATTGGAAGCAGAAAAGCCTCAGCTGTTCCAGTCGCCCAGATCACCACTCAGCCCAGCTCCCAGAACTCCAGACAGAGCAGCTGTTCAGCTGAGGAGACCTGAGGAGGGGCTACCCTGAGCAGCTCCTGGCTGCCAGTCTCTGGGGGAGGCTGGCAGATAGGAAGAGCACTATTCAGCTCAGATTCCCCAGACTAGAAACAAGCCCGAGAAGCCATTTAGTCGATCAATCCAACGCTCCTTCAGTGAGCCAGCTCCGGGAGCCAAGCTGGGAACGGAAGAGTCTGCGTCAGAGATGGAGGATTGGGAGACAGTTGAAGGTCCCCACTGCAAACAGAAGTGGAAAACACTAACCGTGGCTACTGTTTGCACAGGGCCCACCATGTGTTAGCCGCTCTGCTGAGTTCTTCACAGGCGTCTGCTGTGGGTCTTTTCCTGTGGAGAACAAACATCTCTTCGCCCCAGACAAACAATCCCACCCAAGTCTAGATCAGTGAACCAGTGAGTTAACTGGGCACTCACAGCAATATAGATGACAGGGACCAGGGGGACTCAAGGGCCCACTCAGCACGAGTGACAGATGACAAGCGACAGACAACACAATCTGGGGAAAACTGTGTCCCTGGAGCTCCCTGGACGACTGAGTTCAGCTGATCTGAGAAGAGACCTGGCAGTTATGGCCTTGGACATATCCTTGTGGTTCTTGTAAATTTCTGGAACTTTCTGAGCTTTGTACGCTTTGTTTACTTCCTGAGTCTTATGACCCTCTCAGATATTCCAGTTTGGAGAAAAGATCTACATAACAACTTTCCTTCCATGTGTGCTCAAACTACCTAGGGTTGCCTAGAGGGACCTCTTTGCCAGTGTAGGTGCTGAGCCCGGACAAGTTAGATCACGTCGTCCAAGGGTTCCGCGGCTAGGAAGGACCACCAACTGGTACCGTCCTATCTTCTGTGCTAGCTCATTTGCACACCCACAGTGCTTGGAGTTGAGTGG
This sequence comes from Peromyscus leucopus, assembly GCF_004664715.2. Taxonomy (NCBI): domain Eukaryota; kingdom Metazoa; phylum Chordata; class Mammalia; order Rodentia; family Cricetidae; genus Peromyscus; species Peromyscus leucopus. The sequence continues at coordinate 10,674,445 of NC_051069.1, read as the reverse complement.
GAGGGCTCATGAGCACCCAAGGGACAGAGGCACCTGGTACCTGTAAAAGCCCAGCAAACGAGGTAAAAGCAGTAGGCAAGCCTTGAATGTCAGGGGGAAGTGGAGAGATGCCAGCTCCAGGGAGCCTTAGAGGACAGATGAACAGAGACCCAGCAAAAGGAAAGGTGGAAAGGATGGAAGGACTTTTCAGTGTGAATCCAGCAAGAGCAGAGGCATTACGCTTCGTATGGGCGTCCTCATCCTGGGGACTCATGTTCAGGGACTGAGTCCAGTCAGGATCAGAAACCTAACATTATTTGGAGGGCCAACTGCTTTGAACTTGGTCTTGTAGGAATGGGAAGACCAAGTTTTCAGAGCAGGGGAAAGATGTCAGGTTTGCCTGATACTCATGTGACGCCGATACAGCACGTAGGAGGGGCTAAAGGGTGGGTCAGGACAGGGAAGGCATTCACCCTGAGACTACCTCAGGTGGTCCAGGTAAGGGTTAGAAAGACTGGGACTGTGGCCTGGGGTGGAGAAAAGGAGGGACATTTCAGAGATGGGTTCAGGAGACTGCCAGTGGCCGGAAGCTGAGGACAAAATCTTGCTCCTTTCAGAAGCCACTACCTCTTCGATATTCATGAACATGAGAGTGTCTCTGTACGTGCATGTCACATGCATGCGTGCAGGCAGACCCCTGAGCTCACATGGGTGCCCATGAATGTGTCTGTGCATGTGAAGCTCTGTGTACTCCTGGAGTCTTGTTCACCCACATAACTGCATTTCTGTATCTGCCCACAGCTTGGGTTGTCTCCTAATCCCCACAGCAGCAGCAGACAGCCCCACCCTGCTGTGCCCTCAGCTTCGTGCAGACGTCTGTGCGCCGGGCACCCTCGGGGGCTTATGCTGTTTTAGAGACTGCTGCTACTAAAGTGAGATGCCGCTCGCTCCGATCCATCTGATGCTGCAACATGAACCCCCGAGGCTGTTCTTCAAAGGGAGCCACGGGTGGGGGAGAGGGTGTGGAAAAAAGAAAGTAAACATTGGATTAAACTGAGAACTAACCCTGCCTCTGGTGCAGACCTGATGAGGAGCTCCTCCGGGCAGACTTGGGGTCGACAACTGTGTTTCCTCACAAGCAGGACCCCAGCTGGGGAGGGACACCCGCTGTTGCGTCCCCAGGCTTGGTGAGCTCTCTTTCCCCTGTGGAGCAGGCTACCAGTGGGCCTCTTCTCAGACATGGAGAAGGGGGCGGCCTCTGGTTTCCTTCCCTCCCTTCCTCTGCCCTTCTCCTTCTCTTTCTTCCTTCCCTTATTCCCCAGTCACGGTTTCAAGAGGGCACCGGAGCTTCACACTGACTCCATTCTACACTGACCCCGTGGTTCTGTGAGTATGAACAAGTGGGTTTGTACTAAAGGGAGGTGGTGTCTCCTCACAGGGTTGAGTTGTATTAAGAAATCCAGGGCTGAGGATGTGGCTCAGTGGGTAGAGTACTTGCCTAGCAAGCATCCCCGGTGTTTGATCCCTGGTACCATAAACAGGCTGTGGTGGCACAGACCTGTCATCTCGGCACTCGGGAATTGGAGGCAGGAGGGTCAGAAGTTTCCGATTACCCTCAGCTACATGGAGGGCTTGAAGTCAGCCTGGGTTATATGAGAGCTTGTCTCAAAGAAAAAATATCCAGGCAGGCAAGTGCCTAGCACCACACTAGGCCCACTAAAGAACTGAATAAATACATCCAGCTTGGCCAGCTTTCCCTCGCTGTGGCAAAACAAATAGGACATGTTTATTTGGGCTCAGGGTTTGGGAACTTGCAGCCCATAGTTGCTTGGCTCTGTCACTTTGGGTTCATGGCACCATAGGACATTATGGCCTGTTCATCTCACTGTCGTCAAGAAGCAAGGAGAGGGGGTGGGAGCGGAGGAGGGGGGAGATGGGGGATGGGGCTGGTTCCCTTCAGGGGCACACCCACTATGATTTCACTTCTACCTCTTACAGGAGCTCCTGTCTCTCAATAATGGCGCAGGCTGGAAGCCAAGCCTTCAACACACAGTCTTAGGAGGTCATTTTAGACAGAAACTGTAGCCTTGGGGCTAGAGAGATGGCTTAGCAGCTAGGAGTGTTTACTATGCAATCGAGAGGACTGGATTTGGGATCCCAGCACCCACATAACAAGCTGGTGCATACACCAATATCCCCAGCCCTGGTGTGGGCAGATACAGGAAAATCCCCTGGGGCTTGATAGCTTTCCAGTCGCGCTGAGAAAAGACAAGTCCGAGTTTCAAGGAGAGCTCCTGCCTCAAAGGAATAAGTGGATAGGGACAGAGAAGAACATCAGATGCTCTCATACATACCTACACATGTGTGCACGCACAGGTGCACACACATGCATTCACACAGTCACACACACACATAAATATAAATACTAAACAGTTTTAAAGAGATTACACATTATAAATTGTCAATATTGTTATGCAGTGGCCATATGTATCTCCCAACCTCAGTCTGCTTTCATCGGCAGGAAGTAGGAGTTTTATAAAAGGTAGGCTGTATAAAGCCTGTAAGAGGCTCAGCAAAGAAAAGGCTCAGATTCCTTGGGAGTCAAGAAGAATTGAGGATAGCGTCCCATAGGCGATGCCTCTTAAGGACAGTGGACTTTTACCAACTGAGCATTTTGGGACAGTGTTGACTTTCCAGTCCTTACACCCTGCCTTTAAAAAATTAGCCCTGTTGTTGTTATAATAGAGAGAGAGAAGACTCAGGCAACCTCATACAATGCTGATCTTATCAGAGTGAGCAAACCTGGGGGTGAGGGTGACCCAGCTCAGGAGGAAGAATGTTCCATCACTCCAGAGTCGCTCCTCCCCGAGGGTTACAACCAGCCTGACTTCTGATATCAAAGGCTTAAGGCCCGCCTGTCTTTACAGTAGTGGACTCATCAAGCTGGCACCCAGCGTCTGGCAGCTTAGACTCAACATCATATTTGTGAGATGCCCCCATGTGGCCACGTTCCTGCTCCTGATGTACACAGCTGTGCTGCCTAAAATACACATTTCACTTACCATCCATCACTGTGAGTATTTGGATAGTTTCTGGTTTGTGACTTCTACAAGGAGCCTGGCTATGAACATCCCTGAATGTGACTTTGGGCAGATGCATAAACAAACTTATTAGTTATATTCCCAGAGTCCAGTTTATGAATATGACTATATTCAGGTTTCCTGACACTTGAGTTTTTACAGAGGGACTGTACCCATTTACCATTTCACTGACAGTAAAGGAGAGTTTCAGTTGTTCCATATCCTTGTCCGCACTTGACAGTGTCAGGCTATGATTTTAGCCATTCTGTGTAGGGCTAATCTGATGACTGTGGGGTCAAGCATTTTTTCATATGTTCATTTGCCAGTTGTACCCCCATCCTCGGAAGAGTGGCTGTTCTGAATGTTTTGCTTATGTGTTTATTGGGTTTGTCTTGTTGATTTATAGAAACATATAAATCCTCCATCAGTTCCTTTTGTGACTTAGATATGAAATATCTTCCAGAAGTTCATGTGCTGACAGAAAATGCACCATGCCTGGTAACCCTTACTACAGCCCCCAAACCGTGGGGCCAAGTACTGACGCCCCAGAACCGTGAGCTAAAATGAATCCTTGCTCCTTCCAGTTGTTTTCCTCGGGTGTGATGTCACAGCTCCCCAAGGAAAGGTGAGGCTTGTCATCAGCAATCCTCAGTGGTACTGGGTGCTCTCTCCTCTCTCTGGCCTGGGAAGCTCTTCTGGAGAGGAAGCTGCTCTTCCTCTCACCCTCTTCCTACAAGCTGGGAGAAGCCGAAAGGTGAGACAGGGGAAACAAGAAAACAAACCTTCCCTGCCTTCCTCCCTCTCTTTCCTTCCTCTTTAAACCCTGCTGGGTACTTCCTGTGTGTGCGAGGCCCCAGCCTGAAGTCAACGGGAACAGAATGAATTCACGGCTCTGCCTTCCTGGAGTTGTACATGCAGAAGGCTGTGATGACCAAATGTGAGGTGACCAGGGCTGGGGCTGGCTGGGGTGAGGCTTCTGCCCCTGCACTCCTGAGGCTGCAGACACTGTGCCCCAGGTGACCAGCTCGCTATGGAGCTCTGTTCTCCAGGAGAGGCCCAGCCTGAAGGCCGCTGTTGCCAAGCACCCCAGAAGATGCCTCCTCCCCTTCCCGGCTTTTGTTTTTGTGCAAACTCATTATGCTGGGTTATCTGAGAGGGAGGCAGCGATGGAGGGGTAATCTCTGGAGACAAGATGAAGGGATGAAGCTTCTCTCAACCAGAGAAAGAGCCCACTTGAAGTAAGGACTGTGCCCTCAGGGGACCTAGAAGAGGAGTGGCCATCATTCTTAGTGTGCGTGACAAGGCTCCAGATAATTGCAAATTGCAAATTCTACCCCAGAGACAGAGACAGAGGCAGAGAAAGAGACAAACAGACAGAGAGAGTGAAACAGAGAGAGGGAGACACTCGTGAAGTGGGTAGGCATAAGTGTGGCCTGTGTCACATAGGGGGCAGGACCTAGCCTGGATGACAAAGCTTCTGGAAACCCTGAAACCCTGGCTGGAGTGGGGAAAAGGCTGGACTCAGCTGAGGTAGAGTCCTAGACCTCTTCCTAACCTGATACTGCTCATGCGGAGTCCACACTTCTGTTTCTGAAACTCCCCTTTTGATCCTCTGTGCCGTGACTCCAGCCCCAAGTCTACAAGTGCTCTTCCAGAATGTTTCCCCAGCTTGAGCGGCTTCGACTGGAGAAGGTGTGTGGGGTTAAGAACAGTACAACCTAGAAGTTGGAAAAGATAAGCCTGCAACATGGGAAAAGGTCAACACACATTGCCACACACACACACAGCTGCCTCCTGGGAAGGTAGCCGAAGCAGGAAGATGACCCAGAATCTGGAACACGAGTACTGATAGCGATGCTCTCCTCCAGGCCTCAGGAAGAGTCACTGTGTTCAAGCAGGAAGAACTAACTGTGTGGCTTTTAGAGCTCAGGCCTGACCAGGTGGGCGTGGCTTTGCCTAGTCCCTGGCTCCTAAGGACAGCACTCCAGCATCTAGACGGGGTTGAGGCGATAGGCAGGGAAGTCTAACCTATTTTCCACCTGCGTCTCCCTTAGTGAGAGAGCGCCTTTAATAGCGAGTTAATTGTACTGCCCTAGAGGATGGGGGGGGGGGCTGTGAAGAGACTGAAATGGAAAACAGCAGCTCCATTAACGGGGCTCTGTAGGCACGAGGGATTCAGGGTGGCCAAAGACTGAGACTCTGACACTCCGGGTTAATCACACTTCTCTGGGCTCTGGCCCCGCCCCGTGGGAGAAGCCTAACAAAACATCCATGTCTTCGCATTTTCGAGAAGTACGTTTGTAAGTACTAGAGAGACCTTGCCAGGTTGTACCCACGTGGCCTATTTTATTTGATCACATTGAGTGGGTGGTGCCCATGTGTAAATGTGAGATCACTTCCATTTCTGCTCTCTGATTCCACCACGTAGCACCCAGTTGTCAGACTTGGCAGCAAGTGCCTTTAACCACTGAGCCATCTTGCTGATTTCCCCCCACACATACCTCTTATTCTGTCCATTGGAACCTTTAGACACACACACACACATAATTAAAATAAAATAAATATTTTTAAAAGTCTGAATGTAACCCATTGGTAGGGTGCAAGGCCCTGGGTTCCATCTCTAGCACTACATAAATCATGGTGGTGCCCATCTGTATGTAATCCCAGCACTCAGCTGGAAGCAGGAAAATTGGGAATTCAAAGTTACCTTTGGCAACATTGTGAGTGCAAAGCCAGCCTATCTCAATGAATAAATAAATACCTAAAAATAAGTTTAGAAAATTCAGTCCCCAAGGAAGCTGTCTGTCTGTGTGTGTGTGTGTGTGTGTGTGTGTGTGTGTGTGTGTGTGTGACACCTTCCCTCTCCATAGGTGATAGCACCTAAAGGGATGTTGCCCACCCACAAGCTGGGGTGTTCCAGCAAAGACTTCGAGGGACCATCTGCTCCAGTTTCCATAAAGCCACGAGTGTCCTACTTTCTGGAGCCCGCAGAGTGGGGAAAGCCAAACTCCTTTTGAACTGCATTCCGAGGGGCAGCTCTGACACAGTGGGATCAGACTCTGCGTCTTGTTCAGATATGCCTCTCGGATATGCAGCGGGATGGACCAGGTGACCTCTCAGGGCTTCTCACAATCTGTGTTCATTGCTGTTACGTTCCCAGCCCTGTCAGTGGCTTACTCTAAACCTCTAGCCTTACACCCCCCCCCCCAAGTAGCTGGCCATGGGGTGTTTTCCTCTTTTGAGTGTAAAAATGGCTTTTAGCTTATTCCTGAAATGTTGGCCATTCAAAAAGCATAAATCAACACTAAATTATGATTGATGCTCATTTGATGCTCATAAGACAGGAACATGGAAAGACTTTGATTAACATGGTAGCTATTTCTGTCTTACCCTTTTTTCTTTTCTTTTTTTTTTTTTTTTTGGACAGGATTTTTCTGTGTAGCCCTGGCTGTCCTGGAACTCACTCTGTAGACCAGGCTGGCCTCCAACTCAGAGATCTGCTTGCCTCTGAGTGCTGGAATTAAAGATGTGCTCCACTACCACCTGATTTCTCATCTGTTTTCCTAAGCATTTGAATGTGAAAGTCCTGGGACAGGCTTGTCCTGGGAGCCTTCTGGGGAAGGTGAGCCAGATCTCTTCACTACCTCCAGGTATTTGCTCCTAGGGAGCAGTGGTGATCCCTGGGCCTAGTGGCTCTCCATGAGGGTGCTCCACTCAGCCACAGAGAAGTCTGGAAAGCCTACAGTGACCTATGACCTAAAGGGAGAGATGTTCTGTTGCTGTAACAAATATTCTGACCAAAAACAACTTAGGGGAAAGAAGAGTCTATTTGCCTGACCATTCCAGGTTACTATCCATTATTTCAGGCAAGTCAAGGCAGGAACTCAAGCAGGTAGTCACATCATATCCAAAGTCAAGAGCAGAGAGAAATGAATACACCCCGCATGCCTGCTCACTTTCTTCACTAGGCCCAGCCTAGGGAAGGGTGCTGCCCACAGTGGGCTTGGGCCAATTAACAAACCAGTCCCCTATAGACACGCCCATAGGCCAACCTCATCTCAGTAATTCCTCCATCAATCTCTCTCCCCAGGGGGCTCTAGGCTCTAGCAAGTTGACAGTTGACGCTAAGCAGCACAGGTTTCAGCCTTCCACTGAAGAAGATCTGAAGACTGATTTCACGTGGACCTGAATTACAGTCCTGTCTCACTCTTCCTCTCCTCTCTTCCTGGCTGTTCTCTGGCTCCTCACCTCTTTCCCCACAAACTCATCTTACCCTTCTCTAGGAATGACATATCTTCCTAAAACTAGCGAGAGGCTCCTGAAGTCATCTTCTTTCCTTTCTAGCAATGGATGGCCACATCTCTCCTCTACCACTGCCCTACATTGGACACCAGCAGGCTTGTCCAGGAAGGGCCACAGGGGCTGGGGGCTTGTTAGGGTGGAGAGTGGAGAGGTTTTCTCCTTCAACTACAGCTTTTCTTGTCCAACAGTGTATCCGGAATAGTAGGCATCACCACCCAAAGACTCATTTGTTCCAGGAAAAAAATACAATCTCACAAATAATACTTGACCGCACGGATGAATATTCTCCCTCTGACGGCACCCAGAGCTCAGCTTCCTGTGAATAGACAATCTGACCTTATGACCCCAAGAGAACATTACCTCCTCAGTCAAGGGTTAGAAGCCAAGACAGACTTCATTTGCTTGGTTACAAACACATGCGGTTCTGGAGTCATTTGGAAGGGAATTAGGAGTGCATATAGGAGGGTTGGGGGGGGGCAGGGCTGCCTCCTGCCCTCACAATTTTGCTTTTTAACATGCCTGAAGTTATATAATTTTGTATCTTCTTTTTTTCTTTTCTACAAGAGCATAAGCATCCTCCCAAGATTTTGTTGGTGGTGATAATATTATTATTATTTAAGACAAGGTCTTGTGTAGCCCTGTCTGGCCTCGCACTCATTATGTAGCTGAGGATGAAGTTGAACTCCTGATCCTCCTGCCTCCACCTCCCAGCACTGGGATTACTTGTGTCTAACACCAAGCTCAATTTCTGTGATGCTGGGGTTGAACCCAGGGCTTTGTGCCTGCTAGGCAAACCCTCTACCCACTGGACTACATCCTCAGCTCCCTCCCAAGCGTTTAAAGTTCTCTAAATGTCTTGACTTATATGAACATCATTTTAGTTTTTTACCTGTTTGTTTTTTGAGGTGCTAGAATTCAAATCCGGGGCCTTTTGCATGCTTAATAAGTATTCTAACATCGAGCCACACCCCCAGCCCTAGAAGCACCATTTTAAATGAAAACAGAGCATTTCAACACAGGGTGAAGCCACAGTTCTAGTATTTATTTTTAGACTTAAAATTACATGTATGTATTTTATTCATTTATTTTGTGTAAGTGGATGTGAACACACCACGGGTATGTGTGTGTGTGTGTGTGTGTGTGTGTGTGTGTGTGTGTGTGTGTGTGTAGGTTTTGGCAGTCAGTTCTCTTTCCATCATGTGGGTTCAAGGCATCGAACCCAGGTTGCCAGGCTTGACAGCAATCGCCTTTCCTTGCTAAGCTATCTTGCTGGTCCAGTAGTTCTGGGAGTTTTTGAGCAGAAAGTCCTAAGGACTGGAGGATCTAATAATAACTCTAGTTAAAGTAAAATCCTAAGAGCTTCAATAGCTAGCTTAGCCGCTCAGGACTCTACACAGTGTGGTTGGTAGGTAGCTTAAGTTAAATGACTGCAAATGTTGCTTGTGGGTGGTCAGAGCTGTGTGTGGGAGGCACCTAGGAGGTGAGGCTGGCGCCGTTGAGTGAGTCAAGAAACAGAGCCCAGGAGGAAGCAAGGTGAAAGGAGAAGGCCTGGTTGGTAAGACACAGCATCTGGCTGCTGTTCCCATCAGTCACAGCTGGGGAACAGAAGCAAAGACATCGCATCTAACATACACATGGCCACGGTGTCTGAGGACATGAGTGGAAAGGCCTGCAGGAGCCAATTCCTCACTTTGAAGGGCGGAAACAGCAACATCCCTTTGCCCTTCCTAGAAGGCCTCGCCTGACCAAATGCTTGTAGCTTTGAAGTTGACAGAAAGCCACAGACTGGAATAGGAAGTCCATGTGAATTCTCAGCCATACCAGCAGCTTGCCCTGGAATATTCCGGTCCTCCCATCCCAGTCCACCCCATTCCAGAACATGTTAAACTGGCCATTTACCTAAGGTACATCAATATCATCCTTATACATGACCAGGAGCTACACTGTCCGTTTCTGCCCCAACACCAACCTCCTAGTGCAGAAGCAACCTCCCCACAGACCCAACCATCTCTGGTCTTCTTGCCTCATTTCTGCTCCATTCTCCCTCCCAAGGCCAATAACCGTCTTTCTAATATGACAGCAGATTTGTAAATGATATGACCAATCCCCTCCACCACTTTATTTTTTTCTAAAGACAAACCCAAAGCAAGAAGGAACTGTAGAATTAAAACATAAATTCATTTTTCATGAAAATAAGATACACCTAAAATATGTCAGAGGTACAAACAGCAGAGCCACCAACAAGGACGGGAACCCGCTGGAGGTAACAACGAAAAAAGCAGAGCAAGAACACCGTGAGGCCGGCGTCAGGGACACCTGTGGAATGCTCACCCAGATGTGGGGGGCTCTTCTGAATGAGCAATGCTTGCAGCAGCAGGTCATGTGTGAGTGCCGCTGAGGACTAAATAAGACCTGTTTCTATGACAACAGGGGTTCCCAGGGACCAGAGAGAATCCAAGGCCATCAGCCCTGGCTCATAAGAGAAATTTTGCCAGTGTGGAAGACAACCTCCATCTCTCTCACACCAGAGGTCCACGAGAAAGGAAAAGCAAAACTTGCTTTGGGCCAGTGAGATGGCTCAGTGGAAAAAGGAAGCTGCCAATGTGAGTTCGATTCCCAGGACCCGTATGACAGAGGGAAAGAACCAGTCCTGCAGGTTTTTTGACATTCACTCAAGTGCCATGGCACCTATATGCACACACACACACACACACACACACACACACAGAGAGAGAGAGAGAGAGAGAGAGGAGTATATATATATATATATATATATATATATATATATATATATATTTTTTTTTTTTTTTTTTTAAAAAAAAGGAAATATCTGCCCATGTCACTTTCTTTTTTAAAATGCTTTCTTAGGACAGAGAACACACATCTCAAAATGGCTTACTGGGGGGTGAGCACAGAGTCCACTGAGCAACAGGACACTCAAAGCTGAAAAGAGGGGCTACCCATGCAGACCAGGTAAGGCCGCCTGCTTAGACAGCCCCTGGCGATCTGCCTGGCTTCCCGCTCCAGCCTCATCTCCCAAGTTGCAGCCCATAGCGCTCCCCAGGGCCCCTGCGTTCTAAGCGGCAGCTTCCCTGTGGCATCTCCCACCAGCTGTTCCCTCCAAATCCTCCCCTCTGGCTTATGCCATGTCCTACTTTCCTGTCCCATTGCTGTCCTAGAACACCCTGACAAAACACAGCCTAGGTGACTGGGGTTCCTTCTAGCTCACAGTCCCAGGTTACAACCCGTCAGTGTGGGGCAGTCCCAGCAGCGGCTTGAGACAGCTGGCCACATCGCACCCGCAGTCAAGAGCCGAGAGAAAATGAACACATGCTTGTTGTGGAATAGCATATTTGTCTAACTATGGAAAGATGTGTTGCGTGTGCTTGTGTTGAAGGATCGTGGTTTAACTAGGCAAAGATGTGTTGCATTTGTGGCTGCTGCATTTGTTTAATTACGTAAAGATGTGCTGCTGTTTCACCTTGCCTGCCTAAGGCACCTGATTGGTCTAATAAAAAAAAAACTGAATGGCCAATAGCTGGGCAGAGGAGGGATAAGTGGGGCTGGTGGGCAGAGAGAAAAGGGGAACCAGCCAGCCAGTCAGACATGGAGAAGCAGAAAAACAGAATGGACAATACATAGATGAGGTAAACAAGCCTCGGGGCAGCACATAGATGAATAGAAATGGGTTAATTTAAGTTTTAAAAAAATAGCTAGCGGGGCCAGAGAGATGGCTCAGAGGTTAAGAGCACCGACTGCTCTTCCAGAGGTCCTGAGTTCAATTCCCAGCACCCACATGGTGGCTCACAACCATCTGTAATGAGATCTGGCACCCTCTTCTGTATACATAATAAATAAATAAATCTTTAAAAAAAAAAATAGCTAGCTAGAAACAAGTTTAAGCTAAGGCTGAGCAGTCATCATTAATAATAAGTCTCCATGTCATGATTTTGGGGCTGGTGGTCCAAGAAAGCTGGCTACACAGGAATGCTTCTAGTACTCACTTTCTCCCCTCCACAGTGAACAACCTAGACCCAGGGAATGGTGCCCCCCACGATGGACTGGGTCTTTCCGTGTTAATCAATGCAGTCAAGACACTTCCCAACAGTCAGGCCCACAGGCCAACCTGATCTAGACAGTTCCTCACTGAGGGTCTTCCCAGATGATTCTGGATTGTGTCAAGTTGACAATTAAAACCAACTGTCACAATCTACATGTGCTTCCAGCCTGAAATTCCCTCTGCCTTACATGTTTCATGAATTCTAAAATGTATACACTTTAGGCAGGCAAGTACAGGTGATAGTTTAGTACCTGGGGACCTCATTTGATTTTAGGTATGCACACACCCCTTTTATAAAAATGCACTTGTCAGCCTAGTTCCTTTTCCTACATGTACTAAGCACACACACCCCTCTCCAGACAATACACCTAGCAACATTTAGAACCCACTGCCTGCATCAGGCTATACATTCTTCCATCACTGAAAAGTAGTATGTTTCCCTATCCCTAGTAACAATCAAATCCAGACACTTCCTATTCAAGTGTTTTCCCAATGTATGCCAGTATGAAGAACGGAAGAGCTGATCTGGCCCGAACTGGTTTGGGGTGCATGTTCAGTAAGACACAGCTGTGTCCTCTAACTAGCCTTTTAGGGAGGATCCCCTATTTACCATCTTATGCCTATTCATAATTGGGTGCACAGATAATTAAAATCAGATGCAGTATGGGAAGGGACATGTGCAGTGGAGAAATAATTATAATTCAAAATAAAGACCCATCCAAACTATGCCCCTCAGCAACCAGCGCTTCCTTCTCCTGAACACCATAAAAGAAGCCCCCAAATAATAATCAAGGCCGCTGAGTAGCTTCACTTGTGGCCACTGTCAACCTTAGTGTCACTGAGCTCCAAATGAGATATTCTTGCTTTTTTTTTTCAAATCTGTGTGAGCCTTTATTAACAATTATTTGACTATGAGGCCAAGAACCTGGAAATAGTCAGCTGAGCCCCTACCCACTGGTAACACATCCCGTGTGTGTGTGTGTGTGTGTGTGTGTGTGTGTGTGTGTGTGTGTATGCATGTGCACATATGTCTGTGTTTTAAGACAAGGTCTCCTATAGCTCCGGCTAGCCTGGAACTTACTTTGTAGCTGAGAATAAAATTGAATTCCTAATCCCCCTGCTTCTGTCTCCAGGGTGCTAGGATCACAGGTGTAGACCACCACATCTCACATATGTGAGACCAGCACTCTGCCAACTGAGCGACATCTCCACCCTGTATCCACCCCCACACCGCTCCATTTTTATAACTCGGAAACTAGAATGTGTCTTATAACCCTCGGCCCATCACAGTTCAGCTGGCGGCATTTTCCCCAGCAGAACATACAGTAATAACACATCTCTCAGCAGAGGCATCTTAAAGCCAGTGCCCTTGTTATCCCCCTGTCCTGGAACTGCCCACTTCCACAGCCAGCGTTCACTAACTAGAATTACCTCCAAGGGAAGGGTTGTTTTGCTATCTCTCACTAAATTCCCCGGGGGCGCTTGCTGGAAGCTGGTAGCTACAGAGTAAATGTTTTCCGAATGTTCACAACTTCTGTGCACACAGAGTGTGCAGGATTCTACCCAGGCCTGAGGCTGTTAGCTGTGGAAGGCTGGCAAGGAAGCAGACATTGTCCAGGGGGAGGGGAATTTCTCCAGGATGCTTGTGGAGACTATTCTCCTGAACACTACTTATTATCTGTGTCTTCGAGTCTCCACAAATAAACTTGATGAGTGAATGAAGAAAGTCAAGTATGTGAGTTCATATATATTTTTTCTTTAATTTTTTATTGTGTTATGGGGGGGTGCATGCTAAGACACTCATGTGGAGGTCAGAGAATAGTCTGTGGAATTGGTCCTCTCCATCCATGTTGTGGCACCCACCTTCCTCAGGGACCAACCTCAGATCATCAGGCTTGGCAGCAAGCATCTTTACTTACTCCATGAGCTATCGTGCCAGCCCCTAAAGTTTTATTTCATCCTTAACTGGCTTTACAGGGTAGAAATGGGAGAATCGAAGAAACACATTTATTTGTTCATTCAGCACTACCCATATATCAAAAACTCAGTGTTTGCTCACATCTTCTTGGTGCTGGGGATACCACAGAAGACAGATCAAGGCTCCTTTCCTCTTTAAATTTACAACCTAATGATGGCCCCAATAGCATACACATAAACAAGGTCACAGTAGGTCAGAGGACCGATGGTCGCCATTATATTACATGAAAACAGAACGTTTTATTACAGTTGTGGGTGTTCATTCAAGCTTACCTGGCCAGAACAGCCACCAAAGACTGCTTTAAAAACAGATTTTCAGAGCGCTGGGGAGAGGCTTGGAGTAAAAGCCTTGTGCAGTTCATATAATGACTAGAATTCAGATCCCCAGAAACCATAGTAATTCTGGATGTGATGGTCTGCCTGGAATTCTAGCCTTGGGAGGTAGACAGAGGATGCCAGAGCAAGCTGGCTGAGGAGACTATCCCTAGACTAGCTCTGTCAGCGAGCTCTGGATTTGATTGAGAGATCTAATAGGTTTTCTGTATCATGATTATAGGTTTCTCCACCACTGACACTGTAAGTCAGATCAGGCCAAATTGAAAAAAGTAAAAGAACAGGTTTGTTTAAGCAAAGCAACTCCCGAGTGAGTCCTCCAACCCCAGAGATCGGGCTGGAGAAGTCATTCGTCCCCAACTGAAGCAGGGAGCTTATACAGCCTGTAGGCGAGGGTTGATGATGAGTCTCCACAAGCTGGGTTTGTGCTCAGTTATGGTCAAAAGCTGACCACTTTAGGCGAGGTCTTGGGCTGCTGGCAACTTCAAAGGAGGAGCTGCCACAGCCACCAAGAATGCAGAACTGGGCTTTTTGGTGGAGAGAGAGAGAGAGAGAGAGAGAGAGAGAGAGAGAGAGAGAGAGAGAGAGAGAGAGAGAGAGAGAGATTTTCAGGTTGGGTGTCATAGAGTATGCCTATAATCCCAGCACCTCGGAGGCAAAGGTAGGAGGTTCTTGGTAATTTCAGGACCAGCTTGGTCTTCATAAGTACCAGACTGAGCAGGCCTACACAGCTAGATTCTGTCTCAAACTAATAACAACAAAAATATTTGGGGGCCCATGAGTCCAGACCCAGGGAGAAGCCTGGGTAAAATGACCAGACACAATGATTTATATGAGTCTTATACTGGTGATGCCTGGACTGGTGGAAGGTTTGGAAGCCTGGAACATGGCAGAATCCTAAAGAGAACTTTGACAGTATCTGGCACCCTGGCTCCACCCTGCTAGGTCGCGTTGCATCTGGGAGAATGTACATTTGTCCTTAAAATTTGCTGGGTGTGGTGGTTCACACCTGCAATCCCGGAACTTGGAAGGTGGGGGCAGGAGAATCAGAAGCTCAGTGTCATCCTCAGCTGCACAGGGGACTCAAGGCAAGCCTGTCCCAGACAGCACGGGAATGGGAGGTAATTAAGTGGCTGGAGTGCCGAAGCAGGGCCCTGGCTTGGATCCTCAGCACTGCCTAAAACCAGGTATGGTAGAGCATACCTGTAACCCCAGCATTTGGGAAATAGATGCAGGCAGCTTAGAAGTTCAAAGCCAGGGCTAGGGAGATGGCTCAGCAATTAAGATCCTGAGCTTATCACTACTCACTGCTCAGATCCCAGCAACTCGGTTCTCAGCATCAAGCAGTTTACAACCACCTGTAACTTCAGTTCCTCAAGGGCACCTTCATGCAAGTGGTGCACTTAACCTCATGCACGCATGCATACATGTAAATGAATGAATGAATGAATGAATGATCTCAAAGGAAGAAGTTCAAAATTGTCTTTGACTACATAGGGATGTCAAGATTAGACATGAGACCTCGTCTCAGAAACAAACAAACAAAAACAACAAGGTGTAAAAAGTAAATAAATAAAATTCATCAGATGATGGTGGTGTGCCTCGGAACCCCATGCTATACCCACCTCAGGAATGGTTGAAGGTCATGATTGGAAACTCTGCAGCTGGCTTCTGCCAGGAACCAGGCATCAAGCTCCTAAAGAGCAGCTTGCCTATGTCTAAGGTTAGATGTCTTAGGGGTGCCATGGTAGCTCAGTGACCCGGTACGATCTTAACATGTGAAAGGCCCAGAAGTGTTAAGATCTTTAGATCTAGGCCCCTGAGGGACTGGTGGCTGATGTAGAGACTGCATCCTTAGCATGCCATTTTATGCCTTCATCCTGAGTCCTCCTCTGAGCTGCTTCCTGTGGAGACCCAAGGCTGAGAGCTGGACCCCTAGTCTAACACTTCCTCTAGACCTGGCCTCACGGCTTCTCTACTCACAGCTGTGAGAACCTGCTGCAACCCTTGGAAGCACCAGTACAGGCATTCTCTTGTAGCAGTTTCTTTGAAAAGTCCCCAGTATGTCATTTCTGTTAGTAACTTCGGTTGGAAATCCCCTCAGGTCTGCCAGCTGCTATGCCTGGAACCCAATAGACAGGCACCCCAACAGCTCTCCCATAAAAGCAAAGCAGCATTTTCTGCCTTCAACTGAGAAATTTCCAGAATTGTGTGTTATATGGTTACACCTGGCCATCAAGAGGAAGAGAAGAGTTAAGCTACAGGACATGTGACAGAATAGTATATTTTTTTTCCTGTAACTGACCCCTCATGATCTAAGATACTGAACCCCAGTGGGATACAAGGCTAGTTCCCCATAAGGAAACAGGGTATCATGGTGGTTTCTCTTGATTATCAACACGAAGGAATTTAGAATCACCTCAGGTGTGTCTGCAAGGTTAGGGTCACCGAGGTAGGGAGAACTGTTGTAAATGTGTTTCTCCCCACTCCCCCACACCGCTCCCGACTGTGGGTGCAATGTGATCAGCTGCCTCATGTGTTGGGTCCTGGAATCGCACAAATAATGGGGAGCAGACCTACTATGAGGGCTATTAACCAGAAGCAACTTTGTTTAAAGAGGTGGGGAGACAAAAAACTTCTAACTAGTTAGGACCACAGAGAGTTATTTGACTCTGCGACACTAACGAGGGGCTACAGGCATCTTTTTACGGCCAATGATTATACACAGGGCAGAGACTATATATCGGGATTTACAGTTTCTCGGGAATGTGTTCCCAGGGTTAGGCTCTACAACCCCTGTGGAGTGCACGCTTGGTGTCATGATTTATAATCTCTGATTACAAGGTGTTAGTTCAAGATGTTGACATAGCCTGGGTCTGTTCTGACTGGGAGACTGTAGGGCGAAGGGTCAGGTAACTTGTTTTAAGGCCATTATTAGGCTACAGGCATGCCATTTTTCCTCTTCCTGGGCTCTTCATTAGACTCTTCCAGCCATGTCTTCCCCATCATGATGGATGATACTCTCGAGCTGTAAGCCAAAGTTAAATTTCCCTCCCTCCCCTTCCCTTCCTTCCTTTCCTTCCTCCCTCAATCTGCTCCTCTCCCCTTCCTTCCTTAAGTTGCTGTCAGGTCACAGCATCAAGAAAAGTAGCAAACAGAGGTGCTATGGAAAGTGTCTCCAGGCCAGGTCTCCAACAAGCTGAGGGACTCCCAAGAGCCTCGCTCAGTCTGGATGTGCAGCCTGGAGGCAGGAAGTACCGCAGGCCGTGTGTGGTTGGAAGCTGTGACTGTTATTGCCTCTCCTCTTTGCCTTTTGGTATTTTTCTCCTAGAGAAGCGATTATGTGGGGACTTTTTAAAATGCCACTGCTCCACGAGCTGGAAAAGGCAGCCCTGCTGATTGGAACACTGGTTTGCAGGAGACGGAGTGGCGCTGTTGACATTTTCAGAGGCTTTCTAGCTAAACTTTAAAACGCTTTGCAGAGCTAATCCTGCTGGCACTGGCCACTGGTGATATTTCTGTGGTGATCACAGACACACAGGGAAAGGGCTCGATAATTGGTTTCCTTTAGGGGGCCAGCAGTTAGGTGGGGGGCAGGTTCGTTTTAACACAGAAGTTGGCATGGACGGAGCCTTACCCGTGTGGAGCACAGGAGACACACTGCAAGCTGGGTCCCGTGACAGAAAGACTTCCCCGCCTTTTTCTCTGGTGCTCTCTGATTTGCTGGGGATAATGGCTAATTTCAAATATTGATGCACTGCCTTTGAGCACAGGGGCATCTTGGTCCCAGGGCCAGGTCCTAAGGACAAAAATTGTGAAGCAAAACAGACAAGGAGTTCTCTCTGTCTTTTGAGATCTCAGCACAGAGAAAGGAACAGAGCAGACATGGATCCCTACACTGCAGAACAGGAATCGGCTCTCCACTCTCAGCCTTGGGTCTGCACAGGTCACCACCTGTGTGGACAGGAAGCTGCAACGGAGAATGGGGCGGGTCCCGTGGGAGTGAAAACCAGTGGCTGGGCAACCAGGCCCTCAAGCCTCCAGGTAATGGAGAGGGAGGGCTGGGCCTCAGAGGACCTAGAAAAAAGTGAGTAGGGTTTGTGCCTAGAGACAAGAGACAAGGCTGAGTATGGGTAGTTAATAAGGAGGTACCTGCTTGCTTTGCAGACCTTACTAGATCATAGGTGGGTTAGAATGTTTCAAGAAAAGGCCAAAGTGTGCTACTGAAATACTTCCACAAACTCAGGAGGCAGAAGCAGATGGATCTCTGTGAGTTTAAGCTCAGCTGGTCTATATAGCAAGCTCCAGGCCCACCAGAGCCACACAGTGAGACTCTGGAGAGAGAGAGAGAGAGAGAGAGAGAGAGAGAGAGAGAGAGAGAGAGAGAGAGAGAGAGAGAGGAGAGGAGAAGGAGAGGAGAGAAGAGAGAAGAGAGAGGAGAGGAGAGAGAGGAGAGGAGAGAAGAGAAGAGAAGAGAAGAGAAGAGAAGAGAAGAGAAGAGAAGAGAAGAGAAGAGAAGAGAAGAGAAGAGAAGAGAATTGAATTGAAACTTCTGTAAGGAAAAACTTCACTCTTTGGTGAAGAGTATTTCATTTAAACATCACACACTTGAAAGGTGGGAGCCATTAAAGGTCTCCATGTGTCAGGCTGTGAGCTCCTCAATGGCCCCAAGGAGCGACTGAGGGGTTTGAGTCAGATTTGGTAGAGTGCTTAAACCAGATCAGCTCAGTTGGTAGAGTGCTTAAACCAGATCAGCTCAGTTGGTAGAGTGCTTAAACCAGATCAGCTCAGTTGGTAGAGTACTTAAACCAGATCAGCTCAGTTGGTAGAGTGCTAGCCTAGTATTGGGAAGTCCTAGACAGGAGGCAGGAGGATCAGAAGTCCAAGGTCACTCTGGGATACACAGTGAGTCTGAGACCAATGTAGGCTCCTTATGACTCTGTCTCAAAAAAGAAACACAACTTGGTTCAGCCTCTCTCATGAGTGTCGCTTTTCCATGGGACGTGGGTGTCAGGTCTCAGACAAATGGCTAACTGAGGTGCCTATTTAACATATCAAATCGGACCCTGGCTGACAGTCAGCAGTCCCTCTTAGCATCACCAATGAAAGGATGAACGATGCATGGTGGTGGCGCACAGTGCTGGTGGCAGTGCTGCTTACCAGCAGAAAAGTCAGGAGCCACAGCCACGACTACCAGAGTTACAGAGAGCTTTATTGGGAGGAAGTGGGGGGGGGGATAGGAGAGAGGAGAGCCAGGCCTGGAGAGAGAGAAAGAGGGTGGGGTGGGGGAAGAGGGGAGCAGAGCAGGGAGCAGAGAGCAGAGAGAGAGCATGGGGTCTGCATCCGGCTTTTTAAGGCACGTACGTAGTCGCCAGCGCCCTCCGAGGATGTAAGACACAAGACCCTGAGCTGCACATGTACCGGAGTGAGGGCTGCGTCCTAACAACCAATACCTGTTACAGAGTCCTGACTCTTCTCAGCTCTTCTCAACCTTCCTCCTACCCTGAACCTCTCCGGCCACTGAACTTCACGTCCTGTCCCCCAGCTTCTCTGATTCCTCTATAATCCAGCCATTTTGGCTATTCAGCCTCTCTCTCTCTCTCTCTCTCTCTCTCTCTCTCTCTCTCTCTCTCTCTCTCTCTAACTTTTTATTGATTCTTTGTGAATTTCACGTCATGTACCCCAATCCCACTCACCTCTCCTCCCTCCATATCTGCCCTCTGCCCTTGCAACCTCCCTCCCAAAAGAAAACAATTTAAAAAAAAAAATAACAATTTTTAAAAAGGCTCACTATGGTAGCTGTGGTGTATCACCGTGTGCCACACAGTAGACCCTTAGACCAAACGGCTTTACTTGCAAATGTTCATTGCAGAGTCATTGGTCTGGTTCGAGGTTTCTGGTTTCTGCTACACTATCCATGCTGGATACTCAACGGGACTTCTCTTGGATATCCTGTTGTAGCCCTGTGTCGTGGAGATCCTGCAGCTTTGGTTCTGCAGAACCAGCCCCTTCCCGTGCTCCAGCAGTTCTTGGATGGGGTAGATGCTGGGATGGCCAACTCAAAGCCCTGAATCTGGGCCTGGGTGGTAGCTGAATTAGTTAGTTGATCTCCTGTGCCGAGCCACCAGGGCCAGCTCTCCTGCTGTGTCTGGTTGAGGGGCAGGGCCAGCTCTCCTACCTGAGGCAGCTGGCAAGGGGTGGGATCAGTTCTCCCCTCATGGCTCATGCCATTGAGGCCAGCTCTCCAGCAGCCATGACACCAGGGCCAACTCTCCAGCACTGCCCTGGCAAGGGGCAGGGCCAGCTCACCAGCACTCAGGCCTTTGGGGCTAGCTCTTTCCCACACTGCCTGGGCGAGGGATGGGGCCAGCTCCCCTTTTCTCATGCTCTTGAACCGGCTCACCCACACTATGCCACCAGGGCCAGCTCTGCTGTGCTGCCAGGTGAGACGCGGTTTCTTGGTTGCTCGGTTTCCTGGCTCGCTCCTGGCCTCTTGGCCCACATGCCTACAATAAACCCTCTCCTCAACCATAACTGGGAGCATCATGGCCTCATTTTTTTTTTCATTCAATTGGTTCCATGAGTGCAAATTTACATCAGCGGCTGCAAAGATGGAGGGAGAGCAATGTGTCTGCCTGGGGGTGCGGGCGGGGGGTGGTGTTGAGAAGAATGAGGGATCAGGTTCTCTCTTGGTGTGGTCTGCCTGAGAGCCAGAGATCTACCTACCTGAGTCTGATTCCGAGAGCACTCCCAGATCCCCAAGCCCAGGCAGGGTGGAGACAAGTGCCATGACCTGAGAGGTACCATCCCAGGGAAGAGGGCTTCTTCCAGCTCCATGCAGACATGCCGGGTAGGTACAAAAAGCCGGATCCTCTCAGTCCCACCCTCTCTAGCCTCTCCTTTGTGTCCTGACACTGTTGTCACTGTTGCCAGGCCTTTAGGAAGATCTCCTTGAACTTCCCAGGGCTGGCCTGGGACTGCTGTCTCTGCCGGCACGGCCTCCCTGCTCTAAGCTCACCTTCGGGCTTTCCCTCTCTGCCTGGAGTCCCCTCTCCACCATATGAGGGTCTCATCCTTTAGACTGTAGACACTACTGTCCCCACTCCATAGGCTTCGGAATCTAACATAGCCCACGAGGAGAGGTAGGAACCAGGCAGGCGGTTTTCATCCTCAGCAGAACATCCTGAAGACCCAGAACACGGACCACGCCCCAGAGGGAGGGGGCATAGTCTCAATATTTTAAAGAAGTCGCCTATGGTCACTGGTTCACGAACTTACGAAATGCCTCTCCCGCTCCTCAGCTCCTTCTGTCTATCCGCCTGTCTCTTTTTAAGTCACATTTTCACTGAAAGACTGAAATAATTCGTGAAATTCCGAACCAGGACATAAACATCCTATGGCCATGCTCCTTCCCGACTCTACCCCCCTTCTCTAAGGGCAGACCCCACTCTCAGTTTAGCAAGCACACACTTGCCCTCGTCGGTAGGTAGGTCTGCAAATGTGGGTATATTACATATGAGATACATGTATATGTGTACGTGCTCACATAACTTCCTGTGTTTTGTATAGTTGGGACCATCTTACAGGTGTTGCGGCTTTACTGTCTTGGGGAGCTGTCAGTGAATTTTTTGTGATTTATTTAATCTTCTATGAGTGACATTTCTGGGGGGGGAGCATGCTATTAGAAGCAATGACTACTACTGTCTTTTTTTTTTATGGTTTTTTGAGACAGGGTTTCTCTGTGTAGCACTGGCTATCCTGGAACTCGCTTTGTTGACCAGCCTGATCTTGAACTCAGAGATCTGCCTGCCTCTGCCTAGTCCCCAGAGTATGCTTTTAGTGAGTGCAGACAGCACATGGCATTTCACCAATATAATTTATACTACAATTGCTCATACATTTTGGCAGCTGGGAATCTGGGAACTGATTGTCTGGGAAGCTTCCCATGCAGCATTTTCCACAAGGGTGCAGTTAAGTTTCTCTATGGGGCTCTGCCCCTACTGAAATTTGACCAGGACTTGGTACCCACTTCCTCACAGATCTGGCCAGTGGGTGCTGGCTGTTGGGGTGGGAATGGGTTGCTTCTTACTGTGATCTCTAGGCAAGACCAGTAGAATGTCACCCATGTTCCCATAGATGATTCTTTTAGAGACCTCTAACAGGGCTTCACCGCCATGCTTGAATATCCATCCATTTCTCCCCCTCACCCATACTGCATCTTACAGTCTGGAGGGCTTCCCTTTCATTTAGGATTTTATAATCTCCTTTGTAATACTACTCAAGCAGACTGAGAAGATTGAAATAAAATTGCTAAGGGGGAAAAATACTACTACTACAATCCTAATTACTAGAAAACAACAAGACAGGGTGTTGCTATGGAGAAAGATATGCCTCCAGCTATGAACCTGACCAGAAAGTCCCAGGGGCTGGGCCGGGGTGGGGGGTAACATCTGCCTTTGGAAGCATCTCAGCTTCCCTAGGAAGATACATTGGAAGGAAAAACAGTGTACAAAGTGGATCAATTTGGTTGCCAGCTCATGAGGCTCCTAACTCACGGTGATACTGGCTCATGGTGATGCTAACTCATGGTGATGTTAGCTCATGGTGATGCTAACTCATGGTGATGTTAACTCATGGTGATGCTAACTCATGGTGATGCTGGCTCATAGTGATGCTAACTCATAGTGATGCTAACTCATGGTGATACTGGCTCATGGTGATGCTCACTCATGGTGATGTTAACTCATGGTGATGCTGGCTCATGGTGATGCTAACTCATGGTGATGCTGGCTCATAGTGATGCTAACTCATGGTGATGCTAACTCATGGTGATGCTGGCTCATGGTGATGCTGGCTCATGGTGATGCTAACTCATGGTGATGCTGGCTCATGGTGATGCTAACTCATGGTGGTGCTGGCTCATAGTGATGCTAACTCATGGTGATACTAACTCATGGTGATGCTGGCTCATGGTGATGTTAGCTCATGGTGATGCTAACTCATGGTGATGTTAACTCATGGTGATGCTAACTCATGGTGATGCTGGCTCATAGTGATGCTAACTCATGGTGATGCTAACTCATGGTGATGCTGGCTCATGGTGATGCTAACTCATGGTGATGCTAACTCATGGTGATGTTAACTCATGGTGATACTAACTCATGGTGATGCTGGCTCATGGTGATGTTAGCTCATGGTGATGCTAACTCATGGTGATGTTAACTCATGGTGATGCTAACTCATGGTGATGCTGGCTCATAGTGATGCTAACTCATAGTGATGCTAACTCATGGTGATGCTGGCTCATGGTGATGCTAACTCATGGTGATACTAACTCATGGTGATGCTGGCTCATGGTGATGTTAGCTCATGGTGATGCTAACTCATGGTGATGCTGGCTCATGGTGATGCTAACTCATGGTGATGTTAACTCATGGTGATGCTAACTCATGGTGATGCTGGTCATAGTGATGCTAACTCATGGTGATGTTAACTCATGGTGATGCTGGCTCATGGTGATGCTAACTCATGGTGATGCTAACTCATGGTGATGCTGGCTCATGGTGATGCTAACTCATGGTGATGTTAACTCATGGTGATGCTAACTCATGGTGATGCTAACTCATGGTGATGCTAACTCATGGTGATGCTGGCTCATGGTGATGCTGGCTCATGGTGATGCTAACTATGGTTCTGGCCCAGGAAGTAAAGGAGAAAGCTGGGCTGGAGGATACTTAGCTTCCCAAAGCCAGAGGTTCACAAGCTTCCTAGACTGCTCTGGAGAGCACTGGAGAGAAGTAGTGGGATATTTAGGAGCAGGTTACAACAAACAGCTTCGAGTGAGACAATCTACACTCATGTCCCCTCCCGGCTATCTCACTCTGTCAACTGGTGTTCACTGAGTGCCAAACATGGTTCTGAGGGCCGTGGATCTGAGAGTACACACGTACACACAGCTGGAGAATGAAGGCTCCCAATGTGGCTCCAGGCCTCTGGGTCGACAGTGATTCCCCTACAGCCTGTGCCACACACCTAGATGCTGGTGGTACTCAGTAAAAGCAGCTGTCAAAATAGGAAAATTGTGAAGAGTGGTGAAAAGAAAAATCTACATTTCTTCTTTCTGCCCTCTTGTGACCTCTGAGTGTGTGTGTGTGTGTTGTTTGTGTGTGAGATATTATTCTCAAGAGTCATCCACTTGGGTATTGTTTGTTTGAGGCAGATTCTCTCCAAGTAGGCTAGGCTGGCTGGCCAGCAGGCCCCGGAATCTGCCTGTCTCCGCCTCCCACTGCTGGTGTCACAGGCATGTGGTACCATGGCTGGCCTTGTCACCTGCTGGCTGGGAACTAAACCCACGTCCTCGTACTTGCAAAGCAAGCCCTTTAGGAAATAAACTATGTCCACAGCCCCTCTATGTCCTTTCTCCCTTCTAGAGGCTCTCACAAGCTTTGTTTCTATGCATCCATGCTGTGAAGAGGGGGGGGGGGAGAGGGAGAGGAGGGAAGGAGAGAGGGAGGAGGGAGGGAGGGAGGAGGAGGGAGGAGGAGGGAGGGAGGGAGGGAGGGAGGGAGGAAGAAACAAAGAAACAAAGAAGGAAAGAAAAAAGAAAGACAATTTCATAAAATATTTCCCAGGTCCTCTCTTGCTGAGGTGAAAATGCCTGAGGATGTCTGGTGATCTGCATCCCACTGCTTTGGCACCGTGAAGGTGGGGCATGCTGCACAGGGGGAGGTCACAGGAGTGGCGGTCTCAGTATGAGATGTTAGGTACCAGGAAGACTAAGTGAAGGGTACATGGACCACTTGTCCATCTTCTTGATAGAAGCTACCAAACCCTCAACTGTTAGGAGCTAGCCTAGGCTGTTCCTTCTCTCTCCTCCTCTCCCTCTCCTCTTCTCCCCTCCTCCTCTCCCCTCCCCTCCCCTCCTCTATCTCCTTCTTTCTTCTTCTGCTCTCCCCATCCCTCTCCTCTCTTTAGCCCTATTCCTTTCTGCCTCCTCTGTCTTTTCCTCGCCTGAATGGCCATCTGAGTCCCCGATGCGTCAATGTGACTGCGTTTCCACAGGCAGGTGTGTGTCTTGTTTAGTCACATTAAAAATAAATCGCTTGGCCACACACAGGCGATGCGTCAATCTGTTCCTTCCCTCTGCTTTCCAGGAACAGATTGCGCAAAACCAGACGACTGTTGTGTGAGATATCAGCAAGGAGGGGCATGTGGTGGAGGGAACAAGCGCTCCCAAGCAGCCCTCCAGGCCTCAGGGCCACTGGGAAAGTGAATCAGTCATGCCCGCCAAACAGTCACGGCTGCATTCTTTAAGCCAAGGTTAGCAAGCTGTGGGAAGTGTGGAGGTTCACACTCAGTGCACAGCTACTGTGTATCATGTCCTGCACTTCCTTTTCCATTTTTCTACTATGGTGGAATCGGGGTCATGGCTAAGATATCTTGCCAGGAATTCCACCTTTGAGTATCACAATTGGTTGTTGTTGTTGTTGTTCATTTTTGAAGCCGGTTCTCCTGTAGTCCGGGCTGGCCTTGAACTGCCTGTGTGGTTGGGGATGATCCAACTTCTGATCCTCTTGCCTCCAAGTCTTGAGGTGTCAGGATTACAGACACATGCCCCCACACTGGGTCAGTTTATGCAGTGCTGTGATGGACCCCAGGACTTTGTGCCTGCTAAGCAAGCCTTCCGCCGGCTTACCTACATCCTCAGCCCAGGATCTCGGTTTCTGTAGACAACACCTCCAGTCATTTTTAATCATCTTTATGGGTTAAATGAACTCAGCCGCTTTGGGCCGATTACTTAACACTGGAGTCTCTTCACCTGCAAATGAAGTAGAAATTGAGATCAAGAGAGATGATTCCTGTGGCAGTATGAAAGAAAATGGCCCTCAAGGGGAGTGGCACTATTAGGAGGTGTGGCTTTGTTGGAAGAAGTGTGTCACTGTGGGAGAGGGCTTTGAGGTCTCTTTTTTTTTTTCAAGCTTCTCTTAGTGTGACTGTCAGTCAACTTCCTGTTACCTGCAAGATGTAAGGACTCTCAGCTCCAGCACCACGTCTGCCTCCACCACTGCCATGCTCCTTGTCATGATGATAATGGGCTCAATCTCTGAACTGTAAGCGAGCCACCCGAAAGAAAGGTCTCCTTTGTAAGAGTTGCTGTGGTCATGATGTCTCTTCACAGCAGTAGAAACCCTAACTAAGGCAGTACCTTTAAGCTAGACACCTTTATAAGTGAGCAACTGAAAACAGTGATGTGTATGCTCTGCATCGCAACACATAAACTACCTTCCTTCTCTTGAAAAGTTGTGTGTGTGTGTGTGTGTGTGTGTGTGTGTGTGTGTGTGTGTGTGTGTGTAAGTTGGAGGACAACTTATGGGAGTCAGTTCTCTTCTTTCATTGTGTGGGTTCTGAGAACTGAGCTAAAGTTGTCAGCCTTGGCTACAGGTACCCTTTCCTGCTGAGCCATCTTATTGGTCCCTCCACTGTGGTATTATGTTTCCCCAAATATTATGCATGCTAATAAACTTATCTGGGGTCAGAGACAGAGCAGCCACAATATTAAACATAAAGGATAGGCAGTGGTAGCACATGCCTTTAATCCTAGAATTCCAGAGGCAGAAATCCATGTGCTCAAGGATACAGACAGGCATGGTGACACATGCCTTTAATCCCAGAAAGCAAGTCTTTAATCCCAGGGAGTGGTGGTAGAAAGCAGAAAGGTATATAAGGCGTGAGGACCAGAAACTAGCACCATTTGGCTGGTTAAGCATTTGGCTGGTTAAGCTTTTAGGCTTCTAGCAGCAGTTCAGCTGAGATTCATTCTGGATGAGGACTCAGAGGCTTCCAGTCAGAGGAAACAAGACCAGCTGAGGATCCAGGGAGGTGAGGTAGCTGTGGCTTATTCTGTCTCTCTGACCATCCAGCATTTCACCCCAATAACTGCCCCGGGTTTGATTTTATTAATAAGACTCTTTAAGATTCATGTTACACTCCACCTTATTTTTTGAGATAGGGCTTCTCACTGAACCTGAAGTTCATAATTCAGCAGGACTGGATGGCCAGGGAGCCTCCAGGATTTGCCTGTCACTGCCCCCCACGCTGGAGTTCTAGGTGCACATTTCTACCTCCAGAGTTTTCTGTGGATGGTGGCGTTCTGAACTTGGGTTTTCATCCTTACAACAGCAAGCACATCCTTCCCTATGAGCCATTTCCTCAGTCTTCAATTTAAAAAGTCTTACAGGCAGGGGTGGCAGCATTCCAATGGTGTGTGTGTGTGTGTGTGTGTGTGTGTGTTCTTACTCTTGATAAAAATAGTCTAAGAGACAGCTTGGCTTTTGTAGAAATCTTGGCGTTCTAGAAAGCAAGCCTGCAGCCTCCACAGAATGTGACTCAGCAATTGTCAAGGGAAAGTAAGGGTTCCATGTTCTCTCCTGACCACCCCCCAGCCCCGCCCAGTCAGTGCCTTATCTGCTCTCCCCGACACCAAATCTGAGCAGTCTTGTGACTTGATTTTGCTAGTAAGAACTGATAGAAATGACTGTGGACCAGTTCTGAGCCTGCCCCACGATGCTCTGGAAATTTCTCTGTACACGTTGGGGAGCTGAGAACGTCTCTGGCCTGGATACCATACAGAAAGAGCCTCATGAAAACCAGAGATCTGGAGAATGTATGAAGAGGAGAAGGTGGACCAGCCATCCTAGAGTCCCAAGCTAAGCCAGCTGCCAAACCCTCTCCAAGAAACCTGTCATGCCAGTGGTCCATCCTGGACACTCGGTGCAGTCCTGCTTCACATGACCTAGGTCCTATCTGAACTCACATGAAAAGAACTTGCCCTCAGATCCAAACGATCATATATGCAAGACATGATGAGCCTGTGTTTAGTCATTCCCCTTTTGAGGGGCATGTCACAACATTGGATCAGTAAAACGGTGTTCACACAAAAGCTGTCATCAGGGTACAAATCACGAGGGTACATATCACTGTGGGTCTAATCACTTTGGTTCTTCTAATCACTATGGACCAAACCACAGACTCTCAGTGGATAGACACAGAGAAGCTGCCCCCAGGAATTTGGCAAGAAGAGTGTGCACAGGCCAGTACAAAGATTCTAGACACTGACTAGTTCATACACACACACACACACACACACACACACACACACACACACACACACAACATAGGAGCACAGAAGTCCGATGAGCATGAGTTTGGGAGGGAAGCAGGGCACACTCCCTAGGGCTGGATTTTGAAGGACAGTGCAGGCGCCATGTCAGAGAATAGATGGTAGGAAGGAGCATGGGTAGGAGCCTGGCAGGAAACTGAGCAGATAAAGAGGAAGCTGAAACTCTCCCAAATTTGCTATTGGCTGGATGCCAAGACAATGGTGCTCAGGCTGGCTGTGGAGTCCGGTGGCAGAGCGTTTGCCTAGCATGCATGAAGCCCTGGGTTTGACCATCAGTGTGGCACAAACTGAGGACAGTGGCACACACTTGCGAGCCTTGAGAGGTGAAGGCAGGAGGAAGAGAAGTTCAGGTCACCCTTGGCTACATTCAGAGTTCAAAGCCAGCCTGAGCTTGAGAGGTTGAATGCACTTGGTGCTCTTCCTGGGGACCTGAGTTCAGTTTTCAGCCTTCGTATCAGGCACCTTATCAGTTACTTTCTGTAACTCCAGATCCAGGGGACCTCTTCAGACACACATATATACATAATTAAAAATAAAACCATTTAAAAACATACATTACTTATTGAGATTCGTGTGTGTGTGTGTGTGTGTGTGTGTGTGTGTGTTTTATTTTTTTTTAAATGCGGCAAATCGGGTTCTAGACCTGTCGTGTAACCTCAGAAAAGCTGGTTATTTCATGATCCTTTCTTTCATTAGCCCATCTGGTAAAAATATAATTTGCTAGATGCTACACAATCCCAATGTGACCACGTGCTAAGGGACTCTGAAAGCAGAGTCTCTTGGGAGCGTGTGTCCCTCTTAGCCCTCACTGGTGGCAGGGCTGGGTGGGGCTCCAGCTGGGAAAGATGCAGGACCTGTTAGCAGAGAGCCCTTTCACGCCTCCCCTTGGACAGCTTGGGATTGAGGAGCCCCATCTGGGCCCTCCAGGACTGATGAGGAGAAGACACAGGCTCAAAATCAGAGCCAAAATCAGAGCCAACGGGCTGGTAATTGGGTGGTTAATGGCTCAGTCCTGGAGAACTGTAAGGCTGTAGCTATGGCAGGAATGGCTTAAAAGTTTCCTCCTCCCTCCTCCTGGTACGTGGTGGAGCTTTGAAACTCTCTGGCCTGGAAGGATCTGGGTAACCATGGATGCCTCAACCCAGGACTCTGAGCAAGGCCTAAGATCTAAGAGCCGTGACTGCAAAAGGAAACGATTCAGACATTCCTGAGTGGGAGCAGGGTCCGTGGAAATACAAAAGGCAAGAGCCAGGTGCCTCAGCATGGGGCAGAGAAAGGCTCCTGACAGCACCTCTCTGAAGATCTTAGGTAAGGCCGTAGTCTGTGTTTCCAGCTCGACACACCTGTAGTCTCAGCAAACACTGGTCTCCTTGTCTCCCACACTGGTGATGGAACCCAGGGCATTGTGCACACTAAGCAAGTGATTCATTACTGAGCTCTATCCTTACCCCTCTTTTCACTCTTTATTTGGAGACAGGCTCTCACAAAGTTTCCCAGGCTGGCCTTGAACTTGATGATTCTCCTGCCTTGGCCTCCTGAATGCCAGGACTGTGTGTGTACAACACCATCATGCCTGGGTCTTCTATATCCTTTTTCACTTTCTCATGGACACAGGTTGTTTCCAGTGTGTGTTGTCTCTGGCCAGTCTGACCGTCTCCTGAGGCCAGGTCATTACTTCTCCCTTCACATGTCCTACCGACCCAGTGCTTTGAAGAGACCTCCATAGACAGGCAAAGCTGACCCAGTGGTTCTGCCTGATTTTGAGTTTCATCTACTGCCGTCTTGAAAACAGGCTACTGCTGGTTGGACAGTCCTACTAGGAGTCACCCGTTGCTGTTGGCTGGGGTCTGTCTTAACCCATAACAACAGAGGCAGAAGCCCACCCTCAACCTGCATGGCCTCTGTCTTTGTTACTGCTCTATTGCTGTGAGGAAACACCATGACCAAGGTAACTTGTAGTAGAATATTATTTTAAGCTGTGTTACTTTTGTTTATGTTGCATTTGTTTAACTCTGTGAAGCTGTGTTACTGTGCCTGTCTGAAACACCTGATGGTCTAATAAAGAACTAAATGGCCAATAGCAAAGCAGGAGAAAGGATAGGTGAGGCTGGCAGGGAGAGTTTATATAGAAGGAGAAAGAAATGGAGGAGTGAGAGGAAGTAGTAGGCAGAGAAGGAGGACGTGGAGTAAGAGTAAGATTTACAAAAGTAAGAGATCGGGAAAAGCCCAGAGGAAAAAGGTAGACAGGATAAGTTAAGTTAAGGAAAACCGGCTAGAAACAAGCCAAACTAAGGCCGGACATTCATAATTAAAACTAGGCCTCCGTGAGTGATTTATTTGGGAGCTGGATGGCAGGCCCCCCAAAAAATAGTGAAAGCAAAAGCAACGGTAACTTATAAAAGGAAGCATTTAATTGGGGACTTGCTTACAGTTTCAGAGGGTGAGTCCATGACGTCCACAGTGGGGAGCATGGTGGCAGGCAGACATGCATGGCACTGGAGCAGTAGCTGAGAGCTTACATCTTTTCTATAAGCTGAAGGGGGAGAGGTAGAGGTAGAAGGGGAGAGGGGGAGAGACTGGTGTGGGCCTGATGTAGGTTTTTGAAACCTCAAAGCCCACCCCCATTGACACACCTCCAACAAGGCCTTATCTTCCCTAACAAGCCCACACCTCCTAATTCTTCCCAAACGGTGCTAACTAGGAACCAAACAATCAAACATTCAGTCTGTGGGGGAGCATTCTCACTGAAACCACCGTGGGTCGGTCTCCCTTCTCCCTTGCAAACCTAACCCTGACATAAGCTGGGTGACCCCAGGTGATAAACAGTGACCCAGTTAACTAACCATGGAAACTCAAGTACAGGTCCAGTCTCCCAGAGATAGAACATCATGGAGGATCTGAGGGTACAGGAAGGAACAGATAAGGCTTTGCCACCTCTTTCTCCTGCTTCCTGTCTCATCCAGGATCCCCAGTGTCTGTAGCTGCCCTATGACCAGGAGGCAGCCTCCTGGGGCACCACACAGAGGACAAGGCTTCACCTGGCCTAGGTCACCTTCTTGTCATGAGAGCAGGGAGGGACACGCTCCTCACTATAGTACCCACAGCTTCTAGCACAGTCCCTGGCTTGCTGCCACCACTCGACAATCCTTTGCAGACTAAGTTATTATCTGCATTGCTCAGGCTACGATGGAGGGTCCAGTTGCTTACAAGTAAACTTGTTCTTAACGGTGTTTGTGGGGCCCAGGCTACATGGCAAGACCTTGTTGCTCAAAAACAAAGAGGAAAATAAAACTAAACCCCCTTACAAAGACTGGGTAAGTCATTTGCTTAGCAACCACCAGCAAATGAAGGCATAAGTTCAAGGTATTACAATAGGCATGTTCCCGCCTGCCTAGCCCACGTTCCCTTCTGGAGAGCACACAAAGCCAGATAGTATCCAAAGCTATCCGGGTTCCAGCCATGACTGATGGGGTCAGATACACTCAGCAATGCAAAGCTCAGCTCATGCTCCCAAAGGAGTAAGACATAGCCTGTTCTGAGCCAAATGAGTGACCACGGGCAGGGAACACAGTTCAGATTGTCCAGATTAACAGGCTCCCGTGTGGAAAGGTTACATGTTTTTTTATAGTCACAGAACAACAGAAAATCATAAATCAGAGCATTTACGGAATATATTGATGGGGCCATCAAGCAGATGGGTTACAGCAAAGAGGAGAAACCTCTGCCGTTGGTTCTAGATGCTGTTTTATGACATTCTTAGTTTCTAGGTTGGTGGAAGGCAGCAGTCTGTTAAGCAAATATAGTTCCAAAGTTTTTAATGGTCACAAAGACCCTAGCTAGAAATAGAGGTCAGTGGCAAATGACTATTAAGGACACTGATGATAGCCTGAGATAATTTTGGCTCTCAATCTGCAGCATTCTAATGCTCCACAATCAGAATCCTCTACTCTGTCCATCGGTTTGTGGAATCTTCAATACAGATGTGGACACCCCCACCCCAGCCACACCCCCAGGGAATTTTAGTGCACACGCCCTTGCTTTAAAGCGCTTTCGGTGGCTTCTTACAGATTCGGATGAAAGTCGGAGCGCCTCAGCTTGACCTTACGCCCCATCACGGCACTTACATCCCTTTGCTTAGAGGCTCCTGACTTGGCCTCAGCCACCTCAAGAGAGCTAGACCCTGCCCATCCAGGTTGATGGGCCTCTGCCCATGCCAGGAGCCTTGTGCTTACATAGAGCCCTACCAGGCACTTTGCCATAACCAAGCTGGCGGCCATAATCCGGGGACAGCTGGCCCTGCCCTGCTCTTGACCTTGATGATTGCTCCCTTGTATGAGGCACTGTTCTGGTGCTGATGTCAGTTCCGTGAGCCGGCACTGGCGTTCTATTAGGATGCCCACACAAGAGCCTGTGTATGTCTCTCCTGTGGGCCTGGGGATGATAGACTGTGGTCCTCATTGCCTGGACCAATGCTCAGGGCTGCATGAATGACTTTCTAATGGTGAACATGTGGGCTTCAGGCAACGTCAAAGGGGTTCGTGGGAGGAAGCAGGGAAGACCTGGGTTAGGGGGACAGGCGCTGTTATGAAGCCTTTCCACTTCCTACCCCTGAAGCCGCTGCAGGGTCTCCCCCTTTGAGTCGCAACCTGCTCCACATCCTCAAGAGCTGAGATATCCCCTGAGGCATTTTCTTGTTTTCCTCTTCTGGAGGAGAGGAGCAGAGCCAGAAGAGCACAGGCTTCACAGCGTGGCTCAGATTTGATAAACAGACAGGGGATTTCCATGGCAATCGGGAGAGAAAAGAGCATGCATCAGCCTTGGAATTCGCAATGCAGGCTGCAGGCTGCGGGCTGGAGGGGCTGCCCTGCTGCTCTGCCTCCCACAGCTGGATCAGGAAAGCCATCAGGGAGGATCAGCGCCTGGTCTTGGTGCATTTCATGCCCCTGGAGGCTGCCATGGCTGACTCCTTCCCCACCAAACCCCTGCCCCCCCACAGAGAGAGGTCCCTGGGAAAGGGAGGTATTGATGAAGCCCCCAAATGTGGTGGGGTTACCTTGGGACTGAGAAGGGATCGTGCAAGACTTGGGATCCATTTGGACCTCCCTGCTGAAGAGCCCCAGCGTCTGAAAATTGCTGAATCACTATTGTCATTGGATTAATCAGTCAAGTTCAGAGCAGACAGGATCTGGGAAGATGATTGACAGCTCCTGAACACACAGCTCTCAGGCATGCTCTCTCACACAGATTGCACACCCACATTTAGACCTTTATCCACCCAGAATCAAGGTAAAACTTTAGAGGTGGGGATACAGCTCAGTTAGCAAAGTGCTTGCCTAGCATGCATGAGGTCCTGGGTTTGATCCCTAGTGCCATATAAAATTAGATGTAGTGGGGCTTGCCTGTAATCACTTCACTCAGGAGGTGGAGGGAGGATCAAGAATTTAAATTCATCCTCGGCTCCATATTGAGTTCAGGCCAGCCTGGACTATATGAGACCCTATCTCACAAAAACCAAAATAAATAAATACATGAACGTACAAATAAACTATTGCAAATATTCTCCATCCTTCCTTGGTTTTTCAGGCAAGGTGTTGCTATGTAGCCCAGGCTGGCCTGAAACTCACAATCCTTCTGCTTCTGCCTCACCGTGGCTGATATTTTCCCAGCTTCCCAAGAACACTTGCTCTGGGCGGGTTGACCCCAGCTCCCCAGGGCCTCCCTGGGATCACACTTACCGCTTTTTCTTTTATCAGAGTGTTTACTTTCTGGAACAGCACTGCATATTTGTGTTGACTTTTGTCTGCTAACTCCGTAGGCTCTGAAACAATGAAAACAACAACAACAACAATGATAATAAAAGAAGATCGTAATGATGATGGTGATGGTGGTGATGATGATGATGGTGATGATGATGATGGTGATGGTAGTGATGGTGATGATGGTGATGAAGAGAGAGGACAATCGGTGTGTACTGAAACTCATCTGTGCTAGCTAGTTTCATGTCAACTTGACACAAGCTAGAGTCATTTGAGAAGAGGGACTCTCAACTGAGACAACACTCCCATCAGAGTGGCCTGTGGCATTTTTTAATTGATGATGGATGCGGGAGGGCCCAGCCCATGGTGGGTGGTGCCACCTCTGGGCTGGTGGTCCTGGGCTCTATAAGAAAGGAGAGTGAAGAAGCCATGAGGAAAAAGCCATAAGCAGCACCTCCATGGCCGGCCCTGACTTCCCTGAATGGCAGACTACAAGCTGTAGGCTGAAACAAACCCTCTCTCCCCTAGTTGCTTCTGATGGTGGTGTGTTACCACCGTGGTGGAGACCCTGACTGAAATGCAGTTCCTGGCAAGCACTGCTTTCAGGACATCTGTACACCGATGCCATTTGTCGTTTATTTCCTTCCTGAACTGAGTCGCTGTTGCCTCCTCGATTTTACAGATGAGGAACCTGAGAGCAAGGATCTTGATTTTTCTGTCCACTGTTGAGCCGGAAGACAGGCTCGTCTATGCAAGAAGGACGCAAGCGCCATCAAAAGCGGAGGAGAGGGACAGTGGCTCTGGGTCACACGGTGGGCTCTGCCCCTCTGCCCATCTCTCCTTCCTCTGTACTTACATTGCAAAAGCCCCTGTGAAGGGTTTGTGTGTACATCAAGAGAAACTTGTTTATGTCCCCAGAGAGAATAAAATCGCAATTAATATGCAAGGATAACCTGTACATCAGAATTATGATAAAGTAAGGTCTGTAATGTAAACATAAGGGGAAAACCCTCACATGCTCTACCAACCTTGTATTCATCCATTTAGGATGCATTCATGGTGCGGGGACTGGGATGCAGGGTGGTGCGGTTTAGGACTCCATCTGGTCAGATGAGGTCATTTTTGCCTCCCATCATTGGTGCAGCAAAGGGGTGAAGGGCCCAGACTATCTTCCTACAGGCCTCCTCTCCTCTTTTGAGCCTGGCCCTGAGTAGGACTTGCAGGGACTCGAACTTATGCAAGAAAGCAGGTCCATGAGTGTCTTCTCTGACCTCTGGGCTAACTGTCCCTTTTTCTGTGTCCATGTGGGTCTCATCCCTCTGTGGTGCCTAACAGGTAGGCCCAGGCTCCTGGCCTACTTGCTCATGTGATGGCTGTCTGCTGACACCATAGAGCGCCTGCCCAAGAGCTCTGCTGTGTGATTGATGGGGTCGCTCTTGTTCTCGGTCCCAGAGAACACCTCTGAATAATAACTTGGCAAAATCCTTCTCTTTTTCCGCTTCCCTATTTCTGACTCACTTGCTCTTTGTGAGTCATCCATCTCTTTTGAGGAGGGAGAAACACAAGGAAGAGGAGGAGGTTGTAACAGAGGAACAGGGACCGTGAGTGCCACCTTCTCATTTTTCAGAGAGGGAATCAGAGTACCTGTCACCAGCATTTCAAGTCCTGGGACATGAAGGTGGAGTAGACCTCTGTAGGCAGGTCAGATTTGCAAATGGACCCAGATCTCTTGTTCTGCAACCAAAGTGGCTGTGGGAGGTGGAGGTGTAGGAGGTGGAGGTGTAAGAGGTGTGGGAGGGGGAGGTGTGGGGGGTGTGGGAGGGGGAGTTGTGGGGGGTGGAGGTGTAAGAGGTGTGGGAGGGGGAGGTGTAAGAGGTGTGGGAGGGGGAGGTGTGGGAATTATAGGAGGTGGAGTTGTGGGGGGTGTGGGAGGTGGAGGTATGGGAGATGGAGGTGTGGGAAGGGAAGGTGTGGAAATTATGGGAGGTAGAGGTGTTGGAGGTATGGGAGATGGAGGCCCCCTTCTTTCTGGGACCCCTGAAAGTGCATCTTAAAGGGCAGCTACCTACCCTGCCATGTCATACCCTCCTGTCTAATGCAAGGTTGGTGGCATTTGTTGCTCTGGAATGGAGCATCAGAGAAAGTAGGAGATGGGGGTTCCAGCCAGTCATACCAGCTCCTTACATGGGGGACAGGGACAAGGACACCTGCCTTCAAGGAGCTCCCACAATCCCACATGTGTCAGTCAGGGTTCTTTAAGAAGGAGAGGCTTCTGGATGGAATGTGCATTATAAAGAGTATTTATTAATTGGCTTCCATGATATGGGCAGAGTAGCTCAGGCCTACTCTGTCCACACACTGAAGAGGTTGAGAATCCAGCAGCTCCTCTATCCATGGTGCCTTAGCAGTTCCAGTCTGGTGCTGAAGGCCTGGAGCATTCCTGGAAAGCCTCGGGGCTGCAGCCCATATTGGCTGAAGAGACGGAGTTTGACGACAGCCAAGGATGGTGGTGGTGACGGTGGGACAGACAGACTCGCCAACGAAGAGTGAAGATGTGAAGATGGGCACAGTGATCTGTTTGCCTTGAACTTCTACCTGCACTCTTCACCCATCCTAGAAACACCCACACACACCCACACCCACACCCACACAGACCCACGAAGGGGCGTGCCCTCGTTAATGCCAGAGCCGATCAACTTCTCAATCAGAATTAGCCATCATGCCATGCTGAGCCTCCTGCAAGTCCTGAAGTCCTCACCTATGCTGGGGGGCTTTTCTATAATGCAACTGCTTTCGAGTCGCCCACGGTCCCGGGAGTCAACTGGCTCACTAAGTCAGACTTGGGTGGGACGGTGTCTTTGGTCTGTCATCCGTGCCCCATCTGGGCTGACTAGACATTTATTCACATCTCCCAGAAGTAATGGTGTGCTGCCTGTCACTGGAGGTGGAAATAAGCCATTTGCTTCCTTGAATGGCCTTCAAGTTTAGACGGACTTGTCTGTGTATTTAAACTCGGCAAATTCGGGTGATTTAAGGACTTTTTCTTTCACCAAGCAGAGCAGCCTGGTTAAGGCCTCTGTTGGGTGGTGACCGTTGGGAGTCTAAAAGCTTCCCGGAGAGTCAAGTCTCTTTCCCACCACCTCCTGCCCACCAGCTATAAGGGTGGGTCATAAAAAGTTACATCAACCTGTCTGGAGACTGGTGATATATTTGTTTAGTGCAGACCGTGGTTTTGTGCTGGGCTTCCTCTGTGTCCACATCGTCATCTCTATAACCAACCTATGACCACTGCAGGCTTTTCAGGCCAGCCTCAGGCTTCCATGGACCTCTCATTTTAATACGTAGATCATGTAGGCCTGGCAGCCTTCCATAATAAATAATGCCCCCATGTCTAGGCATTGGTGTTCCCCTTATACACTGGGTGGCCCATCCCTTGGCCATTATCTGAAGTATGTTCGCTGGAGCACCTGGGGATCTCCCATCTCTGTGTAGTGTACTCACATGTGTAGCCGAGTGCCCATGTACACGTGTGTGGAGGACAGCTGTCAATGTCAGATGTTCCTCTATGGCTCTCCACCTTATTTTTGGTGACAGGGTCCCTTGATGAAACTGGTTGGTCAATAAACTCCTTCTGTCTTCATTACCTCTGCCCCCCAATACAGGGGGGTGGGCGCACCCCATCATCCACAGCTTTTTACTCAGGCACGCATGCTTGCACAGCAGTAGCCACTGAGACATCTTCCCAGTCCTAGTACTGGAGATCTCAGGTGACATTACAGACAATCTCTACAGTTGTTTAATTACATAAGCCACAAATAAGTACATGGATTTAAGACATCATGAGTAACACACGACACACCTGGTTAAAGTCTCTCTAAGATTTATTTTCATTTGTGTGTATGCATGTTGTCTTACATGTGTGTAACAAGAGTGTGTGTGGTGGTGCCCACAGAGACCAGGAGAGGTCACAGGATCCCCTGGAGCTGGAGTTACAGGCTTTGTGAACTCCTGAGGTGGGTGCTGAGATCCAAACTCTAGTTCTCTGGAAAAAACATTGAATGCACATAACTGCTGAGCATCTCTGCAGCGTCGCCCCAGGATTTAGGGGGCTCTAGTGAAAGCAGAGTGTGGGGGGAGATGGGGTACCCCCAGCAGCTGGTTAGAACAATTCCCGAAGATGGAGCCTCACTATGTGACCTTGAGCCAGACTGCCAGATGCTCCACTGCACTGAGGCCTGGTGATCAGGGTGTTGGAGAGGGATGCCCTGGGTAAGGCCTGGCCTGGGGCCCCTGAGGGTGAGAGAATCATGAAGGAGTGGAAAAGAGGGGGGAGGGGAAGGGGAAGAGAAAGGGGAGAGAAGGAAAGGGCATGTGGAGGTCAGAGAACAGCTTGAAGGAGTCAGTTCTCTCTTTCTGCCATCTGGGTCCTGGGGTTGGCACTCAGGTTGTCAGGGTTGGTGGCAAGTGCCTTTATCTGCTGAGCCATCTTGCCAGCCCATCACTTATCTTTCCATGAATAGGTGTGTCAGATAGTCTTTTTTAAACATAATGTTCTATTTGAGTTTCTTTTTAAAAAAAATATGACTTTATCACAAAAATCTCAAACTTCTTCTTGAGGCAGGTTCTCATGTAGCCCAGCCTGGCCTTGAACTCACTATGTAGCTG
This sequence comes from Peromyscus leucopus, assembly GCF_004664715.2. Lineage (NCBI taxonomy): Eukaryota > Metazoa > Chordata > Mammalia > Rodentia > Cricetidae > Peromyscus > Peromyscus leucopus. The sequence goes on along the minus strand of NC_051069.1, from coordinate 10,636,114 downwards.
AGGCTGGCCTTAAATTCCTGATCCCTCTGCCTCCACATCCAAGTGCTGGATGACAGGCATGCGCCGCTACATCCCACCAAAAACACCCTCAAACAAATGTCCCCCCAAAGGATAGAAAGTCAAACAAATACGAGTCAGAACCTTTCCCTACCTCCCTTGTTTCCACACACCCTCCCCGAAAAGCAAGCAGATATAATCACCCTATTTCTGCCATCCTTTTAGAAACGGCGCCCACATTTCAACACGCGCATTAATTGGTTTACTTGGTGGATCATAAGGTGAGGCCTCAGAGAGATCAAGCCGCATATCCAAGGTCCTGCAGCAGACTGGCAGAGATGTCAATCCAGTGACCAGACTGCCAGAGAGCAGAGGCTTCCCGCTGCTGATTCGTTAGTGCAGGTCAATCTCTGCTGCTGTCTCCACCCCTCCCCGTTCTCCGCCTTGTCTACCAGGCCAGTGACACTTCTCAGTAAAGCTTGTGTCACCCCCCACACACACACCAGTGTCCCCGGGCTCCCAGTGCATTAACAAACTGTACTTGGGCAGTTTCTGGGGCCGCCGCTACCTAATCATTTGTTTTTGCTAATGCCCGCTGTCTGTCAGAGCAGAATGGCTCTGGCAGTCCCTCGGCCCCCTGTGTTTGCACTTCTGTTCTCCAAATTCCAACTGACAATTTGATGCACGGCATTCTTTTCCAGAGCACTTACATTTCAGTACTCTCTTGCTCCAATGGACGCGGATACCCAGTTTGAGCCTGTTCCGCCTCACTTGTGCTAGGTCTCAGGGCCACAGGACAGACCCTGGGTAGCTCACAGCTTGATGGGGGTGGGAGGAAGGACGGGTACACACAGATAATCTACCAAGAACCCACCTGCTGTCTGCAGTTTGTAGCTTGAGTTTTTCCGGCCTTGCCCACAGTCAGGACAAATCCTTGTCACCCGCCAGTCCCACAGCCGCTCAGACCCAACCAAGTAAACACAGAGACTTATATAGCTTACAAACTGTATGGCCGTGGCAGGCTTCTTGCTAACTGTGCTTATAGCTTAAATTAGTCCCATTTCCATAAATCTATACCTTGCCACGTGGCTGGTGGCATACCGGCATCTTCACATGCTGCTGGTCATGGCGGCGGTTGCAGCGTCTCTGGTCATGGCGGCGGCTGCAGCGTCTCCTTCTGCCTTTCTGTCCTTTTATTTCTCCTCTCTGTTAGTCCCGCCTATCTTTCCTGCCTAGCCACGGCCGATCAGGTTTTATTTATTGACCAATCAGAACAACTTGACATACAGACCATCCCCCAGCACAGCCAAGTGCAGACCATCTCAAACACCTGCACTCAGGCCCATGGTCCTAGTCATCCTCTATACGGACCTGCTGGGTAACGCCACAAGGAACCCAAGAAGGGCTCCCACAGGACATACAAATCATCCCACAGCAGCAGTTGGCTGGGTTCCCCCTGTTTTAGTGCATGGGAACCTCATCTGTCTTGGGTCCAGATGTGTCTACAGCCTTGGCAACATCTGGATGGAAAAAAAATAAAACAGAGGAAAGCAAACACAGACAACCAGCCGCAAGGAGGTATGTGTCTCCTGTTGACAGCAGAGTGGCGCTGGTCAGGACACCTGGGAGGTATCCAAATGGACACCCCCAGCACGCTGGACACTGGCACAGCTGATCTTGTATCTTGTTGCCTGCGAGTCTAAGTCCATTGAGGGTAGAGCCTGACCTATGAACTCTCTTGAGCGGTGCTTTTCTGAGTCCGTTCCAGTTTGCAGGTGGTTGTTCTTTTGGAAGGAAAAGAGGGAAGCTCACGTCTAAACTGGGTAGAAGAAGGAGGAGCAGGGAAGGCTGGCAGTTTGAGAAACTCTGGTCTTGAAAATGAACCTTCCTCCTTGCTACACAGTGCTGCGGAGACGCAGCCTGAAGATGCTGCTTGAGGCAGGGAATCTGCAACAGGGTGCATGCAATCCTCTCCACCAGCTCTCATTTCCTCTGAATCCCTAGGAACTGGCTCACTTCCCTCTCTCCAAGCTCAGCCGCCTGAGATCCCTGGTTCTGCAGCCCCCTCTTGTGGGCAGCTGGAGTCTGTTTGTCTAGTAGAGAAAGCAGGACAAGGGCACTTTGGACTAGTCAGGACAGGGCAGAGCATGCTCAAATCTTCCCAGCAAGTTCGTTCACCTAACATAAAATTCCTCATGACCAGTGTTGTGGTTCCTCTCCTGGCTAGTTTTACGTCAACTTGACACAGACTACAGTCATCTGGGAAGAGGGACTTGCAATTCAAAAATGCCTCCCTAATATTAGCCTATATGTAAATCTTTGGGGCATTTTCTTGATTAATGGTTGATGTGGAAGGACCTATCCCATTGTGGGTTACACCCTGATTTCCTTTGATGTCACACTGGGATGTAGAACTGTAAGATGAAATAAACCCTTTCCTTCCCACATTGCTTTCGGTCACGGTGTTTTATCACAGCAATAGACACATAACCGACATGGTTGCTTTTCCTGTTGTCGTGATAAAAATACCCTGATGAAAGCGACTTGAATAAGGAAGGGCTCATCATGGCTCACAGTTTGAGATCCAGTCCATCCCAGCAGGAGGGAAAACCCACCGCAGAGAGAACCTGAAGCAGCTAGTCCAACTGTGTATTCCGTCCAGAAGCAGGGAGTGTGCCCACAGCTGCCGGGGATTCTCCTGACTGTCTCTCATCTTGCCCCAGGATCACTGGGATTATAGATGGTGCTATCATGTGTGGTTCTGTTTGGGCTCCGGGGGTCCAGATTTAAGTCCTCACACTTGGGTGGCAAGTGCTTTTACTCACTGATGCAGTATCTAATGACTGGAAATTGAACATGACCCCAAGGAAGGCCCTACACCCCGTGTGAAGCCGCTCACCCCCAGCCCAGCAGATGGGCCTCCTGGGAGTGAGCCCTCCTCTCTGCCTGCCTTCACTGGCATGGCACATGTGACCAGGGGGCGAGATTAGACCAGATCCCCATGGAGAAGACCGAAGAGGGGAGGTGGCCAGGAGCCGATGAGCTGAAATCTGTCCCAGCTGGCTGCTTAAGTGTGCCAACCTAATGGCATAGACACAGAAAGGTACTGCCTTCATCTCTCAAAGGGTCAGTGATAACGTGAAGGGAGGCAGGGGTGTGGAGGGGGAAAGGGGCCAACACACACACACACACACACACACACACACACACACACACACGGAAGAGAACATCACAGGTGAACATTACGGATCTGTCAGGACTTGGGCTATAAAATCAGTATCAACCCTGGCCGCTTGGCCCGTATTTCTTGTTGCAAACTTGGACTCTCCAGCTGGCTTTACCTTGTTCCAGTAAAACTTCCCCTGCTTGGTGTACGCCAAAGCCCCGTGATAGAGTTCCTCCTGGCAGTGCTGGGACCAAAGTGCACTCTAAGCAAGCACTCTGCCATCTGAGGCACATCCCTGGCCCCAATATCGCACTTAATCCTCGAGAGCATCCTCCAGGCAGACCATAGAAACAGCCATATTTTCCAAGGGAGGAAACTTGGGAAGAGCAGGAAGGACACGCCCTACCAATAGCCTTGAAGGACGGCTTACAGATTCAGACTCAGGGTGAATGATGAAGCTCCAACTGGAGAAACTGAAAGTTAAAAGACCACCAGTTCTTTCGTACAAACTTCGGTGTATAATTAAAGTTAAGATCAGAGGCCACGCGTTTCAGCTGCGATTAACGAAAAACCTCTGAAGAAATTTCAACGTAATAAAGCTGTTGGCTCAAGTGGCCTGGGGAGCCTGAGGTGAGGCTCTGTGTCTGTTCTTACCCTTTATTTATTCAGATCAGGGAGAAGCAAGCCACAAGTATTCACATGCCTGCAGCTAGGCATTTTAAATTACATCAAGCCTTTGCTCTCTGTCTTGCCGTTACAAAATGGGGTTTCTAATGGATTCATATACGTGGAAGCACACAGAGCAGAGCCAGCGCCCTGCAAATATTTGCCATGGTTGTTATTTACCAGAAAGGGCAGAGATTCCCTGCGATATCCTAAGGTTTATCTCCCCAAGACTGCTGGCTAGAGCCTTAAGCCTTTGGATGTTTGTTATTGAAAATGACATCTGTTTGACTGTTTCTTGTAGGAAACTGTGTCTGTTTACTTGAACTTATAAGCTATGTTTATCAAAGTAATTTGAATCCACTCATGACAATGTTGTGATTAATAAAAAAAAAGCCACAGAGAGTCTGTTTCCAATGAACTCCACTAGTCTAGACACCCACACCAACTCTTCCAAATGCTCTTAAGAATATCAAAGCAGGGGTCAGAGAGATGGCTCAGCAGGTACAGGTGCTTGCCACCAAGCCTGGTGATCTGAGTTCAAATCCTGGGACCCACATGGTAAAGGAGAGAACCAACCCCTGCAAGTTGTCCTCTGCCCTCCATATGTACACCCTGACTCATGTACACACAGACAGAACTAATAAATAAAATTCAGAAAACCAGTTTTTGAAAAGGGTGCTGTGGAAGAAAAGAGCAGTGAACTTGGACACAGCCAAAGGAAGATAGTCTTCTAACCGGGGTTACTATCTATGCGGGCTAGTGTTATGCCAACTTGACACTAGCTAGAGTTATCTGAAAGAAAGGAACCTCAACTGAGAAAATGCCTCTATAAGATCCTGCTGTAGGCATTTTCTCAATTAGTGATCAATAGCGGAGGCCCTGCCCATGGTGGGTGGTGCCATCCCAGGGACAGTGGCCTTGAATTCAATAAGAAAGCAGACTGAACAAGACATGAGGAGCAAGCCAGTGACCAGTGTTCATCCATGGCCTCTGCCTCAGCTCCTGCCTCCAGGTTCATACCCTGCTTGAGAATGAACCTGACTTCCTTTGATGATGAACTGTGATGCGGAAGTGTAAGTTGAATAAATCCTTTCCTTCCTAACTTGCTTTTGGTCATGGCGTTTCATCACAGCAGTAGTGTCCACTTCCATATTACTGTTTATCATGGAAGGAAGTCAGGATAAGAACTCAAACAGGGCAGGAACCTGAAGACAAGAGCTGATGAAGAGGCCACGGAGGGGTGCTGCTTACTGCCTTGTTCTCATGGCTTGTTCAACCAGCTTCCTTATGGCACCCAGGACCACTGATCTCAGCAATCAGGAGGCAGAGACAGGTGGATCTCTGTGAGTTTGAGGCCAGCCTGGTCTACAGAGTGAGTTTCAGGACAGCCAGAGCTACACAGAGAAACCCTGTCTCAAAAAACAAACAACAAAACAAAACAAAAAACAAAAAAAGAGAGAAAGAAAGAGAGAGAGGGAGGGAGGGAGGGAGGAAGGAAGGAAGGGAGGAAGAAATGGGAAAAGATCTTTAAGGTAATGAAAGAAAAAGCATTAACAGTGGTGTCAGTATCGTTTAAAAATCTAGGTGCACCAACAAACAGAAGCTCAAAGAACTTACCGGCTGCGACAGGTTCGGCCTGAAACCGGAAATGAGCTGTGAGCACGCCTGAGCCGGCATGTAGAGCAAGCATAGAAACAATGGAGTGCTCTAGAAGTGCTGAGTGTGTATGAAAAGAGAAGATTTTTTTGTTTTTTTTTTGTTTGTTTGTTTTTGTTTTTTGTTTTTTGTTTTTAATTTTTCCCCCTGACTTTAAATCTTTTGGAAAGATAATGAAGGGCTGGGGAGGTGGCTTCAGCAGTTAAGAGTGGGCACTGCCCTTGCAGAGGACCAGGGTTCAGGTCCCAGGACTCACATTAGGGAGATCAAAAACCGCCTGTTCCGGGGAATCTGATGCCCTCTTCTGGCCTCTGTCTGCATCTACACTCAAGTACACAGCACTCCCTCCCACCCTCCCACCCCCCACATACACGCATAATTAAAAATAAAATCTTTTTAAAAGGTAATTGTTTAGTAACAATGTATCGTGGGGTTTGTAACACCCATGAAAGTGGAATACATGACAATGAAACCTAGAGGCCGAGAGGAGAAAAGGAAGGCAGAGCAAGGTGAAGGCTCTCCTCAGAAAACAGGTGCCTAGGGCTTGCAGACAGGCCACATGCAGTTCAAGGTGTGTGCTTGACCCAAGAGCAACCATTAGAACTATTAAACGAAGCAATAGCGTTTATAACGCTGTGATGCACACATAAAAACATACAACTACCTCTAAGTAAACAGGAAAGAAGAGACAAGGGAAAAAAGACTAGACAGATAGAAAGTCAAAGGGGGGGGGGGGCTGGCAAGATGGCTCAGCGGCCAGCAGAAGGCATTGCTCTTGCAGAGGACCTGGATTTGGTTCCCAGCACCCACGTGATGGTTTACACCTGCCCCTAACTACAGCTCCAGGGAACTGGACACCCTCTTCTGACCTCTTCAGGCTCCTGTACACATTTGGTGCACATAAACTCAAGCAGGTGCACACACACACACATGCGTACAATTTTTTAAAAATAAGAAGATGGGCATCTGGAGAGCTGACTTAGTGGATGAGAGGACCTGCTGTGTAAGCGTGAGGATCTGAGTTAGGACCCCCAGATCCCATGTAAAAACCTGGTATGGCTGCACATAAGCCCATGACACCAGCTCTGGGGGGGGGGTTAGATGGAGAGAAACTCGGGAGGCAGAGGCAGGAGGATCTCTGTGAGTTCCAGGCTAGCCTGGTCTACAAGGTAAGTTCCATGACAGCCAGGATTGTCACACAGAAAAACCCTGCCTCGATAAAACAAAAAACAAAAAAACAAACAAAAAAAAACCCAAAAAACCCAAAAAACAAAAACAAAGAAAGGAATTAGAAAATATATTTATCTGAATGATAATGAAATGCCTCATAATAAAAGTTTGTATTAGATTACTACAACATTGCTTAGAAAAAAGGTGTACTAGATGTCTACATTATAAAAGAAAGTTTTCCTTTATTTGAAGATTATTTTTATTTTTAATTATGGGGGGGCAGTGTGTGGGGTGTGTACATGCAAGTCTGGTGCCTGGAGGAGGCCAGAAGAGGGTGTCGGACCACCTGTGTGAAGCCCCAGGCTGCCTCCGCCTCTCTCAGGACCCTAGAGACTTCCAGCCTCACTGAGACTTGTCCCTGGGCAGCAGCACCTCCCTGGCCTCAGCTCCCTCTGCTGAGATCCTCCCGCAGTGCAGGGAGAGCCAGAGTGTGCAGGACATTCCTCTGATGCCCTCTGCGATCCCAGGAGTCTTTTGGACCTCTCTCCACTTCGTAGACAAGAAACTAAGCTTGAAGATGTTGCATGACTTAGCAAGGCCAGCAGGTGGCGTCGGAATCTGATTGAGATGCACGCTCTCTGCATGTCTACCTGATAAATTCTTTAGTATGTCATATACTGTATATGTGACTGCATGCACACAGATCACTTATGTCTTAATGTGTGTGTGTCCATATGTACACACACTTTAACTCATGGATGCATATGTATGTTTTTTGTTTTTTTTTTTTGGTTTTTTGAGACAGGGTTTCTCTGTGTAGCTTTGCACCTTTCCTGGGGCTCACTTGGTAGCCCAGGCTGACCTCGAACTCACAGAGATCCACCTGGCTCTGCTTCCCGAGTGCTGGGATTAAAGGCGTGCGCCACCAACGCCCGGCTGCATATGTATGTTTTAGTGTGTTTGTGTGTCTATATGTGCTTTAGAGGATGTGTGTATACACACATATATAACACATGCTTTTAGGGGATGTATGTATACATGTATAGTACAGATACTAGAGTATGACTCCATACTTCTACTTACTCCTCTATTGAAGGAGGTGCTGGTGTGTCCTGCAAAGTGAACCTCGAGGTCATCTAGCTCACAGCAGGGAGGTGGGTGGATGTTCCTCTTTTAAAGACCAAGACTGTGACCTCACCTTGCCCTACCCAGCCAGCAAGTCTGAGATGAGTTCCAATGAGAGAACTGTGCTAGGACCAGAGGCAGGCCTAAATCCCAGACTCTGGACTCCTCCCACTGACTAGACGTTTTTCTCCTTGTCTGTTGACACACACCTGATAAACAGCTAGGGGAGGGCACTCCTGGCAACCCCCTCCTCTAAGAAGCTGGCTCAAAGCCTGTCTGGCTCTGAAAGAGGGAGGAAGAAGAAGGGAGGAGGGAGAAGGGAAGCATGTGGGGAGTGCAGAAAGCCTGCATCTGCATTTGGCAGGGGTAGGGGTAAAGTCCTTGCTAGAGCCTGGGGGTATGCCCATGAGGAGCCCCTCACTAGGAACTTGCTGAGAATGATGTCACACACACACACACACACACACACACACACACACACACACACCTTTCTGTTCCTCTGCAAATGTAACTACCTTTAATTCTAATGAGATGTCATGGCCTGTTTCGTGATGTAGGAGGGTGAAGACCTGCAGGTGGAAGTTTCTGTCCCACCAGCAACTCCCAAATACCCCGCAGCCGCTTCCCAAATAATTGTCTTAAAATTACTTATAAATACTTGGCCAGTAGCTCAGTATTTGTTACTAACTAGCCCTTACATTTAAATTAACCCATAATTCTTATCTGTGTTTAGACACATGGCTTGGTACCTTTTCTTAGTAAGGCATCTCACCTTGCTTCCTCTGTGTCTGGCTGGCGACTCCTGACTCCGCCCTTCCTCTTCCCAGCATTCTTAGTTTGGTCACCCCGCCTATACTTCCTGCCTGGCTACTGGCCAGTCAGCTTTTTATTAGCAAATGAGAGTAATACATATTCATGGTGTACAAAAAGACTATTCCACAGCAAAGACCACTGTGGGCAGCACCATTCCCTGGGCATGTGGTCCTGTGCCCATGCAAGCTAAAGAGCAAGCCAGCAAGCAACATTCTGAGGTTTCTGCTGCAAGTTCCTATGTGAGTCCCTGGCCCGACTTCCCTCAGTGATAGACTGTGGCCTGAAGATGAAATAACCCCTTTCCTTTCCCACGTTGCCTTTGGCCAGAGTGTTTTCATCACAGCAACAGAAAGGAAACCGAGTAGGTGAGACACCCCCCCCCCAACATCTTTCCAGCTGTCTCAGTCAGTGCTCTGTTGCTGTGAAGAGACACCATGGACCTCGGCAGCTCTTATAAAGGAAAGCATTTCATTGGGGCTTGCTTACAGTTTCAGAGGTTCAGTCCATGATCATCACGGTGGGGAGCATGGCAGCATGCAGGCAGACATGGTGCTGGAGAGGTAGCTGAGTGTACTACATCCAGATCCCCAGGCAGCAGAGAGAGAGAGAGAGACACTGGGCCTGGTGTGGGCTTTTGAAACCCAAAGCCCACCCCCAGTGACACACTTCCTCCAACCAGGCCACACCTCCTCCAACAAGGCCACACCTCCTCCAACCAGGCCACACCTCCTCCAACAAGGCCACACCTCCTCCAACAAGGCCACACCTCCTCCAACAAGGCCACACCTCCTCCAACAAGGCCACACCTCCTCCAACAAGGCCACACCTCCTCCAACAAGGCCACACCTCTTAATCCTTTTAAATAGTGCCACTCCCTGTTGATTAAGGATTCAAATATATGAGCCTATGGGGACCATTCTTATTCAAACCACCACACCTGAGCAGCTCCAATGCTGCCCTGATACATCAAGTTCATCCTCATTTCCTGCTATCCGGCCCTGGATAGCTGGGCTGTCTTCCTCCTGTTGTGCCCTGTGTGGCCCAGCGTTGCTGCTTTGCTCCTGATGTGTGGCTTTTCCTGAGGAGATGTGAGCAAACGTGTCTTCACCCCAGATAAGGCACCAACAATAGATCAAAGAGATGATTCCACACCAGTCAGTTCTGGTGAACCAGGGAGTTTACCGGAGTCACTTGTGGGAGTGTGGGTGACTCAAAGGCAGCTGCAACTCCACCCCCACCCCCAATGGGTGACGACTCCTGAAACCTGCATCCCCAGAGCTGTCAGGGTCCCTTCTCAGCCATCGCTACTGTCTGTATGATCTCAGGAGCTTCCTGGGCTCTGTTTACTTCCTGCATCTTACTGAGCTTCCTGTCAGGAATGTTTTAATTGAGAGAAAATAGTCACCAAATAGCTTCTTGTCGGTTCCTCAGGAGCTGTGACACAGTCCCTCTGTGAAGACAAGCATCTTGCCTGTCTCAGGAAATCTATTGCTCACTTCCATTTCTAGGTGGGGAAACTGAAGCCCAGGGAGTGGATGTTGCTTCCTGAGGTAACCCCAGGGGATGGTGGGACTGGGAAGCAACACAGAGCTTTTTCCACCACCGTTTGGGATGGGAGGAGGGGGAGGCAGGTAGGGCCTGAGGCCTCTGTGGGGAGGCAGCGTGGACTGACCCCAGGGATTCTGGAACCCTGTCTAATCCAAGCTTCTTAACAGCTGGTTCTTGGAGGAAGACTAGAGCTGGAAATCTAAGCCTTTCGTTGGAAGGAAGGAAAGAATAAGGTGAGAGGGGCAAGAACCACCATGCCTTGAGGACCCCCGAGGGAGGGACTCAGGCCTTGAAGAACGAGGTCCAAGATTTCTGCTGTCACTGTCTCACCCCCCCCCCACCTCCTCTCCTCTCCTCTCCTTCCCTCCTCTGTTCTTTCCCCATTCCCTCCTTTCCCCTCCCCTTCTCTCCTTTCTCCTCCCTTTCTCTTCTCCCCTCCCTCCCTTCTGTCTATCTCTTTTCTCACAACTGCCTGAAGCTCCAGCTCCAAGGGATCTGAGGTCCTCCTCTACCCTCTACAGGCAGACCTGCACACACACACACACACACACACACACACACACACACACACACACGCATGCACGCATGCACACACACACAATCTTTGCATTCTGGAGATGCAGAGGGTCAGAGCATGGCACCAGGGAGCTGGGGAAACGCAATGATCGGGTGCTTCATTTAGCACCAAGCTTTTGGTAGCTCTCCTAACTGCTCACCTGCTGAGCTCCTTCTGGAAACTTCAGGGACCACCCACTACTCCCTGAAAAGGTGGATGTCGTTTTCTCCATTAGCTGGGTCATATTTCATTTCTACAGTTAGAGCAAACCCAGCTTGAGGAACTCACTGAGTAATTCACCTGGCAGTTTATTTGCATCCTTTATTGCTGCTATTGACTCACTGGAAAAGAATGGGTTGTTGGGGCTCTGCCCCGCCCCGTGGAGGGCAGACAGGCAGCCTGGTTTTCTTCCTATAGTCAAGAAGCGTTCTCCAGCCCAGAAAGGGGCAATGAACAGTTTCCTGTTTCTGAGTCCAGGAGAATAAGCTGAGGGAGCAGGGAGGAGGTGGCTTCCAAACAGAGGTTTGTGTTTAGAGGCGGACAGATGGGGAGCAGTGGAGGTGGGGCGCAGTGGGGGGGGGGAGAATAGGGATCTGGACCTGGTGCCCATAACTGGGAGGATGAAAGTGGTTTAAAGTGCATTCATGCTTCATGAGGGTGGAACACCTCCCTAGGCCGCCCTCAGCAGCACTGCTCAGCATCTTCCTACCCAGGCTAGCTAGGGTGGGGATGCTACCTATGGGGGCGGGGGGGGGGGAGCCAGGCCTGCATCTTGTGGTCACCAGGAGCAACAGTTGCCATAGAAACTAGAAGGTGCCAGACCATTTTTCTAGATTGCCAAGTCCCCGGTGGGGAGGGCGGCTTCGGCAAACCCAGCCTGCTAAAGGAGGCCGGAGCAGCATTTGACCATGAGAACAAGTCGGCAGGCAGTGGGACCAAAGCTCCACAGAGAGTGGGGAGGACAGTGTCTCTTCTCCCTCAGCCTACTCATGTGCCAGCATCGACCCATCCATGGGGTGCTGCTCTTGTACAGGTGTGTGACGATAGCAAAGCTGCCTCCCACATTATACATGCACTCACACACACACACACACACACACACACACACACACACACACACACATTCATACGTAGACATAGACACAGACATACACAGAGACCGAGACACATGTAGACATATAGTAACAGATACATAGACACACATAAACACAGGACACTGGTGGAGTGTGAATGGTTTCTGTAGGGTCAGACATATAATTTTCTAGAATTCAAAATATGAATACAAGTTTATTTGGATGCTACTGGGGGGAACAGATACAGGAACTTTCTGTACATTGTTTGCAATTTCCCACACAAGGCTGGGGTGCAGCTAAATTGGTAAAATGCTTCCCCAGCATGCACAAATCCCTGGGTTCAAACCCCTAGCATTGAATAAACCGGCATGGTGGCACATGCCTGTCATCCCAAGACTCAAGAGGTGGAGGCAGATCATCTTCTCTTACATGGTAAGTTTGGGGCCAGCCTGGGCTACATGAGTCCCTGTCTCAAACAAAACAAACAACAAAAAAGCAAGAAAGGGAGGTAAAATTGAAACACAGCGAGGCTGGTGTTGCCTCTGTTCTCATGTTCTAACTCCAGCCTGTGGTGTAAGGCCAGTGTCTCCTCCCTGGACCCCAGTTGCCCCACAGGTACAGTGAAGCCACTCAGCTAAGTGACCTCTCTGGGCTCTTCCAGGGTGAGGCTGTTCGGCGTGGCTGTGCCTGCACCCGCCTGTGAAGCTGCCCAGGGGACTCCTAACCTGGATCTACTTGTAGACACTCCCTGAACTCCTCCCACCTCGGAGTCCCCCCCCACCCCCCGCTGATACCCTAGTTCCCAACAGGCTGTCATTGTACCACCCCAGAATCAGCAGCCTCATTAAAACGCAAGGTGTGGCACTTTGCGAACAGAACCTTGTCAAGTGCCTCTTTAGCGGCGTGGGTGCCAGCTCGGTTTGTTCTTCAGGGTGAGTTATCACAAAGCTGAGCGGCAGGGACATGCAGGGGTCAGGTCGGCTCTCGGGGAGGCCTCTTCCTTGTTCCTATCTCCTGAGTGTTGGCGTCCCGGGCTCTCAAACTGGCACGGTCTTCATCTCCCGCCCTCACTTCTCCACATCCTGCGGCCAGCACCCTTAGCTTTTTCGAGGGACAGTTGCCGAGGGTGCTGGGGGGCATCACTGCCGGTCCCCGGGAGTTTGTGGTGGGTTCCGGGAAGCACAAGAGCCCAGCCCTTGGTCCTCAGCTGGGTCAGCTGATGCGTAGCTCCTGCTCGCCCTGTAGGGTGGGACTGAAGCTGCCCTTGGTGGTCTCAGCTCTTCTTTGCACACGTGGAAGGCGGGCAAGGGATGTGGTCTGGAACAGAGTGCAAGGTCGGGGGCCAAAAGGGTACACAAGACATAGAGCCTGAGTGTGTGTGTGTGTGTGTGTGTGTGGTGTGTTGTGTGTGTACTGGAAGGTGGTAGAGGGTGGCCAGCCAGGGCCTAGGCAGTGGATGCACTGTAGTGTCTAGGGTACATTTCTGAGTCACCCCCCACCCAACTGTATCCACCTGAAGGGAAGTTGGTCCTGTACCTTCTATAGACCTCTATATGAGTGTCCTTGACCATCAGAAAACCCATCCAGCAGCAAGCCTGTGCTGGTTTATTTAAACTGATAACTTGACACGACCTAGAAGCACGTGGAAAGAGAGCCTGAATGAGGAAATGTCTTGACCAGGTTGGGCTGTGGGCATTGTCTGGTGGGAGTTTTGAGATTGATAACTGGTGTAGGAAGATCCAGCCCGCTGTGGGCAGCACCATTCCCTAGGAGGGAGTCTGGAACTATAAGACAGGTGACCATAACTGGCTGCTTAGTTCTGGTCTTGTCTTCCTGGAAATGATGGGCCGTAACTTGGAATTGTAAGCCAAATAAATCCTTTCCTCACTGCGTTGTTTTTTTTGTCATGATATTTTATCACAGCAACAGAACAAGGCCATGTCATCACCTCCTAGAGGTCCTCTGTCCTGTTCCTGTGCTAAAACAGAAATGGCTGTTTCTATAGTCTCCTTGTGTATGAGTAAGCTTCGTCACCAGGCAGCCCTCACCCACCAGGACAGAAAATCAGCGTGTGGACTAAGGGAAACTCCTGCTCGTACCTCAGCTACAGAGCAAAACCCATGTGCAGGCCCTTCAAGTCAAATGGTGAGCCGGGCGGTGGTGGCGCATGCCTGTAATCCCAGAACTCGGGAGGCAGAGCCAGGCGGATCTTTGTGAGATCGAGACCACCCTGGTCTGCAGAGCTAGTCCAGGACAGGCTCCAAAGCTACAGAGAAACCCTGTCTCAAAAAAAAAAAAAAAAAAATTACATGGTGACCTCTCAAACTGATGTCTTTGACACAGGGTGACCAACTCATCATTCTTCAATTCAGTGTTGTGATTCCTCAGTTCTGAGAAACCTGGTCCCCGGCCTGTTTCTCGGGTGGCTTTCCGGGATGCTGAGGAAGAAGTGGCAGGAACCAGAGCCTCTCCTGCAACCTGCCAGTGACCATACCCGGCGTTCCATAGGAAGATTCCTGGGTAGTCCCCTAGCACCAACATCTGTTCCCTCTCTTAGAAATTCAGATTAGGGGCCGGGCGTTGGTGGCGCACGCCTTTAATCCCAGCACTCGGGAGGCAGAGGCAGGCGGATCTCTGTGAGTTCGAGGCCAGCCTGGGCTACCAAGTGAGTTCCAGGAAAGGCGCAAAGCTACACAGAGAAACCCTGTCTCGAAAAACCAAAAAAAAAAAAAAAAAAAGAAAAGAAATTCAGATTAGAATCTCCATCAGCTGGAGACATGCAGAGGGTCACCAAGGGACCGGAAAACCATTCCAATGGAGTAGTGTAAGGTCAGAGACAGAATTGTGAGCTTCTCTTGAAGGATGGGAGCTTGCCCTAAGATGAGAAACAGAACGCTGCAGAAGCATGCATAGTTTTATGGGTGTGTGGGGAGGTTCATGTAGTGCATGTACACTTAAGAGTATGTGCTCATATATAGACATTAATGTGGAGGCCAGAGGTTGATGCTGAGTATCTTCTTTGATTGCTCTCCACCATTAAAAAGAAAAAGGCCAGGCGGTGGCGGCGTACGCCTTTAATCCCAGCACTCGAGAGGTAGAGGCAGGCGGATCTCTGTGAGTTCGAGGCCAGCCTGGGCTACAGAGTGAGCTCCAGGAAAGGCACAAAGCTACACAGAGAAACCCTGTCTCGAAAAACCAAATAAATAAATACTAAAGAAAAATTATTTTTTAATTATGCATTTGTGTGTGCCTGTGAGTATGTGCACATGAGTGCAATGTCCAAGAAGTTCAAATGAGGGTGTCACATCACCTGGACTTGGAATTAGAGGCAGTTGTGAGCTGTCCGATGCAGCTTCAGGGAACCCAGCGGGGGATGGGAGCTGGCTACCGCCTTCATTCATTAAAAACATGAACACCGGGCTGGAGAGATGGCTCTGCTGGTAAAGGGCCTGTTCTGCCAGCGTGAGGACCCGAGTTTGGATCCCCAGCCCCTGTGTGAGAGCCAGGTACGACGGTACACACTTACACACTTGTAACCACAGCACTGGAGGTGGGGTGGAGACGGCGGGTCCCTGGAGCTCACTGGCCGGCCAGCCTTGTCAGTGAGCTCAAGTTCAGGGAGAGACCCTCTTTCAAACACTGTGGGGGAGGGCGGCGTGCAGAGATGACCCGAAGTTAGCGTAATCCCTGCTCTTGTAGAGGACAGGAGCTAGATTCCCCAAAAGGCAAGCTCCCGGTTCGGTAAGAGACCCTGTCTCGAAAACTGGTGTGAAGGCATGCGTCTTAGTGAGGGTTCCTGTTGCTCTGATGAAACACCAAGCGGCCAAAGAGCAAGCTGGGGAGGAAAGGGTGTACTGGGCTTCCATTGCTGCACTGTCCTCACGACTGCAGGAAGCCAGGACAGACACTCCGACAGGCCAGGAGTCTGGAGGCAGCAGCTGATGCGGAGGCCATGGAGGATGCTGCTTACTGCTTGCTCTCCATGGCTTGCTCAACTTGCCTCCTTATAGAACCCAGGACCTCAGAGGCGGCACCACCCACCATGGGCGGGGCCCGCCCTATAAATCACTAATTAAGAAAATGCCCTACAGGCTTTCCTGCAGCCTGATCTCATGGAGGCTTTTTCTCAACTGAGGCTCCCTCCTCTCTGATGACTCTAGCTTGTGTCAACTTGGCACCAAACGAGACAGCACAGCCTCCCAACAGCGACCTCTTTTGCCGGAAGGGGTGAGTCCAACCACACACATGCGTTCTCACAATTCTCACCCGCACCTCTCCCCACACACACGTTCTCACATGCACCTCTCCCCACACACATGTTCTCACATGCACCTCTCCCCACACACATGCTCTCACATACACCTCTCCCAACACACATGCGTTCTCACAAGCACCTCTCCCCACACATACGTGTTCACATACACCTCTCCCCACACACATGCATTCTCACATACACCTCTCTCCACACACATGCGTTCACATATACCTTTCCCCACACACATGTTCTCACATGCACCTCTCCCCACACACATGTGTTCACATACACCTCTCCACACACACAAATACTGTAGACTACTAATCCCTTCGGGATCTGGCAGTGAAGGGTCTTTACATGACTCAGGAAGAAAAAAACCAAACACAAACATCAACAACGGCGGGAAGGAGGGCACACTGGAGCCATTTGGCACCGGTGGGAACAACCTTCGCTCCTTCGGGCTGCAGAGCCGGCTCTGACCAAGGTCTGAGGCAGGGTTCCCATCTTCTTCCTCTTCTGAGCAGCTTGGCTAAAACAGGAGGACTCAACGCACATGAGAGGAAAATGTCTTTAAAATGCTAAAATAAAAGAAGCGTATTTAAGTCATAAGCTTCAGTTTTCTGGAAGATAATTGTTTGTGGAATAGTCTCAAAGCCTGGGAAATGAGGCATTTTTTACTGTTTTGCTGCAAATTTTCAAATAAATTTGTCTATGCAGATTGCAACTACAGGGAGAGGGAAGGATTCACATTTTCTGCTATTTCTATGTTGCTTTGAATTCTAACTATTCCAATTTTGAAATTGTTATCTTTTTGGGGGTGGGGTTGGTTTTGATTTTGATTTTTCAAGACCTGGTTTATCTGTGTAGCCTTGACTGTCCTGGAACTTGCTCTATAGACCTCTAACTCATAGACATCTTCCTACCTCTGCCTCCCACGTGCTGGGATTAAAGGCATGCACCACCACTGCCCAGCTTGAAATTGCCATCTTAACTTTTTTTACATTTACATTTTACAAGAATTTTTACATTGAAATATATAAGAATGCTAGATGTGGTAGCACGTGCCTCTGATCCCAGCACTTGGAAAGCAGGAGCATCACTGATCCGAGGGCAGCCTGGGCTATAGAGAACCTGAAGAAGGAGTGGAGAGAGGGAAGGAAGGAAGAGAGGGAAGGCAGAAAGAGAGAACAAGACTCTGTCTTAGCTACTTTTCTATCGCTCTAATAAATCACCGTGACCAAGGCCAGTATAAAGATAGTGTTTAATTTTGGGCTTATAGCTTCAGAGGGTTAGAGTTCATGACTAAAAGAAAAAAGATAGAAAAAGGAAGAAACATGACTGGTCATGGGTTTTAGCACCAGATGAATGAAAAAAAAGAAAAGAAAAAATAAATAAAAAGGAAATGGCATCACTGCTCCTAAGTATTGTGGAGGAAGCTTTATTATAGATATGTGGGAGAGCATAGCCAGAGGCAGGAACATCTGGAAGAATCCAGAGTGGACATGACCAGACTGCACTGTGCCACATGAGGGGAGAAGTGGGGGGGGGGGAGAAGAGGCAAGAGAGAGGAACCAGGTGCAGCAGCCAGGAGGACCAAAGGAGAACATGGTGACCAAAACGGTTGGATTATATAGGGAAGAGAAGCCTAGACCCCTGGGCTGGAGGAATTTGGGGTGGGGAATGCCAGCTAGGAGATCCCTGTAATAGGTAGGGACTGGGGGATGCAAGGAGAACCTGGCAGCCAGGTCCACTTTGATGTGATAAGCAGGCACCTCAGCTGTTTGTCCTGGGTTTGAACCCTAACAATGACCATCACGGCAAAGAGCATGGCAGTAGGCAGGCAGGCAGGCAGGCAGGCATGGCGCTGGAGCTGCTGAGCGCTCACATCTTGAGACACAACCACAAGCCAGAGAGAGAACACTAGGAATGAATCCTCAAAGCCCAGCCCCAGGGACACACCTCCTCCAACAAGACCACACCTCATAATCCTTCCCAAACAGGTCCACCAACTGGGAAGCAAGTACTCAACTCCAAAGAGTTTCTCACATCTAAGGAAGCATACCTTGCCTCACACCCATTAGCACACATGCTCTTCGGTGAATTCTACTCTCTGAGTAAGGTCACTGTTTGACTTGTCAGGAGTTCATCCTGAAGCCTGTTTGCCTCAGCTGCTAGTTCTGCCTGACACGGGTTTTGTTTTCCCCACAGGAAAAGCCACAGCACCGCGTCTGTAGTTGGTATGTTTTTCTTTTAAGATTTTTATTTTTTTGGTTATGTGTATGTGTGTAAGCCTGCTTGAGTTTATGTGCATCAAGTGCATGCATGCAGGAGCCCAAGGTGGCCTGAAGAGTGTGCATCAGATCCCCTGGAGCTGGAGTTACAGAGGTCATGAGCTGTTACATAGGTCTTGGGTGCTGAACCCAGGTCCTCCACAAGAGCAGCAAGTGCTGACGTTATAATAATTTGTCTATGGTCAGTCATCTTTCCAATCATCTCTCTTCTTCCTTTCTTCTATTCATAAGACAGATGCACATGTTTCTAGGTAAGGAAGTGGAAGATTTCTTTGTTCTGTGTCATCTGTGGATGAGAGTCAGAAATAAAAGAAAACAAAACACAGTGTAGAAATTAGCATGATTCCTACAAGAAATCAACTAAACACTAAAGGAGGGATGGGGTGAAAAACAAAAAAAAAAGTATGACACGCAGAAACATGAACAATCCCTTCTCTCCTTTCCTTTCTTTTTCTTTTTAAAAATTTTTTGCATCAAGTTCTCAATCTGTAGCCCTAGCTGGCCTGGAACCCACTATGAATACAAAATTGGCCTCAAACTCACAGAGATCCCCCTGCTTCTGAGTGCTGGGGGTAAAGGCATGCATCACCAACCAGGTCCCCCCCCCTTTTTTTTAATCACTCTTTATTTTAGACATAAAACAATTGGTTGGATTAAACTTCCCAATCAAAAGGCACAGTTTGCAGAACCAATAGTTACAAAAGTGATCCAATCATATGCCCTGCAAAAGAGATTCATTTTGGATCCAAGACACAAAAAGGCTGAGAGTAGAAGAATATAGAAAGATAATCCATGAAAAGAAAAAATCTAGAGAGCTGGCGGCTACACGAACATTAGGCAAAATAAAAATAGACGCTGAGTCTAAAACTTTTACAATGTGGGACTGGAGATATGGATCGACAGTTAAGGATGCTCCTTCCCTAGTAGAGGACCAGAGTTGGGTTCCCAGCATCCATGTTGGTCCGGTCACAACCACTTGTACCTCTAGCTCCCGGGGATCCAATGCCCTCTTCTGGCTTCATCAGGGCACTGCACTCATGTGCACACATGCATAAGTAAAAATAAAAGTAAAATATTTTTAAAAATATTATGACAATCAGCAAAGTGGCTCAGAGTAAAGGTACTTGCTGCCAAGCCTGATGACCTAACTTGGATGCCTGGGACCCACACAGTAGGAAAGAACAGACCCTGCAAGCTGTCCTCTGACCTCCACATATGTGCACTCAAAAATTTAAAATATATTACGGGAGACAAAGAGGAACACTGCGTATTCGTAGACATCCACCTCATCAAGCGGATCTAGTAATTGTAAACATGTTCACTTCAAAAACCAGAGCCCGGCATATAGGAAGTCACAAAGGAAAGGAAAATCTGGCAATTCCGTAATAGTACTGGGGCTTTGATACCCCATTCTTGTTTTTAAGAAATGTATTTATTTGTGTATGTGCTTGTGTGAGAGGATGTACACATGTGTCTGTGTGTGTGGATTTATTTGTGCATGTGCTTGTGTGAGAGGATGTACATGTATGTGTATTTATTTATTTGTGTATGTGCTTGTGTGAGAGGATGTATTGTGTGTGTGTATTTATTTATTTGTGTATGTGCTCATGTGAGAGGATGTACACATGTGTCTCTGTGGGTGGATTTATTTGTGTATGTGCTCGTGTGAGAGAATGTACACGTGTGTGGGTTGCCTGCTTGTGCCCATGTGCAGAAGCCACAGGAGGATGTGGAGGTTTTCCTCTGTCACTTCTGCTTGTGCCTTTGGCCCGGGGTCTTTCTTTGAACCAAGGATTCCCCTTGTGCCTCGCGTCTTCTGTGCTGGAAGCCAGCAAGACCCCCGGGGTGGCAGGTGCACAAAAGATTCTCCCGGGTTGGGGTTGTAGTGTGGATGCCAAAGAGCTCTGAACTCCAGTCCCCCGAGGGTGCGGTAAGTGCCCTCAACCAGTGGGCTATATAGTCCCACTCCACCGTTTTCGATAGCTGGTCAGGAATCTAAATGGAAAATCTGTGAGGACATAAAGCATAAAGAGACTGAACACTGTAACCAACCTAGAGAACCGACTGCAGGACTTCCGGCTCCGCACCAGCGGCTACGTGTGCTTTTCAAGTACTTTTGGAAGAGGCTCTAGAAGAGATCATCCATGTTTTTGCCAAACAGTTCAGACGGACTGAAATCGGAGGCTGGCAAAGGGCCTGCCGCAACACAAGTGTGAGGACCTGAGTTGGGGTCCCAGGCACCCCCGTAAAAGCTGCGCTTACGGCACCTGTCTGTAATGCCGGTGCCGCAGGTAGAGACCAGCAGATCCTGACTGGCTCAGGGAGCTCCAGGTTCAGTGAGATTCTATCTCAAAGACTATGGCGAAGAGCCAGCAAGGTGGCTGAGCAGGTAAAGAGCGCTTACCTGAACCCCAGATGCGGCCGTAATCCCAGCACTTCTGTGTGAGGCAGGAGAATTGTCCGGAAGCTCTTGGGCCAGGCAGCCCGGAGCACACAGTACAGCCACAGACACCGCCTCGTCAGGGTGGAAGGAGGGAACTGACTTCCAAAGGTTGTCCTCTGCCCTCCGAATGTGTGCCACCGCACGCTGGAGCCTATCACCTGCCCCCCACCCAGCTTGCTCTCCCTCCCTCCCTCCCGCCCCCCCCCTCTCTCTCTCACACACACACCTTTTTTAAATGTGAAGAACCATTGAGGAAGAAACTCGATGTCAGTCTCTGCTTCTTTTCCTTATGTGCACACATGCTTACACACACATACACACAGCCCATGAACACATATATACACCACACACACACACACACACACACACCACTGAAAGCAAAATAAACTCTTTGAATGCAATAGAATGAAATTACAAATCAATACAGTGACCTAGAAAATTTACAAATAGGTGGAATTTAACACATTTTTAAACAAATAACATGGCCAAGGAAACAATCACAGTAGAAATTGAAAATGCTTAGAAATGAGTGGAAATGGGGCTGGAGAGATGGCTCAGAGGTTAAGAGCACTGGCTGCTCTTCCAGAGGTCCTGAGTTCTATTCCCAGCAACCACATGGTGGCTCACAACCATCTATGGTGGGATCTGATGCCCTCTTCTTTACATAAAATAAACAAATAAATCTTTAAAAAAGAAAAAGAAAGAAAGATCACTCTACAAAAGCTTGCTCTTGGGCCTCATGCTGCAACCCCAGGGGCAGGGGGAGGTTACTGCACAGGCGTCTGTTACATGGCCACAAAATGGGCACATGGACCAGTCAGAGCAGAGCTTCAGGGAAATGATGTAAAACTCACAGGACTGCTCCTCTGGCCCCAGTCACGGCGGCGTCCCTCTGCTAGGCCACCAAGAGAGGGTTTCCCTTTTGGCCTAGCTAGAAACTGTTCCAGGGAGAGTCTGGTGCAAGCTGTTTGCTCTTGGCTGGGGAGGCACCTTCAGGAGCCAGAGGGTGGCTTCAGCAGCTGCAGCTGTCATACAGCTTCCTCAAGGCAGCTCTGACACGTTGAAAGCGGCGGCAGCGGCGGCGGCGGCGGCGGCTGCTGCTGCTGCTGTGAGTGTAACCCGCTGGCTGCTGGGCTGGCAGGCCTTTGCTTAGGGCAGCCAGAGAACCAAGAAAGAGCCCAGCACCTGCTAATTGGAGAGTCAGATCACTCAGCACCCACCAGTATTTCCTGTTCATAGGAAATCAAAGGCCACGGTGCCCCACTCCTGCCCGATGCCTCACAGACAGGGAGCCCCAGCAGCTGCCTCCACGAGAGACTGTCTCCTCAAACCAAAATCTCAGCGAGGGATTGTGGGCACATGGCTGCAATTCCAGCATTCTAGAGGCAGAGGCAGGAATCCAAGGTAGCCTAAACACAACACACACACACACACACACACACACCACTGTATTGTGTGTGATACTGTTTTAAGAATAGAAAGCTATTCAGAAAAGGCTCCAAAGCTTGTCTAGAAAAAAAAACCAAAAAAAAAAAAAAAAAAAGAATAGAAAGCTGTTCAGACAGTGGTGGCCCCCGCCTTTAATCCCAGCACTCGGGAGGCAGAGGCAGGCGGATCTCTGTAAATTCGAGGCCAGCCTGGTCTATGGAGCGAGATCCAGGAAAGGCGCAAAGCTACACAGAGAAACCCTGTCTCGAAAAACCCAAGGGAAAAAAAGAAAGAAAGCTAAAACTCAGTGTGTCTGGCCTCAGGGAACATCAACAGTCAGGCAGCATGGTGTCTTTCTTGGTGGAAAAGTGTCCTGGGTTTAAACCCTAACTGCTACATTCTAGCTTGTCTTTCCTCTGCATTAAGTTCCCATCATACTTGGTTTATTTTGTATGTAAAACCAATGTAAAAAAAAAAAAAACAAAAACAAAAAAAAAAACAAGCAAGGTCTGGGAGTGTAGCTCAGTTGATAGAGCAGTTCCCTAGCATGCACAAGGCTACGGGTCTGAGCCCCTGCACTGCTTAAATTAGGCACAGTGACACACATCTGTAGAGGCTGGAGGGTCAGAAGTTCAAGGTCACCCTCAGCTATTTAGAGAGATCATGGCCAGCCTGAGCTAGGTGAGCGGCCCTGTCTCAAAAAAATTAAAAATTCACAAACCAAAAATCAATCTCAGCTAGTGGACAGCTCTAAGTACTCTGTAATTCCCTTTATAGTAGAGTAGACACTATAAGGATGATGGTAACTTCTGATTCAGACATGCCGGTATAGAAACAGAGAAATGTGTTCTGTAGGGGGAAAAATACATTAATAAGTGTACTTAGATTTCCTGAGAGAATTTGTTAGCATTTCCTTCATAAAACAAAAGGCTCTTTTCTAAATCCCATTCTACATCATCTGAAAGTAAATGTTCCAAGATACACATTGGTAAGACCAAAAAATTCAGATTTCATTAGTCAGATATTTTAATGCCAGTGAAGAAAAAAAAAATGCTATACAAAAATAACTTCCTCTAGGCTGAGGGATAGAGGCTTTTTGTCAGCATCTTTTCAATACAAATATGGAGGCTTAAAATTATTACTTTTTCTTATTATGTGAAATCAAATAAACCAATGTATCCTACCAAAAATCAAACATGAATCCGATGAAGCTCTATTTCCCACAGCTGTAATCCAATGTGCACAGTGTCTCCATGGAAATAAGTGCTGTGACCCACCGGGGGAGAGGGGACAGCTCCTCAGCTTCGGATGGGCGTTCATTTCCTGGCCACTTCCTGTCTGCAGCCTGCAGGCTTGCTCCCATAGAGACCACTCGCGCTTGGCACCCCCAAAGCCCTCCCAGAGCTCCCTGCTGCGGCGGCTCTCAG